>NW_006399853.1:10445712-10458314 GCF_000299155.1 Elephantulus edwardii
CTTTAGAGAGGGACATCATGCTGGGTAGAGTAGAGGGACAGCGCAGGAGGGGAAGACCCTCTATGATGTGGATTGATTCAGTGACTGGGGCACTCGGGATGGGTGTGTCAGAGGCAATGAGATGGGCACAGGATAGAGCAGGGTTTAGGGCTGTTGTCCATAGGGTCGCTATGAGTCGCAAACGACTTGACGGCACATAACAACAACAATAAAAAGTGTATTTACAAAGGGAGAGTTTACTAGGAAAAGGACAGACTTAACTTCATACAAGTTTTAACTTCCATCTAATGGAATTAAAAAATAAAAAATGAAAAATAATTAAAAATAAAAAATCTATCGTAACTTCCATCAAATTATAATTTCAAAATATAACAACAACTCAACAACAAAATGGGAGAAACACTTGACATGTATGAAAGACAGAGGTTCGTACTCTTACTACACAGGACGCTCTCCTAATAGGAAAACAAGCCTCAACTGAAAAACTTAGCAAAATGAATGAGTAGCATCAGCCGCTTGGAAGACCTTCAAATGGCTAATTGTTGCTGTTGGTGCCACTGAGACAGTTCTGGCCCGCGGTGACCTTAAGTGGGCAGAGTGGAACAGCTCATGGAGTTCTCACACTGGGTCCTTTCAGAGGGAGAATGAGCGATCTATGTGAGCTGGCTGTCTTCTCATTCTCACTCAGGATGGCTGGTGGATTCAAACTGCCAATCTTTTGATTAGCAGCCGAATGCTTTAATGCTGCCTAAAATTAAACCAAAACAAAACCAACTCACCAGGCAAATTTCCATCAAGTGGAAACTCCTAACTGACTGACGCTCCAGCTGGTTTTCAGAAGCTAAAAATCACACGAAAGGAGAAAGCTCATCTATTCTTGGAGCAGTGAATGGATCTGAGCCTTATACCATTGGTTCGGCAATGTAAAACCCTAGTCACCAGGACATTAGAGATCTTAGTATCACCAAAGTTCCTTAAATATTTCAAGGGAAACTAAAATGTTTAGTTGCCTTTGGTTTTTTTTTGGTCTTATTTTTAGATAGTAACTATGTTTATGTAAGTCCCAAAGTTTTCATAGTAAATTTATCTACATAGACTCCAGTTTCCTCCCATCTTTGGTCCCATGTTCAGGCCCTGTCACAACCTGAATAGGTCATCACCATTATGAATGTCTCTTGTATACTTCCAATACTGATTTTTATAAATACCAGCATGCATTATATGTATTCTTTTCCTTCCTTTTTAAAATAAAATATAACATACTGTGTATACTCTTTCATTCATGGCTTTTCCTTCTTAACAATATATTATAGGATTTTTCACATGGCTATTTTAAAAGCTTTCTCCCTATTTATTACTAAATAGTTTTTCATTGTATAGATATACAGTAATTTATTCAGATGGTTTCAAGTCTATGACTCTTACAAATAATGCTGCAGGGAATGGTCTTGAGCAGACTTCATTTCTCAGATGTGCCGGGATAACTACAGAGTAAATTCCAAGAAATGGATTTACTAGGACAAAGGATATATGCATTTTTAATTCCAAAAGTGGCTGCCAAAGTGAACTCCACAAGTGGTCTATTAGTGTATGTATACATCCATCCACAATGTATGTGTGTGCCTATTTCACTATAGTCTCACCAAGAAATAGAGTTAGCCGACTTTGGGCAGCTATCAAATGGGTAGATGAAAAGAGGTCTCTCCATGTAGTTTCAATTTGCACTTCTTTTCCTTTTTTAATAATTTTATTTATTTTCATCCAGTCATTCATACTCATTTCACAACTATCATTCCTACTCTATAATGCCATTATTTACAACTTCCTACCACTGAGCTGTGATGTTGAAAAAGAGTATTGAATGTACCATGGACTGCTAAGAAAATGAACAAGTTTGTCCTGGAGAGGACTGCTCCTTGGAGGTAAGGATTCTGAGGCTTCGTCTGACATACTTTGTACATGTTGCAAGGAGGGACCGGTCCTTAGAGAGAGACATCATGCTTGGGAGGGTGGAGGGACAGCGCAGGAGAGGAAGACTCTCGATGAGATGGTTTGATCCAGTGACTGGGGTAATGGGAGTAGGTGTGTCAGAGACAGTGAGATTGGCACAAGATAGAGCAGAGTTTAGGACTATTGTACACAGGGTCACTATGAGTCACAGGCAACTCGACAGCTCATAACAACAACTACAACAACCACTATAGCAGTCTACTCTTCCTTTCCATCCCGCTTCCCCATCCATTTGCTAATCTCTGCTGCCTTCCATCACTTCTTAAATAAGTGATAAAACCCACTCCCAGGAGTCCATTCCAATTCATAGAGATGCTGCAGGATAAACTAGATGACCCCAGAGGGGTCTCCAAGACCACAAATCTTTCCAGAAGTAATTGTCTCACCTTTATCTAACAGAGTGGGTTTGGACCACTGATTTTGGGTAAGGAGTTGAATGCCTTAAACACAGTGCCCCCTGAATGCCTTAAGTATATGACAGTCTCTAGCCTTAAGAGCAGCTAGTGTTTGCGAAGCTCTCAACCATGTGCCAGGCACAGAACATATCCGTGATTACGCGTTTTAATCCTCACTGTAACCCTATGAAGCTAGTTCTATAAGGGTGCAATTTAATGAGTGAGAAAACAGACCTCAGGGAAGGAACTTTCTCGCATGTCAAGGACTAGCAAGCACTTGGTAGAGCCAGACTGCATTGCTGAGAAGTCAAAGTGTCCACAGGGCACCATGCCTACATGCACAAGGCAGTGGAGACCAGAGGACGATCAGAGTGCAGAAGATGTAGCAAGTGGCCCAGGAAAGGCAGACAGGAGGTGAGGGAAAGAACCTATTCATAGTATTCAAGGTGAGATCAGAAATCACAACCTTCCAATTGCCAAACACACAGATATTTGCCAGGTTCAATATGTCCAGGAGCTTCTTTGCTATGTGTTGGTTTTGACTGAGATGACCACAGACACACCAGGAGGGTCCCAAGGCTCTGGAGCAGAGAGAGCTACAAAGCAGTGAGGACACAGAGAGGCATGTGCCTTCAATGGGACTCACTGGTCACAGGGACAGGGCACATACAGCCCAGGAGAGGTTGTGGCAATAGTTACAGCTACCAAGTCAACGCAGCTAAGAAACTTCCAAAGAACCATTGCTTCCGGTGCTTTCCCTGCTTTACTCAGTTTGAGATGGACAAAGGAGGAGGACTCTTGGATGAACTGGGAGGTGAGGAGAGTACAAATTCCTGCCTCCGGTGACTGCCACCCAGCACCACAGAGATACAATGGTCCCTGCTCATCTCCTAAATCAACCAGAACCTTGGTAGCCTGGCCTGATGATCATCTGGTCATGCTAGGTCATTTGTCTTAAAGCCTGAATGTGAGACAGATCAGGTTTTGTGCTACCTCTCTGTTGCCACATGAAGAGGCAAGAAATAGAACTGCCTGCTTTCTCTGTGGCTGCAGACGATGGCTTCCAGGTGTCTGAGGCCAGAGTTCCAGCAAGAGCAAGCGACACTCAGAAAACACACTCGCAGCCCAGTCTTTGCTCTTGAACTTAAAACTTGTCCCCAGCTCACCTCTCATAGGGAGAAGGCTCAGGTGAGCTTTCTGGCTACAGGACGACATTGAGCGGGGAGGAGGCTCCTCTCATCTCCTGTAACAAAGAGCTCCCAGGCCCCACAGGCCCAGCAGTTGTGAGTATGACAAACTGTCTCATAATTTTTAATGAAAAAATGATACTTCATCTTTCTAACGACAGAGAACGTGGAGGAGGCTTACAGTAATCTATGCCTTTTTTAATACCTGGCTCGCCATCCCAGAGCCCTGGCGGTATGAAGGATGGAGCAGGAGACAAAAGGTTAATAGAGCATTGGGCATTTTTTAATTGAAAAAATGACTGAGAGACCCCACAGCGGCCCTTGTGGTAATAGTATTACAGACTGTACGTCCCATTCCGGGGGCTTACTATTCATCTGAGGGCAGAGCTAACAGACATCACACCGAGCCACTAAACCTCGACGTGAATGGGGGTCCATTCCCAAGGAGGTTAATAAGCAACACTCAGTATATTTCAAAAAGATATATATGTTTTAAAATACACCTGTCCCCTTTTTATTGCTCCTAATTTATTACTACCTCTTAAAAACAGACAAGCTGAGGACTGGCCCAAGTGGAATTGAATTTTCTTTGTCAACTTGTCTGATTCAAATTGCATCAGGTTTTCAGCTAGTCCTGTGCACGTTATAAGTAAATGAAGTTTTTTTGTGGGGTTTGGTTTTGTTTTTTTTTCTATTAGACAACATATAGGGTAGTTTCCATTCACAGAGCACTGTCTGAAAGATGTCACAGTGAAAAGAATAAGAAATATGTCATTTCTTAACATCTAACAGGACAGTGGGTGGAAAAGTGTTTGGGAGTATAAATACGGAAATGTAAGTTTCCCCTTTAGCTTGATTTTCCTGTGCTTGCTTTTGTCCACATTACAATTTGCAAAATCCTATGGGGATAATGTGGAATCTCAACCCTTTTGGTCATGTGTGCATCAAGTTATGAGTGGATGAATAGGTGATCCAAAAATAAGACCTTTTGAGACTTGTACAGTAGTATTCAGTGCAACATTATTCACAAGAGCCAAAAATTAAAATAATCCAAATACTCATCACCAGATGAAAGTACAAGAGTGTTGTGTATATACACACACAGTGAACTATATATAGCTTGGCCTAAAGAAAACAGAAATGCTAATGCCTAAATGTTGTTAGGGGTCCGTGAACCAGTTCCAGCCCGGTGGAACAAAATACAGCCAGGCCTTCACCACCCTCACAGAAGTTGCTTTATCTGAGTCTGTTGGAGCTCCTTGTCAATCCATCTCACTGAAGGTCTCCCTCTTTTTCTCTGACTCTCTGCATTCCCAAGCATGATAGTCCCCAATTACAGGTGATGGCTTGTCCGCAGTAGTAAGCAAGACCAAAGTTTCCCAGCCTCCTTTCTAGGGAGCACGCTGGTTCCTTCATGACTGATTTGCTCATTCTCCCAGCAGTTCCTGGCTCGTTCAATGTAAAGCATGATTGTTTCTTGGTTGCTGCTTTCAGGACTGTTTTGATCGAACCAAAATGAAATTCTTGACAATTTCAGTGTCTTCACTATTTATTAAGATGCTCATGGACTTTTGAGGAGTTAGCTTTCTTCACATGCAGACATAATCCTATCGAAGGTAGTAGTCTCTTATCTTCATTAGTAAATGTCCCACAGTCATCTCTTTTTCTTTCTGATGAGCAAGGTTGTGTCATTTGCCTATTTTGGGTTGTTGATGAGTCTTCCTCCGCCCCTTTTTCCTTCATATTGTCTAGCTTCTCATATTGTTCAGCAGATGGATGCTCCACGCTGATCAGAAAAAAAGACCATAGAGTCATCAAGGCTGATTGGAAGTAGATTGCACAGCAAGATCCACACCTCACTCCATATACAAAAATCAACTCAAGGTGGATCATGAGCCTAGGACTAAAACCAACAACTATAAACTTCATTCAAGAAAAGCTTGGAAGAACTTTAGTAGTCCTAATCTAAAACATCACACTTTTAACCAAAAGGCCAGTGGTTCTTATCTACCAACTGCTTTTCTGGAGAAAGATGGGAAATCTCTCACAAAGATTTGCAGCTGTAGACATCCAAAGCGGGAAAGGTGTCACTGAAAGTTGGACTGGAAGAGCTACTCAGCAAAGGTTAGCAGGGGAGCTGGGGGGGGGCACAAAGATGACCCACAACAAGTTGTTCCCACCTCAAGAGAGGCCCATCCCTTCCCCTCCACCCCCCAACCACTATCCTGTGTCACTGTTGATTGATGCTTTACACAGGTAAGGAGAAATGGAGTAACGAAAGAGATTCCACAAACACTAAGCATTCCCTATACACCAGGCCAAGAAGACATTATTGCAGAGGAGATAACAGAGTCACCAGAGGTCTTCTCAGCAACATTTTTTATAAAATCACAATGCTTACCTTCGTGTAGTAGACTGGAACTGAACTCACAATCTCCGAGGTTCTGTAGGCAAAGCTCCCAGCATCTCAGCAACACGTAAGACAACACATCACAACAAACTGATGAGTGTGTAGGAAGGGACATAGCCTCCCAAGCAAAGAAGCTGAATTCAGGGCTAAAGACTGTTATCTGGAAGAGAGCCAATGGCGAGCACTCCCAGCAGGAAAGGGGGTCTGTGCGAGGCACCATTGTGTATAGTTCCTGAGAGCTGACCGCAGTAATCTCGGAGACGCACTTTCAAAGGACGGACATTCTCCCAACTCTTCTCACTATTTCTTAGTTGTTGGAATGGACGGAAAGCCTTATAAGCAGTTCCTTACTTCACCTCTACCTTGCATGCAAACTTCTGAGTTGTAAAACAACCCAGTGGTAGATAGAATTTGCTCCAGGACTTAAGAACCAATAATGACATAGCTGAGCCTCTACATCTTGTGGTTCCTAACCTCTACTAGTGCTAGTCTATAGGCCTTTTATTGTAAGAACCACCTTCCCTCTGTAACTTGATTTGTGCCACTATTAGAACCTCTACTCAGAATATTATTGTTTTTTAATTTTTGACTCATGTACTTTTAACTTGTTAAATTTGTGTCTTCTAGGCTGCAACACTTCCATGATACATCTTCAAGGATATGAACATGTACGGCTAAGCACAATTGATAACAGTGCATCTAAATTCCAAAATCAATCTCCATAATAGTCTATGTGTTTCCTACTGCCAAGGGGGCCCTTTAGAGTAGTGAGAGAAGATCTTCACCCTGAAACCCACAGCATCCCTTTTCAGCAGGAAGTAGCTAAGAGAATACACCATCCCCTTTTCCTTATGAATCAGGGTGAAGTCTCTCTCAGGGAGGAGTGACAGGGAATGGCAAAGGACACACTGACAAAGGAGATTAATCAGAACTGGCTTTGACAAGCACTATGGCAATTGGACAATTAAAACAGACATTCGGGGGTGGGGGGAAGAAGAACGAACTGGGGAGGAGGGTAGAGAAAACAGTGCAACAATGAATGAATGAAAACCCCAAATCTCTGTAAATGTTCATTAAAACTAATAAAATTTAATAATAATTTAAAAAAACAACAACAACAAAGGACGGACATTCAATAAAGGACCAACCCTATCGCCCTCAATGCTAACTCACTCTCCCCAGATGGTTGCTCTGTCTACCACACCTCCAAGGTCACAGGAGCTATGCGAAACCTGGTTAAATACCCTTGAAAACTTGGAAGGTGTCAGTCCACCCATAACATCCAAGACTACTCCTAAGATTATCAATGAGACTTGCTCCTGGAGTTGGATTGACTCTGAGATGAAACAAACCTATTTGGTCCTCTTCTTCTGAGTTCTTTTGGTCATAGGTTTCCATCCTGAGAAATAAGCAACTCAAGTTCAACATCTCAGTTTTTTGGGGAACCCAGATGATCAGGGAGGTTGGGAGCTCTTCGATTTTGGGCAGATGGGCCTCCTTTCTGTTCCTTGTTACAACCTCTATTCCAAGTGGGTTTCCTACTCACCCTGAATCTGGGAATGTTGGGCTTAGTGCTCCACCTGGGGTCCAGCCTGACCAGGACAGACTTCCAAATCATCTCCCCCCTGTTCCCATCAGTAAATAGCAGATGTCATAAAAAAGACAATTTCTAACTAGAGCTAATTGCTCACAGTTCTCCTCACAGGGTCTGTGGCATCTTCTTCAGCACGTAAGCTTGTGATTGTTCCAAGGATCCCTCTTGCCATGCTCAGCTGGAGTCTTTTGCTTGAAGGTCAGGGAACCCCTCTGTCCCTGCCTACACGTGAACATCAGTCTCGTCTAACTGAAAACGTTTAGAGTGGGGTCAACTTGCACATTAATTCTTGTGTCTCGGTCCTTAAGATAGCCTTGGGCAATCTCTAGGTCTCTGCTTTCAAATCTTCAGTCTCACACACATTTCACCAGGTAACCAGTTACTGCTGGTCAATTTTCATTCATGACTACCCCGAGTGTGTCCAAACAGGGCTGTGTTCCACAGTCAATTCCTGGTTTTCTGAATGCAGGTCATTAAGCTTTCCACTGAAATGACTCTGAACGGATATGAACATCCAACGTTCTGGTCAGCAACTGAACATGGTAACCATTTGCACCACCTGTGTCCTCCAACAGAGAACCAGTAACTGGATATTTGTTTCTGTGCAACAGTTACACCCACAGCAATCACCATAGAAGGCAACACATACTGATTCCTTGATCCCGTGTTCTCAGCAACAATTGACAGAATCAGTGTCTCTTCTAAGTCTTTCCAGAGACCCTGCGCTCTGACATGAGTCGTTAGAACTTTAGCTTCCAGCACAGACACAAACAGAAACACTTCTAAGAGACACTCCTGTGCCATAGAAGCCAAATGAGAATCTACTAATACTCATGGTAAGTGCATCTATCTGCTAAATTCCAGTACAGAGAGACAGCCCTTAGGCAAATAGCATTTTTAATTCTAACAGTGAGATGGAAAGGTATTATTGATGATGGCTACCAAGCATAGCACGCCACTAGACTCCTTTGGATTGTACCAGAAGTTTTTATATGATAAACTATCTTCCCCCCACCTTGTCTATTTAAAAAAAAATACTGATTTTTCAAAGACAAAGCAAAGTCAGTTTGCCTTTCTGCTTTACAAAAAATTATAAGATTTTCTATACTCTGAAAAATCTACTCAGACTTTGAGTATCTCCTACAGATTAATAGAATGGGAAACAAGGTATTTCCACTTCCTGAGAAGTTGATCCTTCACCTTCGTTAACCCCACCTCTCTCAGGAACAGTAGGGGCGGCATTAGAAACTCTGACCCCATCTGCATGGACATTTTGGGGCTGGGTGATGAGGGGTTAATTGGGGCTAATTTTAAATGCAGGAACTGGACACCTTCTCCCCAGAGACAATGTGACAGCATCTTCGCTCTTGGGGGGACGTGATAATGGCTCCCAGCGCCCTGTCAGTGGCTGCAGGATGGCAGAGATGATATGTATATAGACCAAATCACAAACATCAAAATAACAAATGAAACTAATAATGCAAAAAGGATTGGAGAAGTAAGTGGTCCCTTCTGACACAAGCAGAGCTGGGGGCCTTGGGGAAAGAAGGCCAGAATATTAAATGAAAGATGTAAAAATTAGAAGCGTAAATTTCCCTTTGAAGTAAGAGAAGCCAAGGGTTCTGTTGCAAAGGCACGGGGCTCCCAGAGCTGCTGTCTTCCAGGTTCAGTCCGAGAACAGCAGCCACCCCCTCCCTTCCCCACAGAGGCTGGGGAGGAGTAGGGTGGAAGGATTTGCAATGGCCTGATGTCCTTGTTAAATTAAATGTGCTGTTTCTGAGAGGGCTGCAAGGGGCAGGTGGCAACGGTGCAAACAGCTCCTTGTTAAACCTGCTCTTTCTCAGCAGAGGCCCCTTTGCCACTGCCCCTTGTCCCCTGAGATGGCCAACGGAGGCAATAATGCGGTCAAATGGGAAATCTTGACAAGGATGAACAGAAAAACCTAATGAGGCAAACCTGCTCGGATGTGATCGAAATGTATTTTCAGTTGCATGTGGGGCCATGGGATAGAAGCATGGAGATATTTGGTCTGTTTGGCCTTAAAAGGAAGGCAAGGGAGATGAGAAGAGAGCAAGGGAAAGAGAGGAGGAAGGAGGGAGGAGATGAGGGAGGAGAGGACTCCTTTATAAAGAAGTGAAGGAGGGGAAAACTCCCACATAAAGTGGGGACTGTCATGGATAGGAAGACTCAATGTTGTGAAAATGACAATCCTTCCAAAAGCAATCTACACGTTCAGTCCAAATTCAGATACCAAATTCCTTTTTCAAGTAGTTTTAAAGGAGAAATTATCAAATTTATTTAGAGAGGCAAGAGATTCCAAATAAGCAAACACTTCTGAGAAACAAAAATGAGGTTCGAGGCATAGCACTCCCTGATCTCAAAACCTACACAAAAACACAACAGTAGTAACCAAAACAGCATGGTACTAGTACAGTGACAGGCACATAGACCAATGGAACAGAACTGAGAACCCAGAAATAGCCCTAGCTACCTATGGTCAACTGATATTTGACAAGGAAATCAAAGTGGGTAAAAGATAACCACTTCAACAAATAGTGCTGGTAAAACTGGACTTCCACCTGCAGAAAGCTGAAACAGGATCCACATCTCACACTATATACAAAAATCAACTCAAGGTGGATCAGAGACCTGGGAGTAAAGCCCAAAACCATAACGTTCATGAAAGACAAACAGGGATCAAACTTAGAAGCACTAGTCCAAGGTATAAAAAGATTGCCAAATACAACCAGAAGTGCACAATCTAAAGAGGATAAAATTGATGCATGGGACCTTCTAAAGATTAAATCTCTGTGCACTTCAAAAACTTTTTCCAACAGGGTGAAAAGAAAACCTACAGACTGGGAACAAACATTTGATAATACCATCTCAGACAAGACTTATAACAAAAGTTTACAGAATACTCTTGGGCCTCCACAAGAAAAAGACTGATAACCCAATTACAAAATGGGCAAAAGACATGGAAAGAATTTTCACAGAGGAAGATATTTGAATAGCAAAAAGACACATGAAGATATGCTTCAAATCATGGACAATAAGAGAGCAGCCTGGTTTCACCCTCTCCACGAAAAAATATTTTTGTGCTGCTTTACATGTTCCAACTCGTGAGTGCCTCACGGACAACAGAGCAAAATCCTCCCCATCCCACTCGATCTTCACCATCTCCACGTGCTCACGTCCTTGCTGCGGTCACTGTGTAAATCCATTTCATTAAAGGGTCCTCTCCTTGACAATGCTCCACTTTCCCAGGCATAATCCTCTTCTCCAGGGACTCACCTCTCCTAATAACATGCCCAAAGTATGTGAAATGGAATCCATCTTCACCTGCAAGAGGCACACCCGCTGCACTTTCCCCGAGACAGTTTTGTTTGTTCTTTCAGCAGACCACGGGATATTCAATATTCTTCCTCAACATCACATCCAAAGACATCACTTCTTTAAGTCTTCCTTAGTCATCATTCAACTTTTACACATGTAGAAAGCAACTGCCAATACCACAGCTTGGGGCTGATGCATCTTAGACTTGACAGGGACATTCATATCTTTAGAGCTTTAAAGATGCCCACGGCAGTAGACACACCCGATGTTGTACACTGTTTGATATTTCAGTGCTGCTTCCATGGGGGTTGAAAGTGGATCTAATTTGTGATGTAAACATCAATTATACTCCCAGTCAATCCTGCAGATAGGAAGAAATAGGATGCCTGCCCTCCAAAGATCTTTACCTAGTTCAAGAGCTTTTGGATGAACTTCAAAAGAAAGGGGAGGGAGAAGTCTGAGGCCACTTCATCTCCACTTCACAGAATAAAGGATAGATTGAACAATGCAAGCAGTAGAACCAGTCATAGAAATGATAGGAACTCAGTCCAATGGCTGCAAGTCCATTACTCTGCACAGCCACCAATGTGAGAAAGTGCGAGTTGAATGCAGTGTCCAGTGGTCTTAGTCATTGAAGGTCTTTAGCCATTAAGTCCATCTTTACCTGAACCTTCTCTCAGTCAGACCTTCCAGCCAGCGTGCACCCAATGAATCCTCTCTGATCAGAAAGGAGAGTTTTGTAGGTGGCATTGTCATGGCACCTTTGCAACATAAATCAGCCCACTCTAATGAGATCACCAAAGATCCCTGGGGAAGCTTCCAGAGCTGTTGTGCTGTAGGGAAAAAGAAACAGTCCAATGTCCCCTCCTGCATAGGACTACTGTGTACCAGAAAGTGCCTCAGTCAATATTTATTGATGGTTTGTTCTCAATCTCCTGATGTCCTCCCCTCACCCCCAACATCACTGTCCCTGTTTCAACAGCAGAGATTCTCATTGGCAGTCACTCTCTGGAAAGCAGTGTCTCATAAAATCTTCCCTCATTTCTACCTCCAGTATTAATGGTACATGTGTTTTTGGACAGACACTAAAGCAATATACTTTGGAAGCTACAGAAAGATTTTGGATTTTTTTTAAACAAAAATGTCCCTGAAGTAAAGGGACAATGTTGGTTCAGTGATAGAATCCTTGCTTTCCATGTGGGAGACCCAGCCAGGTTCAATCTCCAGTCAAAGCACTTCCAGCTATCAAAGGAGGTAGCTTGCATGTTGGATGATACTCAACAGATTTCAACAGTTTCCTTCCTAATACAAGAATGAAAAGTGTGGCAATCTGCTTCTAAAAATCAACCCACGATCACAACAGCGTGATCTGGACCCATCATGAGAATGGCACAGGCTGGGCAGCATTTCGTTGCATTTTCGTTGCCACCAGAAGCCAAGGCCACTTGAGGCTGGCTAAAAAGCACGACCTGAAGAAATTATGGGCACAGGAAACAATTGACCAAGATTTTTAAATTCTTGTTTTATCCTCTGTTTGTTTTCTTGGCAGTCCATGGTACATTCAATACTCTTCTCTAGCACCACAGCTCAAAGGCGTCAATTCTCCTTCTATCCTCCCTAGTCATTGTCCAACTCTCTGATGTATAACAAGTGATTGCAAAAACCATGGT
>NW_006399853.1:10459424-10462632 GCF_000299155.1 Elephantulus edwardii
AACAACAACAACATTTTATCCTCTCTGGAAGGTAAGCTGAATTAAGGCTCCCTGAAGGATATGAGTGCAAAAGTGGGTCCTTAGTGAGTGAAGCCAACCTAGTTATTACCCTCCTGTGAAAGTCTCTGCTTATCACTGTCTCTGCAAGCGCTGCCGGAAGCAGGGGGCCACTCCCCACGTGTGGGGTAGGAGGTTTGCAAAAGACAGAGATCCTCTGAAAGATGGAAGGGCACCATTACTGCTAGAGTAAGTCAAGTGCAGCGATGATTGTGAGGGCGATGCAGACTGTTGAGAGTTTTCTTCTGTTGGTGCATGGCGTCACCAGGTGCACTGAGGGTCTACTGGGAAGAACTTGCACCAACAACTCAAAACCAGGCAGCTCCCATCTTCCAGCCGCTCTGCAGAAGAAAGCTGGGCAGTCTCTTCCCGTATAATTCACAGCCTCTGGAAATCTGCTGCAGTCAGCTGCAAGTTGGTTCCGACTTAAAGGGGCGTAGCAGTAGCACTATGAGGTGGAAACAACATGTGGGCTCCTAGCTCTGGTGGCCTAGTGATTAGGAGGCTGTGCTAGAATCCCAAAGGCGTGCAGTTCAAATCCACCAGATGCTCCATGTGAGAAGGATGGGCAATCTCTGCCCATGTTATTAACTGCTTCTCAAACTCTGCTGGAGGGTCAGCTGTGGGTCAGTTAAGACTCAATGGAAAACAACAGCAATAGCAACTACGTACAAGTGACTGTTTAAATTTAAAGTGAAATAAAGCTATAAATCCATTTCTTCAGCTGCACTGGCTTAGCGCGTATGTGAACAGTTGGTGGTGGTTTTGTGTACTGTCAAGTTGGAGCCCCAAGAGGAGATAGCCCACTTATTTAACACAGCTGGTGGATCCAAAATTGTGTGTCTTAGGTTTTGATGGTGCTACTTCCTATCACTCGGTCAACTTCCCACCGTTATAGGTTGTTCTTTTAGACATCACTGGTCAAAGAAGTAGTTCAGGTGAATAAAACATTGGTGCTATGAACACAGAGATGGTTTCTATAAGAAAAGGGATAAATGAGAAGAAGCTAAAGTCATTTCTTAGTAGAAAGCTAGCATGACTGTATACAGAAGCAGTTATTTGTTGCGTAAAAGGGATTCTGTGACTTGGGTCACTACAAAGGCCCAGTGCACATCACTTATGACTGTCACAGGTCCACTGTGCAATCACTGGGCCATGTCAAGAGTGACAGGTGTCACAGAGAGGGGACATCCCATGGCAACAGACACGCAGAATAGGAGGCACTTGATGGCAGTAGGGACAGGGTTTCCTTTGTGGAGAAGTGACAGCTGAGAGGAACCTGGGAGGCTCAGATAAACTCCTGAGCTTGTAGGGACTGTAAAGTCCCAGGTCTGTCATTCAGACCTCAGGGAAGAGGTTCCAGGGGAGGTTAGTAAGTCGAGTCCAAACTGTTAGCCAGCAGAGCCCATGAAGTTCCAGGGGTGCAGCAGGTCCTGAGAAGAGTCAGAGAATGCAGACTTCTAAGGCCTGCAAGTCCAGGGTCGTGTTGTCAGGGTCGTAGACCGCACAGCCAACTGTGGAGCCGTGAGCCAGGTGCAGAATCAGCAAAAGAGCTCTCTTGCTTTGCCAGAAAGTCCACACACACATCCAACACAGGCCACATCCCCAGGAGACCTGGCCTTCACCAGGTCAGGCGGGCACATCTTTACAGAGCCGCCACTGACCTAGCCTCATCAATATCACAGATGTTAGAATTTACAATGTATGTTGTTGTTGTTGTTGTTGTTGTTGTTGTTAGACGCCATCGAGTACAACTCATAGCGATCCTATGAACAACGGATCTGAAGTCTGCCGTAGCCTGTGCCATCGTCACAATCTCAAACTTGAACCCATTGCTACATTCACTGTATCAATCCACCTGGTTAAACGACTTCCTCTCTTTCACAGACCCTTTCCAAGCGGACGTCCCTTTCTAAGGAACAGCATCTCCTAGCAACATGCTCAAAGCTTATGAGATGAGGCTTTGTTATTTTTGCCTCCAAAGAGCACTCTGGCTACACACTTCTCCAAGACGTATCTGTTTGTTCTCTTGGTGGTCCATGGTATATCCAGTACTCTTCTCCAACACAACATCTCAGACATCAATTCCTCTTCTGTCATCCTTATTCATGGTCCGCCTTTCAGATGCATAGCAAGTGACTGAACATACAGTCATGTTAAGTGGGAGATTATAGTCATGTTGACACACAGTATTAACCATCACAGAAAGCAAATTGTGGAAACCCTTTAGCTGCGTCCCTAAATCTAAGCAATAAGAGATAGGGGTCTAGAAACTAGGGGGAGTGTGTTTGAGTCAGAAAAATAAAAATAAAAAACTTAACATACAAACTGTGCTGATACCTATAAAAGGCATCGTCCTGGGGAAGGTGGAAGGTTGGAGAAAGAGAGGAAGACCCTCAACGAGATGGATTGATGCTCTGACTGCAACAGTGGGGCTAATCAGAGTGGATGGAGACTGGTGGTG
Organism: Elephantulus edwardii; assembly: GCF_000299155.1. Taxonomy (NCBI): domain Eukaryota; kingdom Metazoa; phylum Chordata; class Mammalia; order Macroscelidea; family Macroscelididae; genus Elephantulus; species Elephantulus edwardii. The sequence continues at coordinate 10,461,946 of NW_006399853.1, forward strand.
GGGTGGGGGCAGGCAGGCTTTTGTCCTGTTGCACGTGGGCTCACTCTGACTCAGAGAAGACGTGATATCACCTCACAACATGAAAGACAGACGAAGCACCATGCAATGGTTAGTAAAAATTGTTGGTGGAATCCATCTCTCAATGGCTGACCTCTTTATGTACCATTATCAACCCTGAAATAGTGCTGATGGCACAGTGGTTAAGCACTTAGCCACAAGCCATAAGGTTGGTGGTTCAAACTCATCCAGAAGTTCCACAGGATAAAGATCTGGAGGTCTGCTCAAATCAAAATTTTTTTGTTGTTGCTGTTGTGTGCTGTGAAGTCACAATAGACCCACAACTGACCCTCCAGTGGGTTTTCAGAGGCTATAAATAGTACAGATTTGCCCATCTTTCTCCCTTAGAGCAGCTAGTGGATTTGAACTGGGTACCTTTGGGTTAGCAGCACAATTCTTTCCCATGATGGCACAAGAGATCCCTCCCGCAAAGATTCCCACCTGGGACAGCTTGCAGTGTAGTGCATTCTGTAACCTGGTGTCCCCACGAGGTGGAATCCGCTCAAGTGCATCAACAGCCCTCTGGTCCTACAAGTTCTCTCTCAAAGGTTGTAGGACTCAAAAGCGGAAGTCCCTGCTTCTCCAGGTACAATGTAGCTTGGGAACTAACCTCCCATCCCAGCTTGTTAG
>NW_006399853.1:10462767-10545127 GCF_000299155.1 Elephantulus edwardii
GCCAAGAGGGGACAGACAACACCCCTTGCAGCAGCACTTTACCCCGTGTTTTACCAGGATCCTTTCACCATGAAAATCTTGTGGGTGGAATTCTCACTTGCCATCTTCCTCTGTGAAGGCCAAGCCCTCCTGAAGATTCCATTTTCTCCTGTGAGAGCTCCAATGTCCCTTCCTTCAGTCCCTCGCTGGCCCTTACTGTCCCCAGGTCTTGGGGACACCTTCATCTATGGCTCCTGCACACCCTTCCCCAGCACCCATGAAGAATGCAGCCTCCCCAGGCATGGCCTGGACGTGCTGGACTCACAGGAAGATTCAGGTCAGCTTGCCCAGAAAGGCCTCGGGCCTCGCACACACTGTTTTCATTTGCTCCTCCTGCATCCCTGCCCCTACCCAGCTCCTGCCCCCACCGCACCCCAGCTCCCAGTTTCGTCTTCCTCCACTTGCCAAAGCAGCGCCTGGCCTGCTTCCTCTGAAGCCTGAAGTGGTCGATACCAGGGCCCTGGGGCCTCACCCCCAAGTGGGCTAATCAAGGGATTCTTTCCACATCAGAGGCTCAGAGGCAGGGAAATAGTCTCATCTTAATTCCTATGCGCATTTCTCATATTCTCCTCAAACAGCCTCACACGGTAGGGCACAGGATTGCCCTCTTCTTGTAGGTGAGGAAACTGAGGCTCAGAGCAGAGCCCTGTAACAGTCAAGCTTACAAAGAAGGAAATAGAGTGGAAGTACTGGTGTGTACACAGATGCCTGGTTCTGAAGGCCTTTTTCTGATGCCTCCTGGACCTCTGCTGCCTTCATTCCTCCATCTCTGCTCTCCCCTCTGTCTCAGAATGACTCTCATTGGCATAAAGTGAGGATTGCAAAAGTTCTTCCCAAGTCCTTTAACCTGACTGAGAAAACAGAACCGACTGAAGACGTGTAAGTTGCAACTTGGTCAGAATTCTAATGAGGCCACAGGCTTCCGCGGTGCACAACCATTATGTGTTCATCGCAGGCCAGCAATGAGGGATTAATTCTGTCCGTGAATCAGAGAATAACCATTGTTATTATTTAGCATTGATTAATTGCTCCTCGGGCCCTCCCAGGCCTCTCCATGCGGGTCTCAGAAAATCATTATACTCCCAGGTCACCTGGGCCTTGACATTGTGGCCAAGGAGCAACACTGTGACCCCTTCAAGGACATCCCAGCTCTCAGAATGGCCGGACACAGGGAACCCCGAGAGAGAAGGTCCAGCTACCTCAGCAAACTCCAGAATTTTCTCTGGAGCCCCCAAGAGGTCATGACCATGACCCTGACAGAAGTAAAGCCACAAATCCCCACTTCTTCCAGAGAAAGGCCAGCCATTTGGATTGTCTTCCATGCTGGGGTCATGGGGGAAAAGGCGTGCACATTGTGTAGTGATGAATCCAAAAGGGTAATTACAGCAGCCAAGGCCTCCGCCGGCATTCCATGGGCCTGATTAAATGTGAGGCTGTAAGGAAGCCTGAGCAGTGAATTTCCATCCTGACATCCAGTCACACGCCATGACCCTTTGGATATTGTCCTCCGTAGAGGTCACAAATATGAATAAATTACAGCTCTGACAACCTTGACGCTCAGCAAGGTGGGGTGAAAAGCTCTCGCTCACTCTCTCCGGGAACAAAACCCTGACGTTACATTTGTGATCACAGAGAATAAAGGGAAATCCATAGTCTGATTCTGCTAAATTTAGGCTTGACGCAGAGAACAGGGCCACGTCTAGTCAGGGGGCTGGGGTTTCAGGCACTTGGAGACGAGATGCCCACTCCATCCTTCTTTCAGCACGAGTGGGCAGTTACTCGCCCCCACCGGGGATTACTATTGATTAAAAATTGCCAAGCCAGAAACAACAGCATGCAAAGAAGTTGGCGCCGCGACGACTTTGTTAAATAGTTGGCGATGCTCTCCCGGTTAGCAGAAATGGATGTCCGGAGGATGACCATCCGTCACAGCTGAGAGGCCTCATTTACGGAGACAAGTGAGCCAAGGCAATCAGCCGGGGATCTGCTACACTGGGGATTTATCACAGGTCAGTCAGGGAAGGCTGGCTCTTGTCGGTCACGTCAGTGAGAGGAAGGACCAGAAATCATGGAAGGAGAGGAGTGAATTATCTGGTGGCCTTGGGGAAGCCAGGCTTGGATGAAGGGTCAAGACAAACGGACCATCCATCTATCCATCTGAGCCTGGAATCTATTTGCTACAAGTTCTAAGCTCAGCCCTCAGATACAAAGCACACCAGAGAAGAGTGTTGATGTACCAGGATTTTGACCAAGGAACAGTCCACCAAAGGCTGGGCTGATGAAGGAGAGCAAAGAGCTAAAATCTTCGACCTTGGACGCCATGGCTTTGATCTGACTGTGTCAGGGGCCACTGGGATCTGCACACAGCTAAGGAGGGTTTCCCCTTGCACCTGATCCAAGGCCAAAGACACCTATAGGCATAGACCCCTATCACACGGTGGTGAGTGCCCTGCTGTTGGCAGCTCTGCAGGTAGTCACACTGCATACAATAATGTTGCTGCTGCTGCTGCTGTTGTTATGTGCCATTGGGTTGACTCACAGCAGCCTTGTGAACAACGGCTCTGAATTTTGCCTTATCCTGTGCCATCTACGACACACGTGAACCCATATCACAATCACCGTGTCAATCTAGCTCACTGAGGTTCTGAGCAGACCACATTTTCACAACAGACTTGACAGTCGTTGTCCTCTGTGCCCCCTTTCCCTGTGCCCTCCCCACTGTGGTTTTGACCACCGCTGTGCCTCCACATGGGACCCCTCTGTGATGCAAATAGTTAACATGCTCAGTTGGTAATGGAAAGGTTGGAGTTCAAGTTCACCCAGAAGTGCCTTAGAAAGGAAGATCTGACAATCTACATGTTCTAACCCATCAATTGAAAAGACAATGGAGCATGATTTTGCTTTGACATATATGGGGTCACCATGAGACAGAACAGACTCCACAGCGACTGGCCAGGGATGGTGGGCCCTCCAGACATTTCCTTAGAGTGCTCCCAGACAGCAGGGGGCAGTGGCTAGGCACCCAAGAGGGGTATGGTATTACCTAAATCCTTAATCCAGCTCTCCATCCTCGCAAGATGAACAATAATCATTATTATTTTGTTGTTATAAAAATCATTATCCTGGGCTCTCTGGTGGCCTAGTGGCAAGAAGCTGCACTGCAATCCCAGAGTTGAGCAGTTTGAATCCACCAGATGCTCTGCTTTAGAAGGAGGAACAATCTCCTCCTATGTGAGTCAGATCCAATTTGACAGTACACACACAAAAAATAATAAAAATGTAAATTAAAAAATGTCATTATCAAAATCATTCTGAGCAACAAAAGCTAATGTTCCACTGGTAAATAATTGCCTATCTTTTCAAACCAGAGTTTGAAATAAAATAGACTCTGGTGTATCAGAGATTGTAGGGTGGACATCAGATTCCCCTGAGGGACTCACAGCCAGTGAGTACGTTCTGACACAGCGACCCTGTAGGGCAATGCAGAACTGTCCCATTGGGTTTTCAAGACTGTGAATCTTTATGGCAAACTGCCACATTTGTCTCTGGCTGAGTGATGGATTTGAATTCCTGACCTTTTGGTTAGCAGTTAAGCATTCAACAACTGCATCACCAATGCTCCTTCCCTGAAGGCACTCATCTCCCCAGCTGCAGGGGGCAATGCTGTATCAGGCATATTGAAGCCAGAGGCAAAGAGAAAAAGCAGTGGTACTGATGCTGTTTTATTTAAAATTATGAGCTATGTTCATTCCTTGAGGGCTCCTGCTTTCATTTTATTCCTGGAAACATCCTGGCCTGTTCGTGGGACTCCTGGTAGACAACAGCCCAGTTCCTTGTCTATGATCGTCTTCAATGAAAAGCCTAACACAGCGCCAATGTCAACTGTGGTTTCAAAGCTTTCAAACATTGTCCTCAAATCAGAATGAATTCACAGCTGACCTTCCAGCAGGTTTTCGGAGGCTGCAGATTTCACGGGATAAGGAATCACTTGTGGATTTGAATCACAAATCAGAGAGAAGCCTGTGTGTTAGGAGAGCAAATCTCCATGGACTACACGCCCAGATTTTCCTGTTGTTTTCCAGAGGCCAAATCACAGTCACTTTCCTAAACATGGTTTATTGGCTCATAACATGTGCCAGAAACTCTGTATACATTTTTCATATCATTCTTATAAGCACCTTATATTACAAATGAGGAAATAAAGCAGAGCAAGTTTAAGAAATATCCTAGAGGTCAGACAGCCAGAAAGTGCTGGAGTCTAAAATTGAACTCAGATCTCCCTGGCACAAAGTCAGAGCCCGTGCTTTGTCCTGCTGTCTCCCTGCTTTTCACATCCAGTGGGAGAAAGGTGGTGGCAGGGTGGCCACGGTCTCCCCAGTCTCAGAAGTACCCTTGTAGAAAGAACAAAACCAAGTTGTTCCACGGTTTTTGTTATTATTAGATATACTTGTTATGAAACAATGATAATAACAACAAATCATTATTATTTCATTCTTATCAAAATCATTCTGAGAAACAAAAGCTAAAGTTCCACTTGTAAATAACTGCTTATCTTTGCAAACCAGAGTTTGAAATAAAATAGACTCACGTGTATCAGAGATTGTGAGGGTGATGCAAGATAGAGAAAGTTTTATATCAGTTGTTCAGGGTCACTACATGTCACAGGCCATTCAAGGACACCTAACAGCATCTTTCCCAGCGTCTCTCACTATCTGGTCAAGCATTCCTTCAGGTGGTTGAGAAAGAATAGTGTGGGTTTCTCTTTGAGGGCTAGGGTATATAAGAAATGATTGTTGGGAACCATCATGTCAATCCAGATTCACAGAGACCCTACAGGTCAAGTGCACTGTGCAACGGCTGACCACTTGCAAGAAGGAACAAGGAGCAGCTTTTATTAGTGTTGTGGTGGTGGCCCAACATGAACGCTCCAGAAGTTGTCCTTGACCCTCACACTGCTCTTGCGAATCTGGTAGGAATCCAAGAAAAGGAGAGAGTATCAAAAAAAAAGGATGTGGATGGATGGATGAATTGAAAATATACACTCAAAGGTTAGTTTATAGACTAAGAGCTGCCATGTTTCCTGTTAGTGAGGAGTGAAAGTTGCAAAGCTCTATGCACCACCACTGAGGATCCACCAGCCAAAAGGACATTTCACTTCTATCTCTAAAAAAGGAACAAAGACATCTCATTGCAGGAGGGGAGGTGGTGGAAGAAGGAGGAGGAGGATGACAGGGAACAATCAGTCATTTGGGGAAAATTAAGCTTGTTTGTGTGAGTTTAAATATCCATTTGAATATAGCCAAAATGCCTTGGAATCCAGTGCTTAAAAGTAATTATGGTGATGGATTTTGCATTTTGTCACACAATGCAATTAAGGGGTAGGATTTAGCCAACATCTTAAGCCTATTAAGAGACCCAGATGGAAGCTAGCCACATTTTCAATGACTTTGATGAGACTGCATCTCCTCTGTGGTTCTTTCTCCCGGGAAATGTGCTTTGAGCACCTACACAGCTCCAGAATTGAACCACATGTGTCCCCGGCTCACCAGCCCCAGTCACCGGAAGCAGGTAACAGCTACGGTGGAGGGGGACCTTGCCCAGTCTCTTCCTTGTGACTCAGCCACAAGTCCATACATCACCATCGTGGCCCCTTGTCACCATGGACAGCAAATATGATTTTAGCTGTCGGGCAGCTGACAGAAAACAAAATCTAATTTACAGCCAAATTCAGCCTGCAGAAGCGCACACCTGGCGCCCGGTGGTGCGAGCTACTGAAACAGCCAAGAGCAGGATTTAGGCGAGCCAGCCAAGAACCAGCCAAAGGCCTCCGAAGGCGGGTAAGTGCCTGCAGTCAGAAGAAACAGAAGACGGGATCATACCTACTATTTCTTAGAATCATAATTTCTGAAACACACTCTGAGAATTTTATCACTAATAATACATTCTGCTGTAATTATAATGCTGGCAATAAATTTCCTGTTGGAGAGAGACTCTTCTCCTCATCCCAATTCCGAGGAGAAAAAGATATTATTCTTTTTTATCCACTGCCTGCTTTGCTGACTGAGTCTGCCACAGTGACTCTGAGAAGTCCATGTCCTTGGAAATTTGAAAGCTGCACCGTTTCTTGCTGGCTGCTTGGGGGATGGAATGGGGTTAAGGGAAAGGATCTGTGTCAAGATTGACACTCAGAAACTTCATTATCTATTCTCAAGCAGAGAATTGAAAAATGTGTATGCCTGTATTTGGGTACGCCCTAAAGGAGGTAAACATGTATTCTAAATAGTTAGGACAACCCAAACAGAGACTGTTGCTGTTGTTGTTGGGGGCTGTCAAATCAGTTACAACTCATAGCAACCCTGTGTCCAGCAGAACGAATCACTACCTGGTCTTGTACCAACCACCAACCATTGCTGCTGGAGTCCGGAGTTGTAGCCGTCTGTCCACCCATCCTGTTGTGGGACTTTCTCATTTCCACTGCCTGCTCTTTCTGTCTTTCATCAGGTTCCACAAAGCATTTGAAAGCATGAAGGAGGGTGAATGTGTGGTAGGAAAAAGATATTTTAGAAGCTGGTACTAAAGTAAGAGTCAAAAAACTAAATAAATCCCAGAATTCTAACGGCAATTACGTGGAGTGCGTTGGCTTCACTTCTTCGAAGACAGAATACTTATTCATTTGGCAGTCCATGGTGTAATCAATATTTTCCGCCAACACCACAACTCAAAAGAACAGACATAATGAGACGTCATATCTTACCCTGCGGGCATCTTATCAGGAGAGGCGTCCCTGGAGAAGGACATTGTGCTGTATCTAAGACATCATTGAAAAGAAGAGGACTCTCATTGAGATGGAGAGACACAGTGAGTGGAACAATAGGGTTAAGCTTGGTAGAGATTGTGAGGTTGGCATGGAACAGGACAGAGTTTCATTCTGCTGTACAAAAGGTCTAGCTCTCTTTCTCTTCCGGTCGCTGGCGCTTTGGGAGCTCCGGCGAGGGTGCAGACATGGCCAAGTCCAAGAACCGCACCACACACAACCAGTCCCGAAAATAGCACAGAAATAGTATCAAGAAACCAAGATCGCAACAAGGAACATGCGCTTTGCCAAGAAGCACAACAAGAAGGGCCTGAAGAAGATGCAGGCCAACAATGCCAAGGCCATGGAGGTACGTGCTGAGGCTGTGAAGGCTCTTGTCAAGCCCAAAGAGGTCAAGCCCAGGATCCCAAGGGGTGTCAACCGCAAGCTCAGCCGACTCGCCTACATTGCCCATCCCAGGCTTGGGAAGCGTGCTCGGGCCTGCATTGCCAAGGGGCTCAGGCTTAACCGGCCAAAATCCAAAGCCAAGGCTGACAGTAAGGCCGAAGCTCCAGCAAAGTCCTCAACTCAGGCACCAGCCAAAGCTGCAGCCCAGGCGCCAGCTAAGGCCTCAACCCAGGCTCCTGCTCCAAGCCAGGCTCCTAAAGGGGCCCAGGCCCCTGCAAAGACTCCATAATTGAGTTCTCCATCTGAGGACAGAAGGACTGGTGTGACCCCCTGGGCTGTTACCATCTACATGGGGCTGGTGTCCTCCTGTGTTATTTGTACAAATAAATCCTAAGGCAGGGGGGAAAAAAAAGGTCTAGCTCAATCAACACCAACTCAAGGACACCTGACAACACTGTTGGCTAGATGTTAGCCTGAAATAACCTGCTGTGACATTAATACTTGTGCTTCTGTGACCTCATAGCGCCGTATTACAGTCCCTTGAGGGGTACAGAGGGTTAAGAGAACAGGTGTTAAACAAAAAGTGGGGAAATTTGAGTTTACACAAAGGTACCTCCCAAGAAAGACCTGGCAATCCAGAGATAGGGCCACTGAAAAGCCAAGGTCGCACGAATCTACACACTGGCACACCTGAGTGACCATGAGTCAGCAACTGGCTCGGTTACTCTAGTTTTCAATGCCATAAACTCTACCTCACAAAAGACCATTTGATACAGAGTCATTTAGGGTTAAGAGAAATCTTTTCAAGATTATCAGAGGAATTCAAGGTGGAGGTGATTTCCCCTGTCCTGTGCTTGAACTTGGGAAGATTTTCAACATAATGGTTGACATATAAAAGCCATTTGTAATAATTACTTGGGCTCTGATGACAGTTTGGACAATGGGCAGCCTGGTTCCCAAGTTCCCAGAGCGGTAGTGTTTGCCGTGACTAAGGGCCCCGTAGACAGCAGGCATCGACTTCGCCTAGCTAACCTTTGCACTTGTAATAAAAGTGCAATAAAGTAACTGGTTAAAATAGAGACATGTCTGATAAAGCGTATTTGCTCTCTGAAGGAGCTGGCTAAAATTGGAGCGTATCTGATGAATGAGTTTATGGGGGGCGGAAGGCCATCCTCCCTAATGAGTCAGGATTCTGTCTCCTACCCAGTTCCTTCCTTGCCTCCTTGAAGACAAACGAAGCAATGAACGATGGAAAGCTCTAGAGCCCTAACCAATCTCCTGGAAACATATCCAAGGCCAGCCAGTTGTCTGTCTGCTCCAACCTTTATTTCAAAATGCCCCTGCTTCACAGTGCTCGAAAGCATTCCACAGCATGTGCTCACTAAACGGTGGGTGCTACCAAGGCGCGAATCCACTTTGAATTTATTTACAATAAAGTATTGAAATGCAAAAAAGGAGACTCCATGAATCTCTTGATTCATTGCAATCTACATGAGTTGAAAATTCATTAAGGTCTTGATCAATCTGACTTTCCTTTGAGAGGTTGCTCTATGTTAAAAACCTCTACTGTGGTTGAGTTGATTCTGGCTCATAACAACTCTTATTAGAAAGAGGAGAACTGGGAGCTCTGGTGGCCTAGTGGCAAGAAGCTGCACTGCAATTCCAGAGGCGCATGGTTCAAATCCACCAGATGATCTGCCGGGAAAAGGAGGGACAATCTCCTCCTGTACCAGTCAGATCCAATTTGACGGTGCACACACACACACACACACACACACACACACACACACATAATAAAATAATAATTAAAAAAATTTAAAAAAAAAAAAAGAAAGAGGAGAACTGCCTGTCAGGGGTTCCACAACTCAGGTCTTTCTAGAAGAAGTTACCACAACTCGAGGCAACTGGTGGGTTTGCACCAAGGGCCTTTCTGCTAGCAGCTGGCTGTTTAGCCCCTGTGCACGATATTGTTGTTAGGTGTCATGGAGTGAGTGTGACCTCATGTTCGACAGAACAAAACCCTATCTGACTCTGCACCATTTTCACATATTTCATCCCTTTTAGAAGTTGCAAATTTTAGCTAGAATTTTCTTTCTTAAAACATAAACATAAAGGACGACCTTCAGCCTGATTATGGGTTGACCAGAAGACATCACACACATAAACCCATTGCTGTCAAGTGGGTTCTGACTTGGGGAGCCCTCCCTCTGGTTTCCAAGGACATAAATCTTGGTAAGAGCCATCTTTTCTTTCTTTCTTTTTTTTTTATTTCAAATGAGTTGGTTTAATTCCAGGTGGTACAGAATTCTGGGCATAACAAAGAATGAAGAGGAGATTCTGACAGGATTCTGGATTCCATTTACTTTGCACAGCTAAGATTGGAATGGCTGACTGAGAAGTGGAGATGGACCATTATAGGGTGTCTTCTTCACTGTTTTGCAAAAGTTTCTTCTTAAATGTACAACAGTCTCCAAGACAACACTTCAACTACAGGTGGCAACAGATGTTACAGCAGAGAGTCCAGGTGTTTTAAAAAGGAATGTAGAAGTAAGGTTCATCCTTGCCTCAATCTTATTTTTTGCCAGATTTCTTAATTCCCCCCATGGCCAGGGGACCTTTGCCTATAGCCTTTGCTTTTAGCTTCTCAAGTTTCTTCTGATCTTTTTGTTTCTGCTTGAAAGCCTTATCTTCCTTGTCCATCTCCTTGGTTTGCTTCTTGGGCTGTTTCAGGGGCTTCCTCTTACCTGCTTCATGGCCAGACATGGCACCAGCCGCCCCTTCCCTAGACCTGCTGCCGAAAGCCGAGCTGCCGAGCCCCCTGTGCCTCCACCACCACGCGGTGTGATGATTCCTGTCTTTTTCTTACGGAGCTGCTTTTGGACTCGAACTACTGACCTTTCAATTAGCTGTCCAACATGTAACATCTCATGCCACCAGAGCTCCTTAAAGAGTAACAACAGACAAGGGAGGTAAGCTTTGGGGCTCTTACAACAGAAGAGCCACTTCTACATAGACTACAAAGGGAGACAGCAAACTCCTGAGCTGCGGAATATCCTATCCCGGGAATCAAACCTGGGCCCATCAAACAGCCAAAGAGACAATGAAATTTTGCCTCCATAATGAACTGAATTTTCTGACGTGTCTGGATACACACAGCCCTCTTTTGAAAAGAAGCCTGTCACCTAGTTGAAACCTTTTATATGTTACCTAACCTGTCCCTGTCCTGTTGAAGCCTACTCATTGTGACATCATAGGACAGAATAGAACTGTCTCTTTGTTTCCAAGGTTACAAATCTTTATAGAAACACATTACAGGCATGAGGAGGTTGGCACAGGATAAGGTTCAGATCTGTTTGTTCGTAGGGTCACCATGAGTCGTACTCAACTCAACGGCACCTAACAACAGTAACAGTGACTGCCTCATCTTTCTCTTGAAGAACAGCAGGTGGATTCAAACTGTAAATCTTTCAGTTAGCGTCCCAACACTTAAACCACTGCACCATTCAGCCTCCTTTCATATGCCTAATACTTTCAAATTGACTGCATCGTGCATGATTTTTCCTCACTGACAGACTCAAGCACTCAGCTTTCAAGACTTATCTATTACAGAAGAAAATCCTCATTAACCAGAACTCAACAAACAAAAATCTCTAGTTGATTGGTTATTAACACTTGAAAAAATTTACCATCATAAAATGCTTGCATAGTGCTTGCAAATGTGCCCAGAATTGAACTAAGCACTTTATAGTTAAGCTGCATGAGGACTGTATTGCTATGATCCCAATTTCACAGATGAAAAAACAAAACAAAACAAAAACCCAGGGCTTGGAGAAGTGGCCACATCTGTGCCTGCAGAATTGAATGGTGAGAGCCGGCACTCAGAACAGAGCCAAGCTTCAGGGATAGGGAGATGAATGAATGGAATCAGTCAACACAGGGAAAAACTAGGAAGAATGACATTACACTGTGAGAACTGGAGTCAGCAACATGAAACAACATGTGTACGAATTATTGAATGGAAAACCGACTTACTCTGTAACCCTCTACACAAATGATAATGTAGTTCTTATAGGTTATCGATTTGACTATGATTCATAATGGTGCAATAAACAGCAGGTTGGAACCTCTCACCTTCATCACCGTCTCCGATAAGCTCGAGCCGATTGCCACTGCCACTGTGCCAATCCATTCTCGTTGAGGTAAAAAAACAACAAAACAACAAAAAACCACCTTAGAAATATATGCACAGTCATGTTTATTGCTACTTTGTTCACAATAGCAAAGAGCTGGAAATAACCCAAGGGCCCATCAATGAACGAATGGATAGAGCAGCTCTGGTATATTCACACAATGGAATTCTATGCAGCATTGAAAAACAAGGAACTCATGAAGTATTATGCAGAGTGGATGATCCTAGAGGACATTATGCTGAGTGAAATATCTCAGCCACAAAAGGACAAATATTGCATAGTGCCATTGTTGTAAAACAGGACTGATACAGAGGTTGAGGGAAACATAGGAGGGGAGGAATGAGGTATAATGCACTGAAAGAGATGAAGAAGAAAATCGTTTACAAGGGATATATGATTAGGTATTATTGTCATGACAGGAGTCCAGAATGAAGGCTACACAGGTGAGTGGACTTGAGGGAGGGGTTGCATAGCAATGGAGGAGTTTTTCTTTTGCTTTTCAAGAAAAGTGAGTTGGGGGCAGGAGGTGGACAGGGGGAAAGGTGCAACAATGAATAACTAGAAACCCTGGGTCTCTGTAAATTTTCATTAAAATTAATTTTGGGGAAAAAAACAACCCTACAAAGTTCTATATTATCTTCAATTTGTAAAGATTCCAGTCTGGTCACTAGGTTGGATTTTTCAAAGACTCAACATGAGTCAAAGGCTTGAGAGAACATATGGAAAAACATCAAGTGCTAAAATGAAATTAATTGATTCATTGATTCCTCAAAAGATTAAATGAATGTGCCACTAATTGCTCACCTCTGCTCATCCCCTCCCCACAGCCTTCCTTGACGTTTTCATTCACTTTGCTGTGCACTAAAGTCTCTTTCATAAGACAGAGTCCAAATGTTCCGACTCTAACTGGAGAAGATTCAGAATTCAAGTATCTCAGACTCACACTGATGTCAAGCTGACCTGAAAAGAAATCCCAAAGATTGTTGTAATAGATCCTCCCTAAGTGACTATGTCTCCACTTACTACACTTTGAAAACAATGGTCCTATCACCCTGGGACCTTGGATGCTTTGACAGGCCCTGAAAGAGCTAATGTAACAATTGCCACACCAGGAAGACTTAAGTAAGACTGGAGAAGATGGGTGGAGCCATCGTGTTCAAGGAAGTAGAGCCATTCCCTGCCCCTTCCCTGTGAACACTGAAGCACAGTCACCAAGGACAACACAGAGCAGTCAGACGTGTGACACAGCGACTACAGCAGTACGTTTACACGCAGCAGAGACTGTGGGAATGGCGTGGGTCAGGTAAGATCACATTCTGTTGCACACATGATTGCTATGAGGCAACAACAATAACCACAATAGCATGATAACTAGGGCTGTTCACGGAGCATTGCCTGTATTCGAGACTCTATTCTAAGGGTCTCATTGCTATGGAGTCAGAACCAACTCCTAACGGACCCTCCACTGAATTGGTGAGGTTTTTATAATTGCATTGGAGGAGATTAGCAACCTCCTATAGATCAACTAAGGAGGCTCAAGCTTTGGGTTAACAGCACAACTCCAAGGGACTCACTCTCCAGAACATGTTACACAGGTGAAAAAGCAAGTGTTTGACCAGTACTCAGATAAAACTGCAATGTGGACACCTACAAGAACTGAGGGCAATCTCTTTTGGAGATAAAGAAGACAAAGGGTTTGCTAGAAGCTGAAGGGTAGCACACAACTCTGTGAATGTAGCTGTTCAAAGCCTTCGTGGGGCATTTCATGTCCTTCGTGGAGACCACTGGATGCCTAGACTGAGAGGAACCAGAGAAAATCTCACCATTTCCACTCCAATAGAGCGATAACCTTCACTAGAAAATATGTTGTTGTTGCTGTTGTTATTATGTACTTTCAAGTAACCTGATACTCATAGTGATCCTGTGTACACCAGCCTTAAGCTCTTCTCTATCCTGTGCTAATCTCACTGTCTCTGACACACCTACCCCCATTACCCCAGCCACTGAATCAATCCACCTCATCAAGCATGACGTCCCTCTCCAAGGACTGACTCCTCCTCGCAACGTGTCCAAAGTATGTCAGACAGAGCTTCAGAATCCTTGCCTCCAAGGAGCAGCCTGCCTTCACCCTCTCCAGGACCAACTTGTTTGTCTGCCTAGCAGTCCATAGTATATTCAGTACTCTTCTACAGCACCATGGCTCAAAGGTATCAACTCTCCTTCTATCATTTCTCGTCATTGTCCAGCTTTCTGATGCATAGAAAGTGATTGCAAAGGCCATGGCCTGTATCAGGCACACCTTAGTCTCCAGACTGACATCATTGCTCTTCAGTACTCTGGAAAGGTCTCTGACAGGAGATTTTCCCAGTGAAACTCGTGTTTTAATTTCCTGGCTGCTGGTGCCAAGAGTGGTGATTGTGGAGCCAAGCAAACCAAAGCTTTCAACAATCTCAATCTCTTCACCATCCACCACAATGCTGCCAATCAGCCCAGTAGTGAGAATCTTTGTTGTCTTGATGTTGAGATTTCTTGGTACAACTTGGTGAGCACGTCCAGGGCAGCATCTGATTGTTCAAATATGTCAATCAGTATGCCATCAATTTCTGGGGCCTTGTTTTTTGCCAATTCTTTCAGAGAAACTTGAACTTCTTCCTTCATCACCACAGGCTCTTGATCATACATTATTTCATGAAATTCTTCTGTGTCTGCCAATTCCTTTTGACTCTGTATACTCTTTCCATTTTCTTTTAATGTTTCCTGAATCATTTAATATTCAACTCAAAGCACCCTTAAGTATTGCAACTAGCGGCTTAAATCTATTCATCAGTTCCTTCAGCTTAAGAAATGTTGAACAAGTTCAGCCCTTTTGATTTTCTGACTCCAGCTCCTTGAACATTGCACTGTAAGTTTACTTTGTCTTCCCGTGCTGCCTTTTGGAATCTTCTGTTCAACTCCATAATATATTTACAAAAATTTTCATTATGGGCCATCTGAAAGTGTACTAATCACTATTCCTTAGTCTTCATTTTTCTTTCCTATATATTAGATACTTGGTAGACGAAAGGCTGAGAATCACCTAACCTGTGTTGCTGATTTCCACCATTGGTTAGCCTCCTAATTATAATTAAAAAAATATCTCTGTACTCTAAAACTTGGGGTGTCCATTTCTGAATGTTCCAGGGATAAAGTGAACTCAGTTGTTATTATGAGCTGTCAAGTCGCCTGCAACCCTATGTACAACAGTCCAAAGCTCTGTCCTGTGCCAATCTTATTGTCTCTGACATACCTACCCCCATTACCCCAGTCATTGAATCAATCTACCTCATCGAGGGCCGTCCTCTCCTGCACTGTCCCTCCATCCTCCCAAGCACGACATTCCTCTCCAAAGACTGGTCCCACCTTGCAACATGCCCAAAGTATGTCAGATGAAGCTTCGAAATCCTTGCCTCCAAGGAACAGCCTGGTTTCACCGTAGAATTAACATCTAGAATTATTGTGTTTGTTCTCTTGGCAGCCCATGATATATCAATACTCTCCTCCCCCACCCCAGAAAGGAGTAACATCCTGAATAAAGTCTCAGTCCTGAAGGTTTTCACAGTGATCTGACTCCTACTCTTTGTAGATGTGAAGCCCACTCCCCACAAACTCACCCTGAATATCCTTGTGGTGCTGGCTGTCCTTTGGGAAAGTCTCTCCCTCCTTCAACACTTTAGGACGCCTTCTGCTGTGCCAGGCTCTGTGGAATTAGGAGTCAGAATCAGCTTGATGGCAATGAGTTTGATAAGGTAAGCACTGGGATAAATTACAGGCAATCCAAATCTACCAGCTACTCCGTGGGAGAAAGATGTGACCGTCTGTTCCTGTAAAGACTTACAGCCCTGGGAATCTTCTGGAGCCGCTCTGCTCCTCCTACAGCATCACTGTGAGGTCAAACCGACCCAGTAGGGGGCTTTTGTTGTTTTGTGTTTCATGTGTTCAGAGCTGGCCATTCTCTAATCTACAAATCTGAACACAGAGGGAAGGGCTGCCCTGGACTTGGTTCTTCTTGCTGTTTCCCCATACAGAGCCTTCGAGGAATTCGGCTACTTTGTGGAAAACTGTCTAGAAGTCATCAATGTAGCTCATTCCTTAATTTAAACCTTCAGTTTGCTCAGCTCCACAGTCAACACTTTTGGCACCAGTAGCCAGGAAATCAAAAAACGTATTGTGATGGGAAAGTCTGCGGTTAGGGACCTCTCTAAAGTAGTCAAGAGCAACGGTGTCTCTCTGGAGACTAAGGTGTGCCTGATACATGCCACGGTTTTTGCAATCACTTGTTATGCATCAGAGAGTTGGACAATGACTAGGGAGGATAGAAGGAGAATTGACGCCTTTGAGCTGTGGTGCTGGAGAAGAGTATTGAATGTACCATGGACTGCCAAGAAAACAAATAGATTCATCCTGGAGAGGGTTAAACCAGGCTACTCCTTGGAGGCAAGGATTCTGGGGCTTCATCTGACATACTTTGGACATGTTGTAAGGAGAGACAGGTCCTTGGAGAGGGACATCATGCTGGGTAGAGTAGAGGGACAGCGCAGGAGGGGAAGACCCTCTATGAGGTGGATTGATTCAGTGACTGGGGTAATCGGGATGGGTGTGTCGGAGGCAATGAGATTGGCACAGGACAGAGCACAGTTTAGGGCTGTTGTACATAGGGTCGCTATGAGTAGCAAACGACTCGACGGCACATAACAGCAACAACAACTTTACAGAGTCCTCGTACTGCGGTAGTCAAGCACTTGACTGTTGACTGAAAAGCATCAGGTTTTGGAATTTAGATTTTAATGAAAATATTTCTTTTCCTAAACTGTTTGTACAAACAGTAAAAACCAAGAGGCAATGAGCTCAGTAAACCAGTAACCATCAAGGAGATTCTGACTCATAGTTTCTCTGTGCAAGTAAAATTACTCTATGGAACCCTATGGGGTTCTCATGGCTGTAACCTTCTGAAAGCAGATTGCCAGGTCTTTCTTACGAGGCACCTCTGGGTTGGTTCAAATCACCAATGTTTCTGTTAGACATCAGACACTTCAGCACGCATGCCACTCAAGAATTTCCAGGATGTTGTCAAACCAACCAGATCCGAATTCACCACGGTAAATTCCAATACCTGGCCACCCTCGAGGACAGAATGGAATTGCTCAGAGGGTTTCCAGTGATGTAAGTCTTTGCAAACACAGACTGCCACATCTCTCTCCTACATGGTGGATTCAAACTGACAAGCTTCAGTTTGCATCCAAGCACTTCACCTCAGCGCTACCAGCGTTCCACCCGAATGGTTCATTTCATAGGCATTCTGCAAGAAAAATGTATTTCTTTTTTTTTAATTTTTATTTTATTATTTTTATGTATGTGTACCATCAAATCAGATCTAACTGGTACAGGAGGAGATTGTCCCTCCTTTCTCGGCAGAGCATCTGGTGGATTCGAACCAGGCGCCTCTGGGATTGCAGGGCAGCTTCTTGCCACTAGACCACCAGAGCTCCCCCAAGAAAAATGTATTTCTAACAGCTGACAGTCGAGATCAAAGAGGAAACAGGCTCTTGGTGGCTCACTCAATTCAAAGTGTCTCAGAAGAGACTTCTACAGTCTATGAACCCCAGACAATGCACACCTCTACTGGGACTGCAGCAACAGTTAGATTTCTCGTTATGCCAGTTCTCAGAGCATGAAGTTAATAAAATGCAAACAATTACACATGATTCCTACTATATTCTGACTCTACCAGGGAGTCATTAGCTCAAAACTCGTTGCTGTCAAGTTAGAGCCTACTCACAGCAGAGCCTCCACTGAGTTTTCTGAGACTATAAATTACATGGGAGAAAACTATCCCTCTTTCTTCCTCAGATTCACTGGTGCATTTGAACCTTCAGGGAGAAGTGGTCTGTGGATTAACAGTGCAACTTTGGGCCATCCGTGTCCCCTGGAAAATAAATGCCGTCTAGTCAGTGCCAACTCAACAACCCTACAAAACAGAGTACAACAGCTTCACAGGAATCCCACACTGTAAATCTTTACAAAATCACTGGCACATCTTCTCCTTGAAGAGAAGCTGATTGCCTCAAACCACCAACCTTCAAGTTAGCAGCCAAGGCGCTCAACCGCTGTGTCTCTGTTCTTCTTTTACCACGCACTAGATGAAATTGTTTTCTCACTGACCAGCTCCTTCACCAACCAGCACACGAAGAGCGCATGAGGAGAAGCTGCTAGCAGCTAAGTTAGGGCCAGGTTTAAATTTACAGACCTTAAAATAGAACATTCCCAGCTGTAAATTGTTTAACTCAACCACTCACAACCAGGTCCCTCTGTGACAAGCGTTCAGTTGTGAGCCCTTGCCAGCTCAACTGTTCTACTGACCTACTTATTTCTGGTCCCCTGCTCCTTTTGCAGCAGGGAAAAAAAAGAAGGTATGTTACAAGGTGTTGTAGCCTCACAATGCTAACTCCTCTCGTCAGGAACAAGTAATGATCAGAATGCAATTTCAGGGCTGTTCGTCAGTCCTCAGTACAGGACGCCCAGGGAGCGAGGTGGTACACATCCACTGAAACAGGCGCAGTTGTTTCTTCTTCCTGAGCCCCCACACACCTGACTGGTCTCCCTGGGATTCTCTGGCTTCTAAATGAGCCACAGGAAGGCTCCCGGAGGCTCTGCTTCATGCAGAAGCAGGTGGGGAATCACAATTGGGCCTCAAGTTAAGGTGCTGACACACAGACAGTTGAAGTTCAAAGTGCTTTCCCTCCCAGGCAGTTGCTCAGGTGGCAGTAATTGAGGAGAAGAAGAAAGTGACAGGTGCTAGACACCAGCCAGACAAGACCAAGCCCAGACTTCGGGGATCTGCAGGGCAGGTGAGTTGTTCTCATTTCCTCTCAGCGATGTTCAAGGAGTTTCTGTACACTAACAATGGAAAGAGAAACGGTGACCAAACTGCATGTGTGTCAGAGCAGGAAGCTGGGGGGGGGGGGCACGAGCTGCCCTTCTGTGATTGATTTAAATCCCCCTAGAATATTCTCCACGTCTCTTACCCTGTGCCCAGCATCCTTTAGACATCAAGAGCATTGCCATGCCAGGCATTTAGACAAGTTCAGGGAGTAGAACCAAGGTCTTTTCCCCTCCAGCTTTCAGTCCACTGAGGCTGGGAATTTGCCACATGAGACCTACCCTCCTAGTTAAATTAACCACAGAAAGTTCACAGAACTACGATTTGTTTATGAAGCACCTCAACTCAGCTCGTGGCTGTCAAGTAGCAACCACTCATAGCTGATCCTCTAGCGGGTTTTTTCAAGGCTATACACTGAACCAGAGGAAATGGCCCATTTTCGCCCATGAAGACGCTGGTGGACTCAAACCCTCAGAGAAGTGTGGCCTTTGGGTTAGCAGAGCAACTCCACAAGGACTGCATCCAGCGCTTCCTAATAAGCAACAGTACATTTTCAAGCTGGTCCAAGACAGCTTTTTATTTCTTCTTAAAGAGAAAATAAAAATACTAGATGCAATTATTGCACTCTGTTCTTCATAAACAAAAGACATGAAGACAGTCCAAGATCAGAGAGGAAACCGTACTAATGATCTCCACCAGCCATGGCTTCTCTACCTTTACAGTAGAGGAACTAGAAAAGTCCCCACGACCAGCATGGAATGTTCTGGTAAATGTCACTAGAGATAGGTTCTGATAGAAAAGGAGGAAATACGGAAGAGAATCTCAAATTCTCAAAAAACCCAGGCTGATTGCATCTATTAAAATGAGAGGGATCCCTAAAGCCATGTGTTTGGATATTCTTGAACAGCTACAACTTGAATAAGTACTAACGTCAGAAACTGCCTTTTTTCTAAAGAACAATTAGGCTAAAAACTAAAGAATGTCACCCTGACCCGAGTCAGAATAGCAAAATTTAACAGAACAGCAAGAAACAAATGCTGGCGAGGTTGTGGAGAAACTGGAACCCTTAATTCACTGTTGGTGGGAGTGTAAAATGGTGCAACCACTGTGGAAGGCGGTATGGTACTTTCTCAAAAAGTTGCATCTTTGTGTCTGTTCTAAAGAAAAGTGATCCAACCAGAAGTGGACATTATAAAATAACATCACATGCAAGTAAAATCTTGCCGAAGATGCATCAACAATGGCTGGAGCAGAAGCACATACACAGGATATGGCCTGAAATCCAAGCTGGCCTCAAGAGGAAAGCTAGAACCGGGATATTGTTGCTAATTTCAGATGGATGTTGGCTGAAAGCAGAGAACACCATTCAGATGTTGACTTGTATTTTGTTGACAAAGCAAAGTCATTTGAATGCATGGATCATGGCAAATTCTGAATTGTATTTTGAAGGATAGGAATTTCAGAAACTTAATCGTGCTCATATGGAATCTGTACATAGACCAAAAGGCAGTTCAACTAGAATAAGGGACACTTGGTTTAAAATCAGGGAAAGTTGCACCAGGGTTGTATCCTTTCAACACTGTATTCTTTCATCATCTTTTGATTTGTGTTCTGGGCAAATTATCCAGAAAATGGACAAGATGAAGATGTTCTATGACATCAGGATTGGAGGAAGACTCATTGTTCTATACATATTTACCAAAAATACTTAAATATTTAAAAGAAAGAACAGGAAAAATGGTTAGTTTGCTCACACTGGCTATGGCAAGCCAAATTTTATATTAAATATTTGTGATAGACAGACTACAACTTCAGGTTAAGAGGGAAGCTGATATCAGCTGGATTAATCCTGAAGCACTAAGGCAATCCTTAAGCCTTTACAGGATTTTTGCATCGCTCCTCCCTCCTGAGTCAAGCAGAAGGTTGTCAATAGGGAAAGCTTAGCTTCACCCGTATTGGATTCTCTTGGATTTACTTCCAGACAATTTTCAATAAAGACAGGAACGCTGGAATCGGCAGGCAGTTTCCTTCAGTGGTTCTAGTGTTCGCCTCCTGCGTTGCCTCTTTTTTTTCGCCTACATTCCTGGTGTTCTGTCTCATTACTAACACTTGTAAAAATACTTTGCCCCTGATCTGCAACACTGGCCCTATTCACACAGGATTAATCCAGCAATGAAGCAAACTCACTACCATTGAGTTTATTCCAAGTCATAGTGACCCTTCCTCGGGTTTCTGAGGCTGTAAATCATAATAAAGAGATGGACTGTCTTTCTCGTGGAGTTGCTGGTGGATTTGAACTTCAGGAGAAGCACGGCCTATTGGGAAGCAGCATAACCCGCTACTGACTACACCACCTTGGAGAGCTGATGTTGCTGTAATATGCCTGGAGCTTGGCAACGACTCATAGTGACCCTCTGAACAATGCCTCTGGCCTTGACCTTCCTGAGTCAGCCTCACCATCTCTGACACTCCTGACCCCATTGCTGCCCGTCAATTACTATGTCAGCCCGTCTCAATGAGGATCTTCCTCTCTTGTTCTGACCCTCCACCTTTCCAAGCGTGATGTCCTTCTCCAAGAACGAGTCTCTCCTGACAACATGCCCAAAGTATGTGAGCTGCAATTTCACAGTCCCTGATTTCACTTCCTCCAGGGCAGATCTGCTTGTCCTCGTTGTAGTTTATGGGATATTCAATACTCTTTTCCAACATCATAACTCAAAGGCATTGAATCCTCTTCTGTCATCCTGAGTCATTGTCCAGCTCTCAGATGCATAGCATAGCAAGTGATTGAATACACCATGACTTGGATCAGGTGCACCACAGTCTTTAGACTGACATCGTTGCTCTTTGCCACTCTAGAGAGCTTTTTGACAGCAGGTTTTTCCCCAGTGAAATGCTTCTATTGATTTCCTGACTGCTGGTGCCAAGGGTGCTGATTATGAAAGGAAGTAAGATGAAATCTTTGAGAGCTTCAATCCTTTCTCCTTCTAACTTAATGGGGCTGATAGAAGACTATAAGAAATTTGGAAAGGCACAGTCCGATCCTTTCTGAGCTTCTCCTCTCAACTTCATTCCCTGCATCACCTCAGAATATTTCTCTCTTTTAAACTAACGAAATGGTGCTTTTTGCCTACAAGTATTCTTTGATAGATTGATTCAGAAAAGTTAATTATATTGAAATAAACTGGGTGTGTGGAATAAGAACTAATGGCTCTTTAGGGATCACTGGTGGCTTAGTGGTAAGGAGTTGTGCTGCCAACTCAAAGTCAAGAAGTTCGAATCTGTAGTTGCTCTTGGAGATTAAGAGAGACAATCTGCTCTTGAGTGATTTACAGGCTCTGAAAAATGGCTAGAGAGTCAGCTATGAGTCTGTGCTGACTCAAAGGTACATGACAAAATCAATTAGGGTGGGTGGGATTTGGGCCTCTAAAGCCAATAACTGCTCTACCCCAAGCCCTTTGCATGGACTCTCTGCTGATATACTTCACACAGCCTCTCAGCTGTTTTCCTTTGATACTGGGCCCATGAATTGAATGTTATCATTATCTGTGTCCTTCCTTGCTCTTCACAGCTCTCAGTCAGGGTAGTAGGGTCAGAGAGGTCTTTTTGGTTCCTTTGTTTGTTTGTAGAAAGGCTTGTGGACGTTGGCAAGTTGCCTGCATGAATTTGAATTGAAAGAACTTGTGAAAAACTAAGCCCAAATAGGGGGTGGTTTAGAAAACTCCTTCCAGCCTAGCATTCCGTATTTTTTTCTGATTTTTTTAAAAGAATGACCATTTCAAGAGTGTCCTGAGGATTTGAAATTAGGAATTAGGTTGCCTTTCCTTTGTAACCAAATGGTTTGAAATGAAGAGAGGCGTGTGCTAGGATTATCACCTATTCAATCTGAACGCTGAGCAAATTATTGAGAAGATAGAACCTGGGAAGAAGAATGTGGCATCAGGATTGGAGGAAGACTCATCAAGAACCTATGTTATGTAGATGACACAACTTTGCTTGCCTGAAGTGAGGAGGATTTGAAGCACTTGCTGTAGAAGATCAAAGACAGCAACCTTCAATATGGATTGCATTTGAACATCAAGAAGACAAATATTCTTACCACTGGACTGATAGACAATATCATGTTAGATGGGGGAAAAAGACTTAAACTGTCAACAATTTCATCTTACTTGGATCAACAATCAACACCATTGATACCAGCAGTCAGGAGATCAGGAGATATATTGCACTGGGAAATTTTGCAGTTAGGAAGCTTTCCAAAGTATTGAGGAGCAATGAGGTCAGTTTGAGAACTAAGATGTGCCTGATCCAGGACATGGTCTTTTCAATCATTTGCATCTGAGAGCTGGACAATGAAATAAGGATTTCAGAAGAAGAACTGAAGCCTTTCAACTGTGATGTCAGAGTATTGAATATCCCATGGACTGTCAAAAGAACAAACATCTGTGTCTTGAAGAAGGTGCCATCAGAGTGCTCCTTGAAGGCAAAGGTGATGAAACTTTGTCTCATCTTTTGGGCGTGTTGTTGGGAGAGGCTGTTCCTTGTAGAGGGACATCATGCTTGGAAAAGTGAAGGTTCGATGAAAGAGAGGGGGACCCTCAACCAGGTGGATTGACATGCAACGGGCTGGAGTATATTAGAGATTGTGAAGGGCACAGGATAGTACAGGGTTCAGATCTGTTGTTTATCAGGTCATTATGACAATAACAACCTTAGCAATGAGCTTAGAATTCCAAGGTGGGCTTCCAAAGTTGAGAAATCCAGGTAAATGGACAGAGAGCAACAGCTCTCAGAGCAATTTGAGGCAATTATCATGTAACTTCTGATTCCTCTGAGGCCCAGCCCACCAGCCAGAAGACTTTCAGCTAAAATTTTGAGCCGTTTGGCTGCTTAACGTGGAATTGGAGAGAAAAATTAGTGTCAGGGTCTCTGTCCTTGCTACTATAAATTAGCAGGAACTTTCTCTTGAAATATCTAAGGCTTTTGTTGTGGAGCCAAAATTGATCAAAGGTTACTGCAATCTAAAAACAAAAGAAAGAAAGGGAGCGAGAATTCTCCAGTTGCCTGGTTGCTAAGCAACTGTAGTCTGTTCTGATCATTGGGCCCAGGGTCTTTGCTTTCATTTGCTGCTGACTTTCACTCCATATATAATATATACCAGCATGTTTATTCTCCTGTAAGTGCCTGGCAAATAAAAAGTGATAAAGCCCTTTCACTGAAATTATTCATGTGCTAAAAGCTTTTATCCACATCACTGGTGTGACTGACAATATCATACCAGCAAGCTTCCAGAATTAGTTCTTGTTCTGGTATTGTACTCCTGGGTTTTCTTGCTTTAATAAAAGAAAAAGAGCTACAGTTTTATTTAAGCTTTCTGGAGCCTGCCATTACAGCCTCTCAGTACCAATGATTAAGATGTCACGTCTATTCCAGGCACGTTTTTTCCCTCTGAGTTGCTGTCAACTTTTCAGAGAAACTACCTTCCATGGCATTTTTTTCCTCCTCTGAAGAACTTTGGTTTGCCTTTAGAACTAATCTTCAGGAGGGAATTTGAATGAGTTATCTGTCCATTCTCAGAGCGCTGATATCCAAAGAGTATGTGACACCTTTAAAACTGTTTCCCAAAGTGTGTTCCCGGGATCCCTCCTATCAAGACCAAAGTCCCTGAGCCAGTCTACGCACCTGCAATTTATCAAGCCACGTCCCTGCCATGAGGCAATGCTTCCATGAAGTAAACCCACCTTTAAGAGCACAAATGGTTTTATTTGCACCCATCTATCAATCCTGAATAAGCCTGCATTTTTAAATTGGAGATGGGATGTCCCCCTGGAAGCAAAGACTTCCCAGATTCTCCAAAATGATCAGTTCCAATAACCAATGACTGTGGCCACCAGCAAGGAGGCTGGTTACCCCCTCACCAAGAAAACAAGGCAGCCCACCAGACAAAAGCCCTGCCAGGGAAAACAGTTGCTCTGGTGGCGCAATGCGTTAGGATTGGCATTGCTGATCCAAACGCCAGTAGTTCAAATGCTCCATGGAAGAAAGCAGGGCAGGCTTCTCCTGGAGACATGGACAGCCCCAGAGACCCGAGAGAGGGCTACCTGGAGCCAGAATTGACTTGAGGGCAGAGGAATTTTGGGGGGTGGGTGTAGGGAAGGTAAGTGTCCACTCTCACAGGAGAGAAAGGCCTTGGTGGTGCTTTGTGTTACTGGTCAACCCCTTTATCTATTTTTTTTTTTACTTCAAATTTTTTTTAATTAATGATTTTCTTAAATGCAACCTATTTCTTTTTTAACTGAAGGTTTTATTATGATCAGAAAGATTAGTGCCCCAAAGTAGTGGCAAAACCCCAGTGCTGCTGTTGTAGCTCGTAGGTGCTATTGAGGTGACCCTCTAAACCGCACATCTGAGCCTTGCCTGGTCCTGCCCGCACTACCTCGGATGCGCTGGAGCCCGTTGCTACAGTTACCGGCTCAATCCATCCTGTTGAGTCTTTTCTTACTTGTCAACTCACCACCATTCCCAGCACGACGTCTTCTTCCAAGGACTGGTCCCTTCTTATAATGTGCCCAAAGTATGTGAGGTGACGTTTCAGCGCCCTTGCTTCTAAAGATCACCCCAGTCGCACTTCCTCCATTAGTGCTTCGTGTGATACAGACTCGTTTATTCTTTAGTCTATGAAATATTCCGTACTCATCAGAGTCAATTCCCATTCATAGCAGCCCTTTGGGACAGATTAGAACGGCCCACAAAGACTTTGCAAGGCAGTTTGCAGAAGGGGCCTGGGTGGTGCAGAGATTAAAATAACTGGGCTGCTAACTGAAATGTCAGTCATTCAAATCCGCGAGCCAGTCTGCGGAAGAAAGATGGGGTGCTCCACCCCTGCAAAGGTTACAACCTTGGGAACACTGTGGGATATTTCTAATGCATCCATGTCAGGTTGGGGGTGGAGGCGCCAGGGAGACCTTTACAAGAGCTGACCACCGCGTTGTTCTGCAGGGCAGCTGGTGGATTCAAACCACTGATGTCCCAGTTAGCAACTATTTTGACCATTGAGCCATCAGTGCTCTTTAAAACTGCATGCCAAAGAAGACCTCACTGCTGACAAATTGATTCCAACTAATAGCAAGAAACCACAGGGTTTCCAATTTTTCTTTTCCAAAGAGTCTATAAATCTTTAGGAAGTGGGGGAAGTGCCCAGCTTTCTTCCTCAAAACAGCTGATAAATTCGAACCACTGACCATTCCATTAGCAGCACAACCTTTATCCCACTACACCACTCGTGTATGAATTCCGTCCATCACAGACTCAAAGACGTGAAAGCATCACTTTCCCACTCCGTGAGCAGAACTTAATTTATTTCTCAGACACTAGATCATACTAATTCCAGGAAAATTGTCAAATGCAGTGATGACTCCATAATTCCCGGTGTAAATCTCACTCCAGAGCTGGGCCTCCCAGGCCCCGTGCCTCCCCCAGGCTGATTCTGAGAGGAGGAAGTGGGCAGTCAGGGCTGGGGTTGCTGTCACAACCCCAGTGGGTAGGGGATGGCTTCCCTTCATTCGTTTCCAACCTCAGCATGTGGAGTCAAGTCCTGGGGTACATTTATCCTCCCTGATCCAGTTACGGGGACTCCTTTCAGTAGGAGGTCCCGGGGTGCACTGGTCCTCCTTGGTCTAGTTATGGAAGGACACTTTTGAGGCAGCAGCTCTTCCCCTTTCACCTGCCTTCTGCTTCCTAACTCTCACCTACCTGGACGTATCTCTTCCCCTTCCCTCATTTCCACTCTACCCCCACCCATCATGACTCTTTGGAGGACTTTTTTTTCCTTTTCCTTTTTTATTAATTTTAATGAAAGAGTTTACAGAGACTTTGGATTTTCATTCATTCATTGTTGTACTTTTCTCCCTGCCCACCCCTCCCCCGCCCCCTGCCAGTTTGCTCTTCTCTTTGAAAAGTAAAAGTCTTTCATTGTTATACAATCCCTCCACCAAGTCCACTCTACTGTGCAGCCTTCATTCTGGACTCCTGTCATGACAATAATACCTAATCACAAATCCCTTTTAAACAGTTCTCTCCCTCATCTGTTTCAATTCAGTGTACATAATTTATCCCGTCTTTTTCAGTCTCCTCCCTAACCCTGAAGTCAGTCCCATTTTACAACAGTGGCACTATGCAGTATTTGTCCTTTTGTGACTGAGATATTTCACTCAGTCCTTGGAGGACTTTTCTAAGAACCTTGCTGAGTGCCTGGGCTTCGTCCAGAAGGAAGTTACACAAGTCCCCACCTCACTCAGATTTCATTATATTAAATGAGTCCAAGAGAAAGCAAGCTGTATGATACCTATCTGGGCGCTAATTTCCTATCCTCTTTCTCATCAATATTTCCTCTCCTTCAATCTAGAATGTTCTTTCTCCTCTGCTTGACTAAAAGTGGGAAATACTTGACTCATAAACATAATTTCAGTTCTCAGAAGTTTGATATCTTAAGGAGGAGATTTTCAGAGGCAGGAGATCACACAGGAGGAAACTGCTCATCTTTCTTCAATGGAGCAGCTGATGGATTCGAACTACATTCCTTTGGGTTGGCAGCGCTGACTCCTTACCATGAAGCCATCAGAGCACTTGCATACCTATAGGATAATGGAAATGACTAAGAATAGCAAGTATGAAAAAGGACTATAGGAATAACAACAGTGTGTGTCCCATCACACCACATCAAGAATGAGTCCCTAATACTGTATTTGTGGTGACAAAATATATACAGGTGGAGGTGAAAACATTCTAAGTTTGGTATGACATGGTTAATCAAAAATCTTAAGACAGATCTACTTGTTCAGTACGCAGTTAATGCCTCTGCTTTAGATTCCAGAGCCCAGGCTCTCAGATTGGACTAATCACCAAGACTTCTGAAATCACCCCTCAGTTCATTGTACGAGGCTTACATGTTTACACCTGGTAAAGCTAAACTCCACATGAGTAAGCAAAGGCAGGGATTTGACGATGTGCATCTTTTTTTGTTGTTGTTGTTATTTTTTTTTGTCGGTTTTTTTTTCCATGTGGAGGAGATTTCAGGTACAGTTGGCTCCAGGACCACAAATGATGCTCTCAGGAGGCAGTTTTCCACTTCTCAGCTTTGGTACCTGATTTCAGTTAGTCTGTCAACATTCTCTATAGACCAGAAGCTCCAAAGTCAGACCACTTTAGCTTAACAGGCCCAGTGGGAAATCTACCTAGTTCTAGTAGGGAAGTCCTAAGGAGGGTTCTCAATGACTTAGCCTGAAGGTTATTCCCAACAGTGGTTTGGCTCTTGAGCCAAAGAGTTAGGCTATGTGAGGTAGCCAGGTCCAGGTCACATGGGTCAAAGTTTACTTACATCAGTGACGTACTTTAAAGAGAGCTCTGGAGGCAACAAGGAGTAGGGAGTCCTGCTGTTACCCTAGAGGCCACATCTCTCTGGTGGTTAAAATCTCCCAGTGACTCAGCAAGAAAAAGACGGGCACGCTCCTCCCTAGGCATTTCCACCCTCCTTGAGAGCTTCAGACAGGTGAGGTGGCATGCCCAAGAGGGCACAGCTGCATCGTGACAGAACCTTCCACCATGAATCAGAATAGCTTGTACTTCAGAGTCAGCAATTTCTATCAACCCTGGACAAAATGTCATTGGAAGAAATATATTTGATAACGGCCTAAAACTTCTCCCTATAATCTATTCCATTGGGCTATATTGGTGCCTGAAGAAGGTCACTGTTCAAATAAAACTCTCTCTTTGCCTAGAGATAACCCATAACTTCTACCACCAGGGGTGAGGAAGCAGGACATAGAACCAACATGCTGTGATGGACGGAAGCAGGTTGATGGAAAGTCCCCCTTTTATGTGAGGATTGAATAATACTCCCCAATAAATCAGCACTTTAGGAGTTAATAGGAGTCTAGGTGAGGATGAACTGGGGGTCTCTGGCCCAGAGCTGGCCAGCATTTGGGCGTGCTGGAGGGTAAAATACCGAAGGGCCCTCAGGCTGTTTTTCATTGTTTTTGTTCAGTCTTTTAGGTTGTATAGCCCTAATGTGTCCACTTGCCGTACAGCGGTAACTTGTGGTCATTGTGAAGCTGAACACTGTGACACTGATGTGTCAAATGTGATAACGGTTACCCATGGTGGACAGTGTTTGGTGGAGCTCCCTGATTAAAACCAGCTTGGAAGCAGGAGTGGCATCCACTTCTGTAAATAGCTTGCCTCCAGAAACCTTATTAACCTGGAGAAAGGATGAAAGTCATGAAAGTGTCGAGGACTTTCATTCATAGGATCGCTATGAGTCGCCTCCGACTCAAGACGGCACTCAACAACAGGTGAAGATAGGACACAGTAGGAAGGACCTGGAAAGAAAGCAGTCCAGGAATGGGTCCCTGTATCAGGTTCACCCTGAACCAGTTTTATTTCTTAGCAACAACCTTTTCTACCAACTGTTCTACCAACTGTTGTAATCTGAAATCAGCAACCTTTAGGCAAACTCTAATCTGTGGCTGCAACTGTGCTTTTTCCTCATCTGTTAATTTTGGACGTTGTCAACTTGATTACCACTCATTGCAGTCCATGTAACAGAATAGAACCGTCCCGTCAGATTCCTCATTGTTTCCACCTCTGAAAACCCACGGGAGGGTCAGCTATGTGTAGGTTCCACTTAGACAGACAGTACGTAACAATAACAACCACTGTAGGAGTAAATCATCAGGTCTTTCTCCCAGGGAGCTACTGCTGGATTTGAACTGTCAACCTTTCAGTTAGCAGTCAAGTGTTTAACTATTAAGCTGGCAGAACTCCTTATCTTTATCACGGACTCTAATTACCACCAACTCGGAAATAAATGGAATCCTTTTTCTGACTGGGTCTTTGTAGCAACAGCTTGCCTGATGAAAGTCTTGATGCCTTTGCAAGCTTCCAGTGGTTGAGAGACTCTGCATTCATACAAAGCCCTCTGCTGTCACCATCTTTTATGCAGCATTAATTATTTTTTCTTTTTCTTTCATTGAAAAAGCTTTCAACCAGAGAGAAACCTAATTAATTTAAGCAAGAATAATCTTTCCTACATCTTGATGCTTCCAGTGTTTGATTAAACGGAGCAATTTCAAAGTGGGCATCTTCAAACCTCACATGTAATATTGAGTGGTTCTGCTAAATAGCTTTTAGATGTGAGGTTTGTGTTATTTTGATGAGGGCTGGTGACGGTGTTAATTTCTGATAGAATACTACAGAATGCCTGCTTTATTTCTGACTAATAGATATCTTTGTGTAAATGGAAGAATGCCAGCACCTCATTTAGTCAAATTTAGTTCTTTTTGCCGCAATATCACTCATAGTCTCCACCCTTCCACCGGCTGCTCGACCAGAGAAAGATAGAAAATCATCTCTCATGCAATTTAGAGCTTTTGAAAGGCCCGGAACGGGTCAGTTAGGGCTTAATCCTGATTCAACAGCTTACACACATGCACACACATAATGAGGTTATATCTTTCTTCAACATGGGAACAACTTTCTGCTAACACCACGTTGTTGTGGTTAAGTGCCATAAAGTTGCTTATGACTCATAGTGACCTTAGGAACAATGGATTGAAAGCTTGTCATATCCTGTACATTCTCACAATCTCTGAGATACTTGAACCTTGTTACAGATCCAACCACCGTTCCCATCTTTCTCCAAAGACTGGTCCCTCCTGACAACATGCCCAAGATATGTGAGATAAAATTTCACCAACTTTGCTTCTACAGAGCATCCAAGTTGCAATTCTTTTAAGAGAGATTTGTTTCTTCTTTTGGAAGTCTGTGGAGTAGTCAGGACACCTCTCCAACACCACAATTCAAAGGTATAAATTATTCTTCTGCCGTCCTTATTTATTGTCTAACTTTCAGATGTATAGTCACTTAAGCTAAAATATTGAAATATCATATACCAATCAGAATCAACTCATGTCTGTCACTCCAGCAGGTTTTCAGAGGCTATGAATTAAAAAAACAAACAAAAAAAGAAACAACACAAGCAAACAAAAAAAAAAACCACACACACAAAATCCTGAGAGTGTGGAAATTTTTGAACAATAATATTGGCTGACTCTGAGAAGAATGGGAATCCCAGAATATTTAATTGTGCTAATGCGAAACCTATACTTGGACCAAGAGGCAGTAGTCAGAACAGAGCAGGGTAACACTGCATGGTTCAAAATTGGGAAGGGTGTACACCAGGGATGCATCCTGTCTCCATACCTTTTCAACATGTATGCAGAGCAGATTATCCGAGAGGCTGGGCTCTATGAGGAGAATTGTGGCATCAGGATTGGTGGAAGATCTATTAACAATCTACGTTATGCAGATGACACAACCCTGCTTGCTGAAACGGAGGAGAACCTCATGCACTTGCTGAGAAGGGTCAAGGATTGCAGCCTTCAGTATGGACTGAGGCTCAATGTCAAGAAGACAAAGATTCTCACCACTGGACCAATTGGCAGTGTCAGGATGGATGGCAAAGAGATTGAGATTGATCACAGCTTCAGTTTGCTCGGCTCCACAGTCAACACTCTTGGCACCAGCAGTCAGGAAATCAAAAAGCGTATTGCGATGGTAAAGTCTGCTGTTAGGGACCTCTCTAAAGTACTCAGGAGCAACGGTGTCTCTCTGGAGACTAAGGTGTGCCTGATACAGGCCATGGTCTTTGCAATCGCTTGTTATGCCTCAGAGAGTTGGACAATGACTAGGGAGGACAGAAGGAGAATTGATGCCTTTGAGCTGTGGTGCTGGAGAAGAGTAATGAATGTACCATGGACTGCCAGGAAAACAAACAGATTCATCTTGGAGAGGATTAAACCAAGCTACTCCTTGGAGGCAAGGATTCTGGGGCTTCGTCTGACATACTTTGGACATGTTGCCAGGGGGGACGTGTCCTTGGAGAGGGACATCATGCTTGGGAGGGTAGAGGGACAGCGCAGGAGGGGAAGACCCTCTATGAGATGGATTGATTCGGTGACTGGGGTAATCGGGATGGGTGTGTCAGAGGCAGTGCGGTTGGCACAGGATAGAGCAGGGTTTAGGGCTGTTGTGCATAGGGTCGCTATGAGTCGCAAATGACTCGACGGCACATAACAACAACAACAACAAACAATCACATGCGAGCGAAATCCTGCTACAGATTATCCAAAAATGACAGTACATTGGCAGAGAACTACCAGAAACATAAGCCAACTTTACAAGAGGCCATGACACTGGAGACATTATCGCCAATGTCAGATGGATGCAGCTGAAAGCAGAGAGTACCAGAGGAATGAATGTCTATCTGTGTTTCACTGTTTATGCAAAGGCATTTGACTCTGTGGATCACAACAAATTGTAGCTAACCTTGAGAAGAATGGGAATCCCAGAACCCTTGAGTGTGCTCATGCTAAACCTATACTTGGACCAGAAAGCAGTCCTCAGAACATAATTCAAAATCAGAAAGGACTGTGTCCTGTCTCCATACCTTTGCAATCTGTATATGGAACTGATCATTTAGGAAGCTGGACTTCATGAGGAGGATTATGGCATCAGGATTGGAGGAAGGCTCATCATCAACTTGCTTGCTGAAATCGAGGAAGACCTGAGGCATTTACTGGAGAAGGTAAAGCACTATAGTCTTCAATATGGATTAAAACTCAACATCAAAATAACAAAAATTCTCACCCCTGGGCCAATTAGCAACACCATGATAGACGGAGAAGAGATTGAAGCTGTTAACAACAATTACAGCTTGCTCAGATCCACCATCAACACTCTTGGCACAAGCAGTCAGAAAACCAAAAGACAAATTGCACTGGGGAAGAATGCTGTCAAAATCTCTCCAAAGTGCTAAAGAGCAACAATGTCAGTCTAGAGACTAAGATGCACCTGATCCAGTTCATGGTCTTCATGATTACTTGCTATGCATCAGAGAGCCAGACAATGGCTAAGGATGACAGAAGAAGAATCCCTGTCTTTGGGACGTGGTGCTGGAGAAGAGTATCAAACATACCTTAGGCCACCAAGAGAACAAATGGGTTTTCCTTGGAGAGAAAGAAATCAAGTTTGTCTTTGGAGGCAAGGATTTTGACACTCCATCATACATACTTGGGGCACGTGGCCAGGAGAAACCCATCCTTGGAGAAGGCCATCATGCTTGAAAGGGTGGAGGGACAACGCAGAAGAGGGAGACCCCAGATGAGATGGGTTGACACTGGGGTAATAGAGGTAGGTATGTCAGAGTCTGTGAGACTAGCTCAGAACAGGGCAGGATTCAGAGCTATTGTGCATAGAGTCACTGTGAGTCACAGGCTACTGATGGCAGAAAACAAAACCAACATGAATCACATGGGAGGAAATGTCCATCTTTATCCCATGGAACAGCTGGTAGACTTGAACTACATGGTTGACAGCACAACTCCTTATCCTAGTAGGTCACCAGAGCTACTTAAGCGAAAATAATGGAGGTGGAGAGGTACTGTTGAGTCAGAACCGACCCGTAGCTGACCCTCTAGTGGGTTTTCAGAGGCAGTTGAGGAGATTGCCTGTCCTTCTCCCATGGAGCAGCTAGAGGTGTCTTTTTTATTATTATTATTATTTTGTGTGCGTGTACCGTCAAATCAGATCTGACTGGTATAGGAGGATATTGCGCCTCCTTCTCCGGCAGAGCATCTGGTGGATTCGAACCGTGTTCCTCTGGGATTGCAGTTAGAGGTGTCTTAAAAATAACAATTCAAAGGAAGCTCTGGTGGCCTTGGGGCAAGAAGCTGCACTGTAATCCCAGAGGTAATCTGTTCAAATCCACCAGATGCTCTGCTGGAGAAGAAGGGGCAATCTCCTGTACCAGTCAGATCTGATTTGATGGTGCACTCACAAAAAATAATAAAATAAAATAAAATATTTAAAAAATAGTAATAATTCAATTCTGTTAGCCTGAATAGAAAACAAAAGCAACTCTATCATTTTATAAAGAATCATGCATGTCTCCTGACTGCCATGCTGGATTAACTGGTCCCAGCAGTGGAAAGTCATTGTGAACCAGGAGGCGGACTCCCAGTGTCCGGTTGTGGTTAAGATTTTGGCGTCACTGGAAGATAGAGGGCCATGAAGGCTGAGGGTGTACATGGAATTGCCCAGAGAAAAAATGTTCCATGACACAAGAATTAGAATTGGAGTAGTCATTTGTGTTTGCTTGGTTTTACTTATTTTTTTAATTTTTATTTGAGTGAAAGTTTACAAATAATATTTGGTTTTCATGCAGTAATTTATTACATTTATTACAGACATTTTATAACATTAAGTACAATTGATTAATACACTCAATTACTTATGAATCTGATTAACTCCTTATTGTACATTATCTTTCATTAATTTTTGTTCCCATTTCCCTTCATTTCCTTACCTGTAACAGTCCAAGAATTAGTTTATCTGCATGTAAACTTTTCCTTAGCTTTTTATAACATTTTTTAAAATAGTCATTTTATACTATAATTGTCCATTTATGATTGACTTCTGTCACTCAGCACAATTTCTTCCAGGTTGATTCGTATAGTGCAGCATTTCAGGAATTCTGTATTATACTAAAGTCATGCATGATACTCTGTTGTGTGAATGTAGTAGTTTCTTTAGCCACTGACCTATTGGGGGACACTTGGGTTGTTTCCAGCTCTTTGCTGTTTTACATAAATAATGCTGCAATGAACATAGGTGTACATATATCCGCTTATGTCACAACTCTTCTTTCTCTAGTGTACAGATCTAGTGGTGGGACTGTTGTTGTTGTGTACCACCCAGTTGGAACCCACCCATAGCTGACCCTCTGGCAAGGTTTCAGACGCAGTTAATTGCACAGGAAGAGCCTGCTCATCCTTCTCCTGTGAAGCAGCTAGTGAATTTGAACCAGGTGCCTTTGGGATTGCAGCGCAGCCTCTTGCCACTAGATCAAATAGTTCTATCCACCACTGTCTAAGGAAGTGCCT
Organism: Elephantulus edwardii; assembly: GCF_000299155.1. Classification (NCBI taxonomy): domain Eukaryota; kingdom Metazoa; phylum Chordata; class Mammalia; order Macroscelidea; family Macroscelididae; genus Elephantulus; species Elephantulus edwardii. Next base: position 10,497,112 of record NW_006399853.1, read on the forward strand.
AACTGCTTTCCATAATGGTTGCACCATTTTACATTCCCACCAGAATTATCTGATAGTTCTAATCTCCGCACATCCTCACCAGCATTTGTTGTTTGCTATCTTACTGAACTTTACTGTTGTTGCTTCTTGGAGAAATCCTTGAGCAATACTGTTGTTGTTGTTGTTGTTGTTATGTGCCGTCGAGTTGTTTGCGACTCATAGCGACCCTATGTACAACAGCCCTAAACCCTGCTCTCTCCTGTGCCAATCGCATTGCCTCTGACACACCCATCCCGACTACCCCAGTCACTGAATCAATCCACCTCATAGAGGGTCTTCCCCTCCTGCGCTGTCCCTCTACTCTACCCAGCATGATGTCCCTCTCTAAAGACCTGTCTCTCCTTACAACATGTCCAAAGTATGTCAGGCGAAGCCCCAGAATCCTTGCCTCCAAGGAGCAGCCTGGTTTAATCCTCTCTACGATGAATCCATTTGTTTTCTTGGCAGTCCATGGTACATTCAATACTCTTCTCCAGCACCACAGCTCAAAGGCATCAATTCTCCTTCTATCCTCCCTAGTCATTGTCCAACTCTCTGATGCATAACAAGTGATTGCAAAAACCATGGCCTGTATCAGGCGGACCTTAGTCTCCAGAGAGACACCATTGCTCTTGAGTATTTTGGAGAGGTCCCTAACCGCAGACTTTCCCATCGCAATACGTTTTTTGATTTCCTGGCTACTGGTGCCAAGAGTGTTGACCGTGGAGCCGAGCAAACTGAAGCTGTGAACAATCTCAATCTCTTCGCCATCCATCCTGATGCTACCAATTGGTCCAGTAGTGAGAATTTTTGTCTTAACATTGAGCCTCAGTCCATATTGAAAGCTGCAGTCCTTGACCCTCTACAGTAAGTGAATGAGGTCCTCCTCAGTTTCAGCAAGCAAGGGTGTGTCATCTGCATAACGCAGATTGTTGATAGATCGTCTAGTTAGCAGTTAAACCAGAGACACTCAGTCCCTCACTGGACAAGGGATATTGACTGTGACAAAGAAAGACACAAGACCACGTTCTATTAGGGAAAGAAGAATTCCATCAGATCAGTGTGAAATGCTGCTGGGAATCTAGTGAAAGAAGATGGGAAGGTGTCTGATGGACTGAGCTCTGTGGAGACCCCTGTGAGAAATGCTCTCTGTAGTGATGGGGTGGAAACCAAGCTGAAGTAGACAAAGGGCAGAAAGAGCATTCTTTTCACACACACACACACACACACACACACACACACACACACACCATCACCATCACCACCACCACACCACACATATGCACACACATCCATCTTTGATCCTTCTACAGAAAGACTTTCCAGATAAAAATTAAATCTAAAGCTATTTCTTTAGCATCCACATACCTCCCCCTATTGTTGTTAGACCACTCACATCACGTTTGAAGCTGCTCTCCACAGAAGCACAGGCCTCCACTTCTTCCACAGGAAATGATAAACCCAGGGCTCTGATGCAATGCTTCTCAGTGTTGATATGGCCCTTGCCCCAGGAAGCTTCAGATGGCTAAGTTCTAACTGGCTTCTAACTGTGTGCTTTTTATCTCTTACAAAAGATCCTATAGTAAGCACTCTATGCTTGTTTAAGCAATAGTTTACCCTATCTATTTTTAAGTCTGACAGATACGCTTGGAGGAATTGTAACTTGCTATGACATAATACTAGGCACAAGCAGTCAGGAAATCAAAAGAGGAGTTGCCTTCGGAAAGTGTGCTGTCAAGGACGTCTCCAGAGTACTAAGGAGCTATGATGTCTCCCTAGAGACTAAGGTGCTCCTGATCCAAGCCATAGTCTTTTCAATTGCTTACTATGCATCTGAGAGCTGGACAATGACTAAGGATGACAGAAAAAAATTGATGCCTTTGAGTTGTGGTGCTGGAGAAGAGTGTTGAGCATATCATGGGCCACCGAGGGAAGAAACAGATCTATCCTAGAGAGAGTGAAACCAGTTTTCTCCTTGGAGGCAAGGATTTTGAATCTCCTTCTCACATACTTTGAGCAGAGATTGTGAGAATGGTGTGGGATGAGCAGTGTCTCATTATGTTGTATGTATATAGGGTCACAGAGAGCCACAGCTGACTAAGTAACAATGACAACAACAATAGCAGGAGTGAGTAGATCTAAAAGTAGTCCTCCTCCTCAAGCCAGCATGCTTTTGTCACTGCAGCATGAGTTTGTCCCACGCAGACCTCAGTGGACCCTCGCTTCCTTTTCTTAAAAACAGAGCCTACAACCAAATGGGCACAATCTGAAGAGCATAAAATTCATGCATGGGACCTTCTAAAGATTAAATCAATGTGTACATAAAAAAAATTTTCCAACAGGGTGAAAAGAAAACCTACAGACTGGCAATAAACATTTGGTAATACTATCTCAGACAAGACCTATAACAAAAGTTTACAGAATACTCCTGGGCCTCCACAAGAAAAAGACTGATAACCCAATTACTAAATGGGCAAAAGACATGGAAAGAATTTTCACAGAGGAAGATATTAAAAATGCAAACAGACACATGAAGACATGCTCCAAATCACTGGCAATAAGAGAGATGCAGATCAAAACCAAAATGAGGTACCATCTCACTCCAGTAAGAGTGGCAAAGTTTAACAGGGCAGCAAGGAATAGATGTTAGAGAGCATGTGGTAAGAAAGGAGCTCTTATATATTGTTGGTGGGATTGTAAATTGATGCAGACATTCTAGAAAGCTTCCTTAAAAAAACTGAACATAGAAATTCCACCTGACCCAGCTATTCCACTACTTGGAATATACCCTGAGAAAAAGAGAACTGAGACACAGAGATTTGTACACCAGTGTTCATAGCGGCATTATTCACCATCACAAGAACATGGAAACCACTCAAATGCCCAACCACAAATGAATGAACTGAGAAAATATGGTACATTCACACAATGGAATATTATGCAGCATGCAGGAGCAATGATTTTATAAATTATTACCTAACTTGAGAGGGACTGGAGAGCATTATGCAGAGTGAACTAACTCAGCCACATAAGGATAAATATTGTGTAAAACCATTATTGTAGAATGAGTATAAGGATCCAAGAAGGATGGGAGAGGTTGAAAGCAGAGGAATGAGGACGTGCTGGGGGAGGGGAGGACTAATCATGTTAGGCTGTGCAATTTGATGGGTTGGGAAGTGAGGCAAATGAAAATAATTTGTTTTTGAAAACAATGTATTTGAATTTTGTAAATTAAGTAGTAGAAAATTTAAAAAAAAAAGAAATGCAATAAGCTTAAACAAGAGGATCAAGATAGTTACTCATTCTTAAATGAATATCACACAAATGTGAACAGAAATATTCTGTCTTAATTATAGACCTCTTCAAAATAAGGAATTTCTACTGTTTTACAATAAATTACTGCTTAAAACGTGACCATAGTTTTGTCACATGCATAAAAATTATAAGCAGTTTTAAGATTAGTCCTTGATGCATTATCTAAGGATAAAGATAGGATCTAGCTTATTGTACGTAAAAGGTTTGATGAAGTTATGAAGGAAATACTTGTGAGCTTATCAATCTGGTTTTCAATTATACCAGAACCTGTCAGCTGAGGATCTAGATTAATTTTTTCAATCCTCTTACGTAAAGAGGAAGAGTCCTCTGATTACATCATATGGACCACAGACTTAGAAGATCTCAGATGAATTCTAGAACAATTTCATATCCTCATAAGAATTTTTTAAAAGATTGCCATGAGCTAAAATATACAATGGATGATTAAATAAAGATCAATTACATTAATTATACATTTAAAAACATATTCATTCATTGTTGTACATAACTCCACCCCCTTCCCCCCAGGTCCTCTTTGCAATGTACCTCTTATTCTGGATTGCCTTGTATTGCACTGGAACAGATGAAGCATGTATAGTTCTTGACAAGTGCTGTCAAGTGTATTCTGGCTCCAGGAGTTAGCTGTTTCACCAGTTCTGTTTTTGCTGAATAGCAGAGGGAGCTCTGATCACCTAGTGGTAAGAAGCTGTGCTGAAATGCCAAATGTACATGGTTCAAATCCACCAGCGGCACAATAGAAGGATGGTTAATCTCTTCCTGTTTGATTAATTGGCTCTGAAAACCCATGGGAGAGTCAACTATAAGTCAGTTTAATTTGACAGTACACAACAACAACTCTAACAACACAAAATCTTTTTTGAACATATATTATCATATCAATCAAGTGTCCCTTCTACAAATCAATTAAATGATTGATTATACCTACTATAAGGGCTCATAGCCAGCACTGTGGTGGTAATGAAAGGCAGGGATAAGTAAGACAAGGTTTCGCCCTCAAGAGTTCCGGGAGCTCCTTTACTATAGAGCAAACAGATGTGTGGGTTATAAACGCAACACAGGATGGTCAAGTGCTGTCTCAGACCCGGTAGAAAATTGTCTCTACCTCTGCAGTATTTTCTAGGGCTTGAATATCCATTACTTTGTCCTCTCAATTAAGCATTTTAATGTATACCGTCTTTAAGCCCTACCCCAAAAGAAAACCAAAATAAAATTAAATCAATTATGAAAATAAAACTGAAACAAACCAAGGCCATCTCTTTTCAGACGCCTCAGGGACTTGACATTGCCTGTTGTTCCTTGCGAAAAAAAGCTCAGGTGTCTTGAACTATAAATACAGAATCCAATAAGGATTCCCTTTCAGAGCTGAGGTATAATGAAGTCTCACATCTGTGCTGAGCTTGATCATAAAGCAACGAGTTTGAACTTTCAGATCACGTAAGTGAGGTGTTTTCCTTATCCCAAATATCAAATAGCCAACCGAGTCTCCCAGGGAAGAAATCGCTACCAATTCAAACTCTTAAGGAATTAGTGGTTTTCTTCAGTCACCCTACAAACTCCCGGAGTCATATCTCTTGCTGCCACTGCTGAGGGCTACCTCACCATCTTACGCGTCTTCTCCAAAGATGTGATGGTCCTCAACTCTACCAGCTTTGACCAGCTGCTTAGTTCTCAAAGTCCATGGCCTCCACACTGTCCCTGAATGGGCCCTCCTGTCATTGACCACTGCTCCCATTGACCGTGGAATCATCTGGAAGATTTCAGAGCCTTGCCTTTATTACCTAACCTCAGCTTCTCAATGGCCTACAGGAATGCGACTGAAATCTCAGTTCTCTTCCATGATCCAAGGAACCTTCTTCCCAAAGTCTTGAAATTCATTCCTGATTTCTATGGTAGCACTTGGTTTTCCTTCCTGGCCTCACCCAGCACAGCCACCAGGAGACATCACTGCCCAAAGCAGTTCTCTTTCTAGGACCTTAGTCCAGTGCTTTTGGAAAACTCAAGGAGAAGGGCCAGTTAGAGGAAAAATAACATTATTTGTGACTTTTAGGCTCTTGGCTTCCTCTGCTTTACTGCCCATTCTCCCTAAATCTTTGCAACCTCATCTCTGCCAACATCACATTACTGAAATTGTGTCCTTAAGGTCAACTCTGAAGTGCTTTATCTAACCAGCCCCCTTCTTTCATTTCTCTACAATTGACAAATTTGATGATTTGATGCACTCATACCCTGAAAACACACACACACACACACCTGGTTACAGTGTGACCTTTTCTGTAACCTTTCTACTATCTCTCTTTTCTGTAGAAAAAGACCTGTAGACTTCCAGACCTCTCTTCATGGATATTCACAGCGTCAGTATGTCTAAAATCAGACTATGTTCCTCCTCTTCAAATCTACTCCTATCTTTAATGTCTTTCCCATCCCCCATCCTTCTAGGTTAGATACTAAGGAGCCAAATCACATATTCAATCACTTTCTAAGCCCTATCCATTCTCCCTTCAGAATGTCTCTTAGATTTCCCTCATCATTTTCATGACCATTCTCTCCACTCTCCCCCTTTTGACCTATCGGGCCCATCACTGATAAGTTAACCTGCTTCAAATCCTCACAATCCTTATCAACAGTAACTGCTGCTTCCCTTAAGACACTAAAGCCTTTGCTCTGAAGGCCAGCCCCATGCTGCTTAATCAACGAGGTTTCTCATCATTTCACAGCATGAATTACTTGCTACAGGCAAACTCTGTTATATTTTTACACTCTTCCATACAGCCTAAAATTTTGAGCAATCACATGCAAATTCCTTCACCTCTGCCCGCATCACCCCATCATCAGAAACGCAGAGGGCATGGAATCCTTCTCCATAAGTCACTGTAGGAATGACTGCGCAGTTAAGAGCTTCTTAGCACAATGCCTCTGTCATAGGAACAGAAAATAAGCAGTAGATACAATGTCTTCTAACGTCACATGTTTGAATGCCAGAGCCGTGGCTCTTAGTCCTGCCTTTACATCAGAAGTGCCTGGGGTAATTCTTTAAATGCTTGTTGATTGTATTTCTATTAAGTAGACGCAATCTAATATTTTGCATCAGAGGAGTAATTTCTTCCATTGTTCTCCAGATTATACTTTTGACACTCCTCTGTGACACTACCTTGCTTGCTGAAACTGAAGAAGACCTGAAGCACTTGCTGTGAGGTTGTGTCACCTGCATATCATAGGTTGTTAATGAGGGAGGGTCTAGCAAACTGAAAAATTAACACAACCATCCGCAAACACCACGCTGAGTCTGCATGAGCCTTTGGACCATTTTTTAAAATTAGCTTTTACAGAATTCTGAAATGTACATCAAAAGGACAGAGTTCTTAAGTCTTTCTTCTAATAATGTCCCAGATGTCTCTCTTCGCATCTATTTCCTCTCCTCTCTCCCTCTAGTCTCCTTACAAGATAAGAACTACCTGGTGCCTGTCTTCACAGCAGAAGATCCACCGTCCACTGCTGTAGCTGTTGTGTGGGGTCTCCCAACTCTGGGGGCTCACCATCCTCTACTTTGATCCACAGGGTTTTAGGAAGTAGATTCGCAGAACTTTCTTTCTACTCTGTCTTCTTTGCAGAGCTCTGCTGAAACCCATCCATCATGAGTGACCTTATTTAGTATTAGGAATATTATCAGTGATAAGTTCTAGGATCAGAGCAACATTCAAGTCACCATAGTATGACAAAACATACAAAAATGACAGACAGACAGTGGGAACCAGTGTTATAGGACCTACATAAACAGCATACTATGAACATGCTTAAAAGGGCACGATGGGAAGCACAACTTGTACCCAGGAAGTCAGAGGAGACACATGACAGTGGCAGCAGGCCCAGGATTTGCAGTTTATCTGATTTTCACCAGCAACCCTAAAATCACCATTTCACATACTAAGACTCCAAGATCCAGAGGTTAATGACTCGGGCAAGGTCACCCTGCTTGTCTTCGGCAGAGCCGAGAATCTTCATTCAATTCCAGCTCTCTCTCTCTGTTTGACAGGATCTTGTCCCTCTTTTCAGAGATACGCACACCTATCATCTAAGAACCAAGGCAGGCATCCCTCTCCATCAGAACACAGGCCTGCTACTCTCAGACGCAATCCTGCTCATGACCTCATCAATAAGCCACCTCCCGTGTAACTTGAGGTAGTTCAGAGACTCAGTGGTAGAATTCTCACCTTTCCTACAGAAGATCCAGCTTTAATTCACAGCTATTCACAGAGCCTTGGTGGCACAGTGCATTACATGCTGAGATGCTAACTGAAAGGTGAGCTGTTCTAATCTACCAACCACTCTTTAGGAGAAAGATGGGTAGTCTGCTCCCATAAGGATTCACAGCTCAGGAACCCAATGAACCCAGCAGTGGCTTTGGTTATGATTCTGCACAAATCTCAGCCAAACTTCCAGACTAAGGCAAATAAAGATAGACTAGGAAGAAAGGTCTGGTGACCTACTTCCTGAAATCAACCAGTGAATTATAGTGGAGCATCTTCAATCCAGCCAGTCAGAAAGCTGGAACAAGACCGGGTCGTATTACATTGCTTTGTGTTTGATGCAGCTGACAGCTGATACTAGATAACCGACCTTAGGAATCAGGAGGCTCTTGTCCGCACACAGGTCAAAGGCACTGGGGCCACCACGCCTCTATGTCCAGCACACAGCCAGTGGTCCCTCTTCCCACCAGACAGAGCTTAGCCGCGTGGGCGCTAGAGACAGACCAGAAAACTGAGCGTGGCAGGGAGTGGGAGAGCGAAGAGCTTCACGCCTTCTATTTTTTACTTTGTAAAAAGATGTTTTTGAAAAGAGCATTAAGTAGGAGATTTAAATACATCTACACAGACCAAAAAAGACAATGTCTTTAATGCATCTCTTCCCTCCACCAACATCCCTGCTGACAAGATACACCATCCACAGCTCACGTGGCTTCCTCTTTCCCACGGGCCTCTCCAAAGCAGATCTCTCTTTTGCCTTTGGAAACAGCCAGTTCTCAGCTCACGGGGCTACAGACGATGGATGAATATGTAACACTCCCCACTGCACACTTCAAGGCTCGGCTCTCATTCCTGTTCAAATTATGTGGACTGCAAATTCATTTCCTAACAATCACACAAGCACAGATAGACTGTCAGACAAAAACTGTTTCCCCTCGGAGGTAAACCTTTTATATTCTCACCAGTGATTCATGAGCATTCCAACCCTTTACCAGTATCTGTTGTTTGCTGTCTTAGCGAACTTCGCTATTATTGCTGGGGAGAGATGATATCTTAATGTTGCTTTGAGAAGCATCTCTCTAATTAATAGCTTTCTTTGAACATATCTTCATGTGTTTGCTGGCCATCTGAATGTCCTCTTCGGTACACTGCAAAACATGGATGCATCTAGAAGACATTAAGCTAAGTGAAGTACCTCTGCAGAGTCACTTACAATTCACAAGTGACCCTCCATTGGGTTTCCAAGGCTGTCAGTCACAAAGGGAGAAGCTTGCCCAGCTTTCTTCCTCACAGCCACTGGTGAATTAGAACAGCCATAGACAGGCAGACTTTGGATTAAACATGCAACTTTATGGAGTTTACAGATCAGAGCTCCTGTAAATGAAACAAGTCAGTCACAAAATGACAAATATTTTATAACATTATTGTTGTTTTAAAAAAAAACAAAACTCTAAGGAAATCACAGAATCATTCTTGATTGCCAAGGATAAGAAAGGAAGGAGAAAGAAGTAAAGATTGTTGTTTGTTGTTGTTGTTGTTGTTGTTGTTGTGTGCCATCAACTACAGCTCATAGTGACCCTATGAACAAAAGATCTGACACCTGTTCTATCCTGCGCCATCCTCACACTTCCTGACACACAAGAGCCCACTGCAGCAGTCACCATGTCAATCCACCTGGTTGAGGGTCTTCCTCTCCTTCACCAACCCTCTATCATTTCCAGCATCATGTCCCTCTCCAAGGAATAGTCCCTCCTAGAGACATGCCCAAAGTATGTGAGGTGATGCCTCATGACTCTTGCCTCCAGAGAGCACTCCAGCTGCACCCTCTCCAAGACATATCTATTCGTTCCCTTGGCCATCCATGGATGTTCAGTGTTCTTCTCCGGTACCACAGCTCAAAGGCGTCAATTCTTCTGTCATTCTTATTCATTGTCCAGATCTCAGATGCATAGCAAGTAATAGGCCTGAATCAGATGCACCTTAGTCCTACAAGTGGCATCATTACTCCTCAGTAATTTGGAGAGGTCCCTAACTGCAGATTTTCCCAGTGCAATACATCTCTTTATTTCTTGACTGCTAATACCAAGAGTGTTAATTGTGAATCCCAGCAAGATGAAGTGGTGACAGGTTCAGTCTCCTCTCCATCTATCACAGATAGACACTGCCTTTCAGTCCAGTGGTAAGAATCTTTGTTTTCTTGACATTGAGATGCAATTAATACTGAAGTGTAGGCTGATTGGTCATTTTTTATTTCCTTAACAATCACCTGTGGGCTGGAAGCCTCTTGTTTAAGCAATCAGGACCAGGTGGTGGGCCTTTGTATTTAAAACTCAGCTGGGTCCTGCCTAAGAGGGAGTTTCCACTTGGAGCAGTTGGATTCTGGGGGTAAGTTTTTTATTTACTTGAAAGCTGTGTGTAAGCTGGGCATTTTTTATTTTGTTAACAATCAAGTGTAAGCTGATTGGCCTTTTTTTATTTCATTAACAATCAGCTGTGGACTGGAATAGGAATATGAAAGAAAAGACCAATATCCAACTGAGAGTATCCAATCAGAAGACAATCATCACAATATCACCAAAGAAAGGGAAAACAAGGAGGTTACAGAAGGATTAAGGGAAATAAGAATCACAGGGAGGAAGGGGGGGGAATGCGTTATATTGTGAGTATTGAAATTAAAGTATACACCAAAATGTATATAAATGGATGAAAGACTCACTAAAATCAAAGCAAAAATTATAAAAAAGAAGTTAATTAATAAAATTACATTCTTGCTCATTAGCGCTTTAAAGAAGTCCGTTACAGCAGACTTACCCATCTGATTTTTTTACTGTAGTTTCTATATGCACAGATTGTATATTGTAGTAAACTGAAATTACAGATGACTTCAGTCTTTTGTCTATTGGTTATATTATTTATTAGTCAGTCCTGTTGTAAGAAATTTTTGGTTTATGTATTTATATTAGCAAGACAGAAAAACACTTAAATATCTAATAATATATAGCCTTAACTTTCTAAGCTATTTTGTATTTCCATCAAATGGATTAATAGGATGATATTAAAAACAATATTATTTCTATATAACAACAACAAAAAAAAACCCCATACCTATTACCCTCAAGTTGATTCTCACTCATAGTTAGCCTGTAGGGCACAGTGGGATGGCTTTCCAGGGTTTCGAAGACTGGAAACCTTCATGGATGCAGATGGTCTCATTCTTATCCTGTGGGGTGGCTCATGGGTTCAAACTGTCAGCTTTTTGGATAACAACAAAATGCTTTAACTACAGCACCATCCAAGGTCCTTGTGTTTCTATACAACTAATACCAAGCCTTTGGCTACTGAGTACATTCCTACTCGTGGCGGCCCTCCGTTGGCTCTCTGAGGTTGTAAATCTTGATAGAAAGACACTCTTCTACAGATTGGCTGGAGGATTTGAACTTCTGATCTTCCAGCTGGCAGCCCAGCACATCCAGGCACTATGCCACAATGCGCTCCTGGGAACACAATAGTTACGTGCTAGCCAGCTGATAACCAGAAGGCTGGTGGTTCGAACTCACTAGTGTTCCATGAAGAAAGAAGTGCATGGTGGCTGGTGGCTGGTCCTCCTCTAAAAGTCACAGCTTGGAAACCCTCTGGGACAGTCACTCTGTTCTTCCTGCTGTGTAATTATGAGTCAGAATTGATTCAGTAGCAATGAGTTTATCTTTGATTCATGAAAATTCATGTGACATTAATGTTTAGCTTACTTATTTTTATTTTTTATACATTTTTCATCAGATACATGTTATTTGTACGACAAAAAAAAGTGATAAAAAATATAAATACCGTCATGAACTTAAGATATGTTTTATCACCACGATGCGCTCTGCCTGGTACGGCTGGATTTCTCACTAACCTGTCACCTGCTGCCGTGCTAAGAACAGTCACCTGAACAGAAAGATCTTATTCAAAGTCCATGCCAAGGAATGTTGAGTACCCTAACCTCGGCCTGGTCATCAAAGATCGCTTACACACAGTATTTCCCTGAGACTTTATAACTTTATATTTGTGTGTGCCATTAAGTCAATTCTGACTCCTACAATCTCTATATAAGAGAGGTCATAATGGGTCGCTATGAGTTGAAATTGACTCAAGTGTGCATCACATGTAGAAAAATAGATGATAGATAGATCGATAGATAGATAGGTAGATGATAGATAGATGACATAGATAGATTAAAGATAGATGATAGATAGATAGATAGATAGATAGATAAAGAAAAGAGGTAGACAGAGAGAGATGAGTAGAGACAGAAAGATAGACTTTAAACATATACTCACATTTATCTAAGTATACATGCACGTGTAGCAATTCAAAGTTGGGCAAAAGAGAAACAGGACTTACAGAAGGTGGGGTCTGCAATGGACTTGTATAAAAGCAGTGACAGCAGAGAGAACAAAGAACAACCTTCAGCTGACAGGTTATTTGCTGGCTGCTCCGGCCATTGGAGAGCAGCCCGGAGCACGTTGGGTTGTGGGAAGTCGGCCAGGAGCTTGCCAGCCAGGAGGCCCCTCAGCTCTGCAGCTCAGTCCTGAGGCCCCCGTAGCACAGATGGGGCGGGGGACTTAAAGAAAGGTTGCAAGATTTGTCTGTTTAATCAGCAACCTCCCGATGATGCTTGGTGTTTGATGTGAATCATTCCGGCCTCTCTCCAATCGATCACCAAGTATTGATTGAGTACCTCCTGTTTGCTGGGTTTGAACACTAGGCATTTGGGGAGATGTAGAATGAGCAGAGAATGAGGTCTCGGTCTTCTTCAATTAGCACCCTCCAACCCCATGCAGACCCAAATGGGAGCTGTCTGGGTATGACCATGGGAATGGAGCAATGCAGACTACCAGGCACTATTAGGCCAGGAAGCAGGAAGAGGAAAGAAGTCCACACGTACATCCAGTAAAGCCAGCAACAATGAGGCAATCTAAACCATCACTGTCTCGCCCAGCAGTCCGTTTCTTGTTCACACAAAGACCATTTGGCCGCAGGGGTGAAGGTGAGACTCTTTTCCGTCTGATCACTGAAGGCCTTGGGTCCCAGGGGCTCTACTGGCTTCAATTGCTGTATCTCAGGCCATCGGGGCCTCCACATCAAACCAGCACACAGGGAGAAGTGGACCAGGAACGGAGAGGTTTACCTCATTCAGGTCTGCGAGTGACCCATCCCACTGCTCCCACATCACACTGGTTGATGGTCTGCCCACTGCCCCACCAAATGATGGATGGTCCCTGCATAGTGGACCACCCTCAATAGCAACTCTGAAAGAAGAGCCCACAGCTTCAGAGGAAGGTAAAAACAGGAAGCAAAGCCCACAGGTAGGCTTGGCCTGGCAGCGTGTTGTTGGTTAAACTGTGTCTTCCAAAATACAGGTTGGAATCTCGTAAATGCGATCCTGTGTGCAGAGTCCTCCTTGTTGTGTTTATACGAGCTGGGTGAGTCCTGTCTTATCACTTTTAAGTGTTACAAGAAGCCGATGAGACCTAGAGAACACCAAGGGAAGGCCAAGGCATCCAGGCATCTGCCCAAGGCTCTCACCAAGAAGGGGTCAATTTAGCCAAGTCCTGACTGGGACTTTGAGCCTCTGAAACTACAAAAACTGTCTTTAAAACCACCCACTGTGTATTTGAGAGATAGCAGAATGAGGTGACTGATACAGAGCCTGTGAGGTGATACAGAAGAGGGGTGTGGAGGATGGAGCTACAGCCTGATGGTACCCAGCTGGACGGAGGAAGAGATTCTCCTCAGGGTGCAAGAACATACGTGCTCCCTGAAACCACATGAAATAAAAAAGGCACCTTTTGCCCAGGAATAAAACTCAGAGATCAGGAAGGCCTAGAAAAGGAGGATGAACGGAAGGAGGAGACACAAGGAGGAAGCGGGAAGAATGTAGGGATTGTAAGCAGTGTCATAACACAAATCGTGTAGAAGCTTTAAATGGGAAAAAACCAATCTGCTCTGTCAAGTTAAAGCGCACTCACTTGTTTTACTTGTGACACCTTCCTTCGGTGTAACTTGGACCTTAGAGGGTTCATATTCCTGGTGTGAATCAATGGATGGCCAAGAGAAGCCCAGCTGGAACAGAGGGAACCAAGGGTTCCTTAGCAGCGCTGTGGGAACCTCGAGAGCAGGTTTTTTTTGAGGGTCCAGAGCATCCTTAAGGCTGAGGAGAATCCAAATGTCAATATTAGCTCGTCAGGCTTGTCAGGACTTTAAGGGCCCCCCTCGCCCCAAGGTGGCGGGATGGCCTGGAGCTCTCCTAGATGTCATGTTTCAATCGTAGTACCACAAATGGTGGCTTTAGACAAATTGCTGGGCCTCAGGTCTCCATAACACGAGTAACTCCCTGACTTCTAAAACCCTTTTCAGCTGTAACATTCTTATGACTATGGGTGCTTTCTGCACAGGAAACCCACATACCTGTTCCTATGATCCTAGACATTTCAGAATCCAAATATAGAAATTAAAATAAATGACAAGGAAAGGGCCTTAGAGATGGTCAGAACAATATATTCCAGTGTGGTTTCCACAGCGAGTGGTTCCAGGAATATCAGTTCTGTAGACTCTTACTAACACATGTACATGTGAATACAGGGGTGAGTGTGTGGGTGTGGGGGTGTGGGGGAGTGTACACTTATACAGCAGTAACTGACATCCATACAACCAGTCAACCACTCATCCTTCAGTCAGCCCTACTGTGGAGGCTTCTGTGTGCCTGGGATCCTGGAGATGGTGTCACTGGTATTTCAAATACCACCGAGGTCATTCACGGTGGTTGCGTTCCAATGGAGCTACCAGAGCCAAATAGAGCAGAAAGGAGGAACCAATGAGAAACTTTTTAAAAACCCCAAACAAACCACAAAACAAAAACCAAACTGGTTAGTGATGTCTCATGAAGAACAGTAGAGCCTTGTCTGATGTGGTGTCACAAGATGAGCCCCTCAGGTTGGAAGGTTCTCAAAACACAACCAGGGAAGTGCTGCCTCTTCAAAGTAGACTCACCCTTAGGGAGCTCTACTGGCCTAGTGGCAAGAAGTTGCACTGCACTCCCAGAGGTACCCGGTTTGAATTCACCAGATGCTCTGCTGGAGAAGGCGGGGCAATCTCCAGTCAGATCCAATTTGACGGTACATACATAAAAACCAATAATTTTTTTTAATTTAAAAAAAATAAAGTAGACTCGCCTTAATAATGTGGATGGAGAAAACCTTTGAGGACCTTCATTTGCTGAGTGGCACCACTCAAAATGAGAAGAGGCAGCTCCAAGCACCCATGAATAATTGGTGGTGTTGGTGTGTGCCAGTGAGTCAGAATCGACCCGTAGTTGACCCTCCAGCCATTTTCAGAGGCAGTAAATTGCAGAAGAGTTGACTGTCCACCTCCCTTCCATAGAGCAACTGGGGGATTTGAACCGTGTGCCAGTGGCTGGCAGTGCCCCTCCTTATCACTAAGCCACCACTGCTCCCTTCCTTAATAATCGGAACATGAATATACAGAGAATGAATCCAGGAAAATTGAAAGTGGTCAGATGAGAAAGTTTACACAAGTACTGGCGTCCTAGGCATTCCTGGGCTGAAATGGTTTTTGAACCAATCAAAATGTACTATGTCAAGGATGACAAACGCAAGAGGGAAACAAACTGCAACATGATTTTCACTCACAGGTTCATTTCTCCCCAGAGACCCTGATGTCAGCAGCATCCCCATTTTATAGATGAGAAAACAGATGTTTAGAGATACTGAGCACATGCCCAGGATTAGGGGTCATAAACAGAAGTGGGAGATGTAAACTCAGAAGTATCTGACTCTAGAATCCAGGCTTCCAGCCATTACCCACCCTCTGCTGCTCTCAGATCACGTCTGTTTGGAAATCACTGGGTTAAATAAAGGAAAACAATTTTTTTCTGCAATGCTTCTCTGAGCCCTAAAGATTGCTGTCTAGGTGGTAGGTGTCAGCTTGGAGCACAGATTCTAGGGCAACGCCATCTGGCTTGAACTCCACCTTGGCCCCTTCCTGGCTGTGTAACCTTGGACAATTCACTCAACCTCTCTGAAACTAGCCTCTGAAATAGGACAAACAGTAGTATCACTAGCATGGATCAAACCATTGAGGTACTCAGAGATCCACACAGTGCCTGGCACGGGCCGAGTGACTCTGAAGTGTCAGCACTCACTACGTGGACAGAGCTGTCAACTACATCGATCCAGGTTTCCTTGGAGCATCTCTCAGGAGCAGGGCCTGAGCAAGGCCATCTTTCTCACTTAACGATGAGGTCGCGGAGGCTAAGAGGCGATATGCCTGGCTCAAGGCCAGGCAGCCTGCCAGTGCCAGGGCCAGGGCTAGAAGTTGGGTCCCCAGACTCCCGCCCAGCATTTGACCCACAAATCCATCCTGTCTCTGACTAGATGGTTTAGAAATTCCCTGCCAATCCAGTTACAGAATCGTTATAAGAGGATGCTCACACGAGGATGAGGCTTCCAGCCCCAACCTGTTTTGCTTTGTTTGTTCTTTGTTTTGGGGTTTTTCTCCTTTGTGTGTCCATTCAGTGTCCAATACCTGTGCTCACATAGAACAAAAGGAACCCGGAGCAACGTCATCGACAGCCACAGTCACTCCCCAGAGGGTGGGCGCTGTGACAGCCACCATCTACCTTTGTACTGCCTCAGGCAGAATGACACCATCTGTCAGAAGCTCATTCTCCTGCAGCCAGCCAACAGTGACAGCCCGGCCTCAGGAAGCCCCTCCATCCTCCGTCCTCCACCGCCCAGCGGGCGCTGCTAGCCCTGAAAGCCCGCTGCCCACCACTGAAGGAGGCAAAGGAGGGCACAGGAAGACTGCCCTTTTGGGGGTTCAGAGGGAAGCAGTGTACACTCCAACCTCTAGAAGGATCCTCCATGTTATACAAATTAAATCAATAAGCATTTGCTGAGCTCTTTGTCTTGACTCCAAATACAGTAATCTTTTTTTTTTCTTTCATTAAAAACAAAAAGACACCAAATAAGGCATCTGAGTCATGGTTTTCAATCTAGTCCCAAACATTTTTAATTCATTTCCAGTCGTCTTGATATTACTTCTTTTTTATTATTTTATCTTGTATGCAGATTCAGAGGATCTATTCATAGTACAAGAATGTTGCTGCTGTGTGCCTTGAGTCAGAACCAACTCATAGCTGACCCTCCAATCAGTTTTCAGAGACAGTAAGTCACACAGGAAGAGACTATCCATCCTTCTCCCATGGAGCAGCTGATGGATTTGAACTATGTACCTTTGGGATTGCAGCACAGCTTCTAACCAGTAGGCCACCAGAGCTTCCTAGTATGAGGATGACAAAGAAAAAAAAATGCTAAGAATTCATCCACTTAGTAAAATTGCAACACAGTGTATCTATTTATCTTCCCAGGAGATGTCCTAGGTCGGTCAGCAGCATCTGCTGTACAAGTTGTCACAGCTGAAACAACCTCAGCCCCTTCATTTCAACAAGCCTTGACAGAGTCCTCACCATACATCGCACCTACCACTCAGGTGTCGGCTTGTCATATTATCGTGGTTTGCGTGTTATGGGGACGCTGGACAGGGAGGTCTGGAGGCCGAGTGGTAAGGAGTTGTGCTGCAATCCCAAAGTCAGGTCGTTCGAGTCCACCAGCTGCTACGCAGGAGAAAGATGGTCAGTCTCCTCCCATGTGATTAAACTTCCTCTGAAAACCTGCAGGACAGTGAGCTTTGAGTTGATTCTGACTCAGTGCTAGCCAATAACAAACAAGAAGGCTGGAAGGGAGCTCCGACCGACTTGTCCTCAAGGAGTTGTGCTGCGAAGCCTCAAAGGCCACAAATCTCCAGCAGTTCGAATCCACCAGCAGCTTCGTAGGAGAAATAAGGACAATCCCCTCCTGTTGTGAATTAGAACCTCGGAAAGAGGAGTCAGAACCGACTCAATGACAGAGTTGATGATGGTGGGAGTTATGACCCCAGAATATCAAATGCCAGCAGGGTCTGCTTCTAGACTAAGACTAGTGAGAAAGGCCTGGCGATCTACTTTTGAAGCTCAAACTATTCAAACTCTATACATCACCACCACAGCACATCATCTGAGATAAAACTGAAAGAGCTCCTTATGTTGGGAGACTCTCAAGATCCTCAGTGACCATAAGGATGGACTCATACATACCGGTGATTGTGAAGACAGCGAGAGACCACATAAGGTTTCTTCCTTTTGTACATGCATCTCTGCAAGTCAGAGCTGACCAGACAATATCTAACAGCATCAGCATCAATGCGTGTCCCGACAGAGAGCTCGGAGGCCGGGAGCCATGTCCTAGTCCTCTAGTTTGGAGCCCTGTGTGTTGGGCACACACGAGAGACATGGAAGCAGTAATGAATTATTCAGAACTGCACCTTTGTTGGGCAGCTTGAGAAAGGGGGTGCCTTGGGGGCTCAGGTGAAAGGGGGATGTTGGGCTGCAGCTGCATTGTCTCTGTGAAGAAGGTTTTGGGGAGGGGTGGTTACAAATCTGGAGATATTTTTAAAAGCTCATTTAGCCAGGTCCTGTTTGTGTGCTGGGCTGTGACACTACGAATGTGGATAGGACTGTGTGATTTGCTTTGGCCAGATAGAGCTCCTTCTTCACACGCTCCCTGGGGGCAGAGGGACCAACAAGACCACCTGCTACTCTAATGGTCCCTCCAACTAATACAGGCAATGTTCTCATCTTTAAAGGAACAGTATGAGCTTGCTTTAATTGTGTATTATCTGAAACAATAGCTATGGCCCGTGAATGACTAATCCAGCACTGGAAGGTTGTCTGGCCCGAAACAAGATGTGCTATGGGTGTAAACTAATACCTAGATTTTGAAGACTCGAACAGACTAAAGAATAAAAAATTAAAAATACTTCATTAGTAATTTTTATACAGACCACATGTAAGAGTGGCAATATTTTTGATATATTGGGTTAAATTACTTTTGCTATTCATTTTCTTTTTTAATCTTTTTATGACGATAGTTATAGAAAGGCTTCAGGTCTTTTGTGCATAGGGTTGCTATGAGTCATGCTTGAGTTGACAGCAATTAACAACACTCCGACCAGAACTCCTTTACAGCTTCCCTCTGAGGGACCAAGCCAGGTACCTACAGCCAGAAAACGAAGGTGTTTGCTGTACGCGCTGAAAGAGCTGTTAGTAAAGAAATACACAACGAACCTTCCCCTCACTTTTTAACCCAGGGCATTCTCTCACTGTGCTATATGCAAGTATAGATGTGGGTGACAAAATTAACACAGCTATTAGAGATTGTAAAGGAAACAAGAAAAAGGCAGAGCCGGAGGCAGAGGGGCTAAAGTGTCCTCCATGCCTGGTAACTCTTCCACCGGTCTAAGCTCCGGAGAGCTGGGACACCCTAGGGCTTGTTTTCTCATTCTCTGATCCCAGGTGGATGTGACTTAGCAAAGAGAGAGGAACAGAGAGAGGACAGCAAGCATGCAATAGTGCTCATTGTGTTCCTGGGAGGGCTAGTGCTAACTGAAAGGCTGAAGGTTCAAGTCCACCCAGAAGCACCTTGGACGAAGGTGACCTATTTCCAAAAACTCATCCGTTGAAAGCCCTGAGGAGCACAGTTCTGTTCTGACACACATGGGGTCAGGCTCAGGGGCAGCTGGCCTTTCTCTTCCTGGCACTTCCTTCCTCTCCACAGTCCTGAAATGTGGACACTACAGAGATGTTATGGACACCCAAAGTACTCAGCAACTCCTATTTGCCCTTTAACCCCAGGTTAATTTACCCTCACTTTGAAGTAAACAAATCAATCCCTACTCTCAATGAATTCACCATAGTTACCTTCACTTTTTGCCAGTGTAGTTTTTGAATTATTGAAAAGGCCTCTAGACTTTTCTTGCCCTAAAACCAAAAGCAAATGCAATTGTCACCTCCCTGACATCCAGGCTTAACTTTTTTGATCATCTCCTACTGGACTTCTCCAAGACATCCTGCAAAGACAAGCCCAGTGGGATTATTCACACTTCCTACGCCTCAGGCCCCAATTTAATCCAGCTCTTCAAATTAACTGCTTACTCCTGCAACCACCCCCAAAATGGAAGCCAGACAGAGACATTTGGCAGAGAAAACAATGGTCAGGGGAGTGGGCCTCAGCCCCAGAGATGTCAAAATCATCCAGCCTTGACCTCAAAGGTTTCAAGAATGAATGAATGGTGTTCAGCATTGGTATTTTTTAAGAACCACCCCCTATACACCCCAATGTGTAGCTGGAATGGCCATCTACTAGTGTAAAAACTAGGTGCTTATTGAGGGACAGAGTAATGAGGGGACACACTCAGGTATGAGGACAAGGGAGACTTGAAGGGAAGTAATTCTAGGGCCTGGGAAATAAGGACCATGTTCTCCTGCCGGATAGGTGTGACATGTTCCTTAAAACCACTTCTCAATCCTTGCCCTTCTAAATCTTCCCTGGTAAACCCTATCTCCCTCCCAAGCTCAAAGCCGACTTCCAGGAAGAAAAGGGAGTAGAAGAAACCATCCCCATTAAGAGAGCTCCATAAAAATTGTGTTATTACTTTTACGAGGACCTGGGAGGGGTTTTTCCTATAAGGCCAGACAAACAGGGGCATTAGTATTCCACACATCCACAGAGGTGACCCTTGGTATTCAAGGAAAAATAACACAAAGCAACAGACCGTTCATATTAGGATTATGTCAGGTGCTATTTCCCCCTCCCCCAATATTGTTTTTTATAATTCAGATCATTAAATGGGAACATTAGAAGGTCTTATCAAGACCCCCAGGTTCAACTCTTACCCTGCAAGGAGTCAAAGTACACAGACGTAACAGCAGATCAGCCCGAGTTTCAACAGAAGTTTGTCCGCTTTCCAGCAGAGCCATTTAGACACAAAACTGAAATTAAGATCCCTCAGTTTACCAGTTTGTAAATTAGAAGCAACACCCCCACCCCAACAATACCATAGAGTTATTATGAAGAATATTTAAGTCAAAGATAAATGTTAGCCTTCTTCTCTTGTTCGACTTTTGGATCTTGAATGTGGCCTCTGATTCTTGAACAACAACTACACACAAAAGTCTTTTCATACTACAATCCCAGAGGTACGTGGTTCAAATCCACCAGATGCTCTGCTGGAGAAGGGGGGGAAATCTCCTCCTGTACCAGTCAGATCTGATTTGATGGTACACACACAAAAAGAATATATTTTTTTTTAAAAAAGTGCTTCATCCACTCTATTGTCAGCTCTTAGCATGCTCCCTGAATCTGCCTCATTTGTGGACAGATTAAGGGGAGGCCTAGGCAGAAGCCCCCACCTGCCAAATCTCTTTCTTTCTAGTGGTATAGTCTGTAGGGACGTGTGCTTTTAACCCAAAGGCCATACGTCTCTGGAGATGTGACTACAGCAGTGAATCTTCTGGAGAAAGTTGGGCGTCTCTTCCGGTACGAGTTTCAGCCTTGGAAGGCGAGTGGAGGGCCAGCTACCTGTCAGCTCTGGCTGGTCAGCCGTGAGAAGAGTTTTCCACAGTGCCAGGAAGCCGATTACACTGATAGGTCTTAACTAGAGAGTCAACCCAAACCACAGCAGACCCTCTGCTGTGGCATCAACGCCAACCCACGGCAACCCCATAGCACTGGGTAGAACAGCCTCACTGGGTCCTTGGACCGCATGGCTTTACAGAAGCAGAATTTGCCTTGTCTGTCTCCCATGGAAAGATTGGCAGCCTTGAACTCACAACCTTTTTGTTAGCATCCCAACTCGTAGCCTACTTCCAGACCAGGGCACCTTATAACTAGACAGCAACATGATAAAGCTAAAGGGGTCTCGTTCTAGAAAGCTAAGGAGTAAAGTCTGATCCCAGTCTGCCATTTGTCTAACTTTGTGACCACAGGCAAGCCACGTAACTCTTCTGTACATCTATCTTCTTGTTTAAAGGTGAGGTGATAAACACATACTCCACCCACTTAGATATTGGGTTTTCTGCAGCAGTAAATCACCCAGAAGGAGATTGCCCATCCTTTTCCCAAAAAGCGACTGTTGGATTTGAACCAGATGCCTTTGGATTGGCAGTGCAACTCCTTACCACTAGGCTACCAGAGTGCTCTAGACCCCATAAGGTTGAAATAAAATTATTCAAGGGAGTAGTATTCATTCAGGAATAATTGGCCTATATTGAGATATTTGTCAATATTGGTGGCATTTTTATAATCACAATTAGAGGATGTCACTAGATTCTAGTGGTCGGGGGTCTAAGAATGCTATTAAATGCTCTATAACACACACGATAACCTCTTAATACAAAAATTATCACCTCCGATGCACTGATTATCCTGAGTGTGGAAAAAAAAGGCTTTATAGCTTTAAAAGGTTGCTCAGAGCTCAAGTAACTGTCCCAAACTGGAGACACCTCTGAGAAGGCTCATGCCTGTGCCTTGGAATCACTGCTGCCTTCATCCAGCTGGTTTCTCAGATCTTTTCCAGCAGGAAATGACTACAGGAATAGCACACCTCTCCAAAGATCCCTGTCGGTGGGATGACCCCTGGACAGGGACAGGATTCCAGCCAGCTGGTCAAGGACTTAGTCAAGATATTCCAAGAGAACAGGAGTTGAAGACAGGGAGGTGTTAACCTGAGATTTCTACTGAGATTCAACAACTCTTCAAACTCAACATAATAATACAGAGTTCATGCTCATCCCAGATCAGCTCCTCCTACATAGTTCTCTACCTGACTGAGTTGTTCCCTCATCTACACTTATGGTCTCTTAGCTGGAAACTCAGGAGCCATTCTTCACTCCTTCATGCCCAACCTTCTCACCCAGCTCATGATCCAAATATAGCTGAGTTTTCCTTAAAAACATTCACCAACTCTTCATTCCCTCCGCCTCCTTCCCCATTCCAGTTAACCCATCGATTGAGTCTCCTGCACTAACTCACACTTCCCCTTGCTTGTCCCTCCAGTGCCTTTTCTTGATATTCTTTCTCTTTCCCTCTTCCTCCTTCCATCTCTGTCTTCACACACACACACACACACACACACACGCACGCACGCACGCGCGCGTGCAACTAAAAGCCATACAAATCCTTCTGCTGTAAAGATCAAAATCCTTAACATAGCCTAACCCCTGGCCTGACCCTCAACCTCATTTCTTACCATCACTCCTCCGGCTCCCTGAGCACTGGCCAACCAACTGGAGTATACTTCGGTTCCTTGAAACCACTGGGCCACAGAGCTCCTGCACATGATTTCCCTAGTCTTGAAGATTCAGTGTTTTGGCAGTTGACCATTTGACAGAAAACCAGAGGAAGGTTGGTAGATTCCAACCTACCAGCCATTCCTCATGAGAAAGATGTACCTTTGTAAAGATTACAGCCTTGGGAACTCTTTGGGACAATTCTACTCTGTCTTCCAGGCTTGTTATAAGTCAGAATCAACCCAAATGCAGCAGGTATTCCTTGTCTTAAACAGTTCCTATTCCAATCCCCTGATTAACTTCTATCCTTTCTGCTGTTTTCAGCTCTTGGTGCCAAGTCACCACTTTTTTAGAGCTCTGCTCCCTGGTCAAGCCTGCCCCTGCTCTTGTATCTCTGTCCTCACCACCCCTCCACCAGAATACCTTCTGCACCGGTACTTTTACATTTTTTTACATGAGTCTTGGATCGAAGTTCATCTTCTCGCTAACGAGGATATTCCTTCTGGGGGGGGGGGGGTTGGCTGGGAACTGTAGCCACAGCATATATCACAGTGCCTGAACTTAGTAGAAACTTTACAAATATTCATTGAATGAGTGAATGCATGCTATTCCAAAAGGCAAACCTGGAGTCATTTCTAAGACCAACCTCCCCCTCAAAGTCACTTTAATTTGTCAAATATTTTTTTTTATAGTGAGAAGAATTTGTATTTAGAATTAGCCAGCTGGACTCAGTTTAGATGATCCCAATTTTGTTAGCAACATCCAAAACATCGTAGTCAGGAGCAAGTCAAAGATCGGCCTTCTTCTCTCCATCAGGCCTGATCAAAGTATTGACCTTGGCCACATCAGTGTCACAGAGCTTCTGTACAGCTGGTTTGATTTGGTGTTTGTTGGCCTTGACATCCACAATGAACACAAGTGTGTTGTTATCTTCTGTCTTCTTCATGGCTGACTCAGTGGTCAGGGGAAATTTTATGATGGCCTAGTGGTCAAGCTTGTTTTTCCTGGGGGTGCTCCTCTGGGGATATTTGGGCTGCCGTCGGAGTCTCAGCGTCTTAGGCCGCCGGAACGTGGGTGACGTGCGGATCTTCTTTTTTTTTTGTGGCCGTGGATGCCCTTCAGGATGCCATCTTGGCCTTTCATGCCTTTGCTTTGGCTTCAGTTTTGGGAGGGGCAGGAGCTTCCTTCATTGCTTTTGGCGCCATCTTTATAGCTAATTTGTCAAATAATTTTTAGGCCCCTTCAGTGCTTTTGGCCTCCTGGGAATACCTGTGTGATAGAGTTGTTGTTGTTGTTGTTGTTGTTAGGTGCCATTGATCTGCTTCCAGCTCATAGTGATATAGACAACAAAAGACCATACATGTGTATAACTACAACCTTGATGCTGCACTATCCTGCCAGCCTGCTGTTGCTTCAGCCCCTTGCTGCGGTCACTGTGGTAACCCATCTTATATTGCGGGTTTTCCTCTTTCTCTGAGGAGGGACTGGACCCTCCTTATAACATACCCAAAGTATGAGAGACAAAATTCTCACCGTGCAGACTTCCAAGGAGCCGTCTGCCTTTCCTCCATTTGTTTGTGCTTTGGGTGATCCGTTGCATGCATATTCAATATTCTTTGCCAACATTGCAGCCCAGAGACACCAAGACATCTTCAGTCTTCCCTCTTCACCAGAAAGTCCGACCCGCTCTCCCATTCCTCTGAACACATGCAAACTTGACTAGTGCAAAGTGGGATTACAGAGGTGTCAGAAGACCTCCCTTGCCCAGCATCCAATTCTGTTTCCTTGACAACTGCTAATAAATCTGCTAATTTCTCTTCTCCCTGGTTTAGAAACACCCTTCTCTCCTGGGGCTTACCAAGCTTCATGCCAGAAATGGCGCTACATCTCAGCTATCAGGTGGGATCTCTGCAGGGACTTAGATGAGAGGGATTTCCTGGAAATGATAGGCAAAAAGGTAACATGCCCAGCTGTTAGTGGGAAGATTGGGGGTTCTGGTCTATCTGGAAGTGCCTCATAAGAAAGGCCTGGCAATGTATTCTCAAGAAACCAGTCACTGAACTCCCAGCTGTACTCTGCTATGCATGAGGTCATCACAAGTTAGAACAACACATGGGCCACCGGATGGTCCTGCAAATTGTCTCGTCAGCTCCTGCTTCCCCCACCAGGGAAACCAATAAACAGCAGCTTGGCTGGAAGCCAGGCTCTGCCTAGAGGCTGAGATGTGACTGCGGCCCTTCTCAGATACCTCGGCTGTGAGACCAGGCCATCCTCGGGCCTCCTTTCCCAGGAGCCACTTCTCAGCTATATGGCAACAGCAAGGGAAAATAAAACAACAAAAAAAATTTACAACTGAGCTTCTGTTCCAGTGAGATTTAGGCCAATGTAAGTGATAAAATGGCCTTCCCCTCCCCTAAATTCCTTAATGTCACTTCCAGCCAAAATAGGTGGTGGTTGTGGTGGTGGTGGTGGTTCTGCGCTGTCGAGTCGACTGCGACTCTTAGCCCTGCTTTTCTACACTCCTATTTTGAATAAAAGAAAACAAAATAAAGACTCAGGTGTCGGAGGGAGTGAAGGAGGAAGAAACGAAAGGAGCAGCATAGAAAGGGGGAGAAGACGAAGAGGTAAAGTGAATAGGGAAGGATGGAGGAGGGGAAGACGAGGCGGCTCTTCAGGGGAATGTTTACTACATTCCAGCACAGGGAAGCTCCGGGTGCTTGGGCTCCCCGTTTCCTCCTTCTGAAGCCTGAAGGCAAACCGAGAAGCTGTGTCAATTACAGGAAAAATCAATGAAAAGCTGCTGCCGAGCCCTTTCCACCATTCAGTGCGGATGGACGGGATCCTTCACTTTCTAGCACAGATTCATTTACTTTCTGCCTCTATGGGGGCTGCTGAAACATTGCTATCTCTGAAGAATCCCAAGTAAAATCACCTTGGTTTCTTACTGGTCTAGTTCTGCTGGAGGATATGCTGGAAGAGATGACATTTCCAGACCAGCAAGACTGAGGACCGGCCCTGCCAGACCCCACCAGCCTGCCTCTCAGCCAGGTTTCCCAGTCCAGGTACTTCTGTGTATTGAAGCCCTTCACGTTCCCTGCCCGACTTGGATAAACTCATACTTGCTTCTGTGCTAGTACCCTTCCTAAGCTCACTATCCCTGTGAGATAAAACTGATCCCAAAGCAATGCTGTTTGTTCATGGAAACCTGGAATAAGACCACTACGAGCTAAATTACCACCACCACAGTCGTGCCCTGGAGTAAAGTCCTCTCCTCTGCTTCCATGTCACGCTGAAAACATTTCAAATACAGACATAGCTCATTTAATTGTGCCTCAATTTGTTGTGCTTCACAGCTATGGCACTGTCTATAAATGAAAGTTCTGTGGCAACCCTGTGTCAATCAAGTTTATAGGGACCATTTTTCCAACAACATGTGCTAACTTTGTGACTTTGTGCTGCATTTTCATAACTCTCCCAGTATTGCACACTTACCGACTGCGGGACTCCAAACCCACTATCATCAAGTCAATTCCATCTCAGAGCGCCCCGACACGACAGCGTCGTACTCCTCTTACGATTCCCAAGACTGGAAATCTCTTCCTGATCAGACTACTGCAGCTTTCTTCTGCAAAGCAGCTGGTGGATTTGAACTGTCAACCTTTTGGTAATTTAATTCTAGGAACCACCAGGACTCTTTAATAGATCATCACATAGACAAAGCCTTCATGTGTTAAAAAGGTGTGACCAGGTCACCCAGGTAATAGATGCAGAATAATGAATGGGTCCAGGAAACATACACGAGTTGTCACTATGCTAACTGCACCTCTCCGTCATGGATTGATGTGTCCCCTAACAATACAAGGCAGCTTGGCTAGGCCATGATTCTTGGTGTTGTATAATTAGCTTTCATTTTGTGATCTAATGTGATCATTTTATGTGCTGTAGAGCCTTAGCTCTGACGTGGATGAGACAGAATTAGAGGCAATTATGTTAATGAGGCAGGATAGTCTACCGGATAAGGCTTTATTTTGAGTCAATCTCTTTTGAGATGTGTTGTTGTTCTTGTTGTGTACAATAGAGTTGGAATCAACCCATAGCTGACCCTCCTCCAGGTTTTCAGAGGCAGGAGGATCACACAGGAGGAGGTTGCCCATTCTCCTTCAGAGCAGCTTGTGGCCTCAAACCAAATGCCTTTAGGACTGCAGTGCAGCGTCTTGCCACTAGGCCACCAGAGCTGAACAGTGAGTTGTAAAAGCTCGCTACAACCAAGAAAGAGGAACCAGGAGCAGAGCATGTCCTTGGGATCTGAAATCCCAGCTATAATAACTTCTTAGATCCAGGGGAAGACCGATTCCAAATGACATGGGAATTTTCAAGGAATGCTAGGTCCATAGATCGTAAAGGACACAAATAACTCCCCCCAGAACCAGTAGAGAGAACACACCTTCCCCTAAAACTGACATCCTGAATTGGATCTTCCAGCCTCCTGAACTATAAGAAAATAAACTTCCATTTGTTAAAACCATCCACATACAATATTTCTATTGTAGCAGCACTAGATACCTAAGATGCTTTCTTGTAACATTGTGAGAGTTAAATCAGAGAACACAGAGAAAGCTGGACACCTAGGAAACAGACCATACATTTTCATTTGGAGTTTTTTCTAAGCCACTCTTTCTAAACTCTCCTTATCTTCCAAAACCATCTCCATCTCTAACATCACAAAGTTGATGAACATCTCAGGTTGTCTCTATCTGGCTGTTCTTAGGATAAACTCCTGAAAACCGCTTCTTCTTCTTCTTCTTTTCCAAGATGAGAGAACTTCCTCCTGCTAAGGACTGCTCCGGGCACATGCCCAGAAGGGAGCTGTCCCTGGCAGCCAGCCATCCCTGGCAGCGAGCATGGTGACAGAACACTGTGTCCTGCTGACAGGAAAGCCTGTTGGACCAGGAAGCTCCTTGTTGGTATTTTAAGTCCTGCCTTGGAATTTCACCAGGACCTGGAACCGGAATGGCTCATGGACAGTCAGTTGCTAGGGTCTTTGGAGAGATGCTGCAGGTGGTACAAACGAGAAATCCCACCCAGCATCAGGTATATGTGAGGTGAGGAATTCTAAACAAGAATTCTCTATGGTGAGCATCAGCCACAAAAGGAGAGGTGAAATTATGCAGATGAATTGTCTTCATTGGGAGATATTAGGATGGCAACAGGGAACTGACCCAGGATCCCAAGGGCTTAGACTGTAATCCTCACACAGCCACTTCAACCACATTCCCCTGAGTATTCAAGTTCTTTTCATGTAGAAAGGAGTAATAATAACAATCAGAGTTAGACATTGTAATGAATTCATTGCATTGATCAATTGTGCTTAATGTCATAAAACAAAACGTCTCTGGAAAAAAAAACCCCAGTATAATTTGTAAATGTACTTGCAAATAAAAAGAAAGACATAAGATTGTAATAGCAACAACAATAAAAGTAGTTTCCTCCCAGTCTGATGAATGAAGTTCAGCTCCTTCTATTCTACTGAGTTTAGAGAGGGGGAAAGATGGAGTTCTTAGAAGCAGTGAAGTGGTTGGGAAGTGTTTAAAAGAACTTGTTGCCCAACCATATGAAGGGAAATCCAAAGTCTGTAAATTTTCATTAAAATTAATAATAAAACTAAAAAAAAAAAACTTGTTGCAGGAAAGAGGAAGACATAGGGCTCAGGAACAGATTAGGTGTAAAAAGATGGCTGAATATCCAAGAGATGTCATTGGAGGAAAAGGACTGGATGGCAGATGTGACTTTGTGCAGGGAAGTGAGGTTCACACTATAGACCCGATCCTTCACTGAGTCACTGAGTGTGTCTCGCCTTGTCCTAGGTCCTCAAGCTGCAGCAGCAGACAGAACAAAGTCTTTGCTCTTGGGAAGCTTGGGTTCTGGAAATCAATGCCTTGCAAATCAAGGCTTCTTTGCACAGTCACCTGTACCAGTCCCAGTCCCAGCTTGGCTACAGAGAGACATTGTTGTGAGATGCCATCGTGTCAAGTGTGACTCATAGAGACCCTATGAACAACCAATCGAACACTGTCCTATGCCATGTTATCCTCACAATCCCTGACTCAAATCCTGTCTCTTGGGAAGGCAGAACAAAGACTAAGAACAAGAAAATAAGATGAGAGACGCGCTCAAAGGAGATCCAAGAGCCTAGAGGGTGTTGTATCATGAAGCCAAATGAAGAAACAGGTGCCAAGCAGTGGCCAAGGGAAATCCATAGCATTTGACTTGGGGGTTGCATCAGTGAGCAATGGTTTCAGTATTTTTGTTTGTTGTTTGTTTGTGGTGATTTTGGTGACTTGGAAGCAGGAGTGGCATCCACTTCCTAAACAATATACCCCTGGAAACTCTATGAACTTTGATAAGCAATGTTAATCGTAGAAAGTCTTCGGGCTTTTTGTTCAAAGGATCACTATGAGTCATGCTCGACTCAACGGCAATCAACAACGACAACATACAGCAAAGTAACTTTCCATTCAACAGTTGGTACATTTTGTTTCATCACATGGGTTGTAATTCCCTCAATGCAACAGCACTTCTTGCTTCCTGCCTGTTGTCTCCATTCTCATTTGTCTTTCTTTCCTGCCCCTTCCTGCCTCGGTGCTTTGTTTGAGGGTAAAATACTTCCCTTTTGATCTCCTTTGGTTGATTCACGTTCCAGACACTTCAGTCTGTGGTTTGGCTGGAAGGTGTCTCTCTCATTATCACTGAGTCAAAATCAACTCCTAACTGACCCTCCAAAGGATTTTTTGAGGCTGTAAATCACGCAAGAGAAGAGTGCCCATCTTTCTCCTGAGAAGCCACTGGTGGATTCGAACCTCCAAAGAGGTGTGGTGTTCAGGTTCATGGAGCATCTCCTTACAGACTAAGCCATCAGGGTTCCCTACCTCATTGTGCATCAGAATCATTCAAGAAGCTTTTGGTCTGGGATGGGGCCCAAGCAAGCATCTCCTTTTTAAGTTTTTTCAGCTATTCCAACGTGCAGGTAGGGTCCAGAAACACTGCTTTAAGTCAAGCCATCTCAGTAGCGTGATAGCAAGAGAAACCAGGTTGCAGAAATAAAAAGGGGCTGGCATCCTTTTTACCAGTGAGACTAGCAGTCTTCACATCAGACAGGGATGCTTAGCCTCCATCTCCTCTGCCTCACTGTGTGATTTAACCTCCATGGCTTATCTGTGAAATCAGGATAGAAGCGCTTGCTGTGCCTAACTCACAGGTTCCTTGGGAGGTCAGGTCGGGATAATAGATGTGAAAGCACTTTGAAAAAAAAAAAAAGATTGAAGTGCTATAAAAATGTAAGATTTATAAGGTTGTGGGGGTTTTTCTCCCCAAAGATGCTCCTAAAGATAGTGATTATCAACTGTAAAGGCCTACGCGGCACCAGTGTCCTTTTCCACATCGAGTTCACAAAGAGAGTGTCCTTTGATAAGTGCTCCCAGCCACTATCTAAAGGTCCAGCACTGCACGCAGCTCCCGCTAGCTCACAGCCAGTCTGGCACCAGATCTAGAAGCGAGGCAGTTTCCATAGTCTTGCAAATCCCCCTGTAATGTTGCTAAAGATGCAGCCATCCAGCATAAAATTAAAGAGCTGGAGGCTGCTGCTGCCGTAAAGATTAAAAGTCAATTTCATGTTAGAAGGCCTCCATTTAGTTGTCAATCCTGAAAGTTCTAGAGAATGAGGAAGGCACACAACAGATTGGGAGAAGTCTGGGTGTAGGCAAGGGTGCAGGATCAGAAACGCCTTAATTCCCTGGGCAGATGGGGAAGGATTAACCAAGATCAGAGGCAAAACCAGCAGCAGCATCCAAAACCACCAGCGGATCTAGCCCATATCTCACTAGAGACGCCTGCCTACGATATGTTCCTCCAAGAAATGAGGCAATTCTCTCAAAGTCCCGAAAGCTCTGACTGCACTTGAAGTGGCACCTGCTCAGGTGATACCTGCTAAGGTGGCAAATGGCCAATGGGCAGGCTTTGTGTAATCAGAGGTGATGGAGGGGAGGAGGTGCAGCATTACAACCTGCTTTCTACTCACTTTGCATTGGATATTTACTGTAAAAAGACAAGAAATATGATTCTTGGTCAAGGAAATAGCACACATAATGATTTTAATTTCTGTCTTTTTTTTGTCATGGGCAGTTTAAACTCAGAGCGAGAATAAAAAGATGAGCCAGTTTCTAAGGTAGAATTAAGTAAGGTGTCAGGTAACTCGTGTAAGCAAGACAGGTACATTAGGGCGGGTCAGTTACCTTTCCCTCACCTCCCAGCCTACTCTACTCCAGTTGCAACCAGGGAGAAGGTGCTAAATATATTCCTAATCAGCCTATGACTTCCCCCGATGCTTCCCAACCAACCTCTCCTACCAGCAGGGAGCTTGCCTTTCTCAAAATGGAAGGAGACATCCAAATCAGCACCCTTTTATTCTACACCAGGCCCAATAAGCCATAGACCTTTTTTACCTGTCCAACTATAAAATCACAAGACCAAACAGGCGTTTGAAACAAAGACACACAGGATTCTTCTCATGTTTGCAGCCTCTGGTCATCCACTGTGAAGCTGCTTTTCTGCTGTTGACATTTTACCTTTGTAAAAAGGCTTACCATAAGGAGAAAGCATACAGAAGGCAAGCTAGCACATCCTGGGCTCCTTTCTCTAAACAGAAATATTCCGTTTGAAGAAGCAACTCTTACATCCCAGGGTACAGGGCTAAACTTCCGGCCAACGGAGGCAACTAGGTTTAATGGAAAGAATAGCTTTAAAGCTATTCCTCTTGACTTAAACTCTTTCAATTGTTTAATTGATGTGATCTTGGCCAAGTTATGTACCCTCCCTGAGTATGCGAGTATGTTTTCCCCATAAAGAAATGAAAATGCTACCATGCAGCCTCATGAACTTGTGAGAACGTGCCCAGGTCTATCACAAAAAATATGATGTGGCTCAAGCGTTTCTTAATCCTTCCCAAAACTGAGTTTTTCCATATTTAGAAGTCTTTCTGTGAATGTTGTTGTATACCACCGAATAGCAACTGACCCAAACTCTAGTGGGTTTTCAGAGGCTGTAAATCGCACAGGAAGAGATTGCTCATCTATTTCCCGTGGAGCAGCTGGTGGACTTGAACAGCTAGAGATGCCTGTTTATAATTAGGGGATACTGGGTGACATTGTGCTCAGCTACATAATTGAAAAGCTAGTAGTTCAAAATTCCCCAGGAGTGTCATGGAATGAAGACCTGGCAATCTGCTTCCATACGAAAGAGCCACTGAAAATGTGATGGAGATCAATTCTACCCTGATACACATGAAGTCATCATGAGTCAAAATAGACTCAACGGCAATGGGTTTGGCTTGGGTTGGCTTGGGTTAGCTTCAGTTGGGTTGGTTTGGATTGGGTTTGCTTGGGTTGGCTAGACTTCGGTTGGCTTGGGTTGGGAGTCTGGAGCCCAGGAAAACTCAAACTCAATTGTCATTGAGTTGGAACCAAGTTATAGCTGCACCCCCACCAACAGATGCCCAAGGCTGTAAACAACACTCATACTTGATCCCAGGAGCCACAGCCTTTAAGTTAACAGTGAAACTCTCACAGTACTACATCACCATAACTCCCTGGGGCCCATGAAAAGGATGCTTAATTAACAATCTTCCTTCAACAGTCCCTACCAGTTCCTCTGTAGAAGGAGAACCCATGAATACATTAATAAGTGGAAGTGCCATTTTTAAAGCCACATTGAAATGCTACAATTTTTATGCTGTTGTAACAAAAATAATTCAGCACAGAGAACATGGGGGTTTTTTTGTTTTTTTTTTTTTTTACCACATGCAAAGAATGTTGTTGACAATTACAGAAGCACAAGGTCCAAAACCTACCCAAACTCAAAACGAAGGCTAAGATTAGATTTAAAAGAAAAAAGGCGCTTCTGCTGACAATACCTAGGTAATGTTGTTGTGGTTCCGCAAACCATGGGCAATTTCCTCGAACCACAGTCAGTGCAATGAGAGACACAATAGACAGAAGAATGACTTACAGCTTAGCTGTAAGATTACTTTTTAAGTAGCTTCTCCAAGTATAATGCCTTCGCTCCCAGAAAAAAAGTAATCGCTGCAAACATTTGAAAAGTCGAAATTCTATGCAAGGATGGGGGAAGAGGAGCCCAATTGAACATAATCGCTCCTTCCAAACCATTTACTAAGGACCGGACCGCAAAAAGCCTTCACACGCTTGCCAAGTGTATTTTATTTATTCAAAGCAGAAAACGAGACTACTGGAAGTTCTTGTATTCCCTTCACATAGGGACACATCATCGAGCTTTCAGAAGGGGTCCATCGGCATAAAAGGAGTAATTCCTCAGTGAAGTGAGGTTGCAGTTCTTGCCAACATCTGAAATGTTGAGATTTTGTGCAAAATACATTTTGGAGAGACACTGACAAAAAAACCAATTCCACCAGAGAAAGATGGACTGTCTTCCTCTGTGTGATTCACAGCCTCTGAAAGCCCACTGGAGGGTCAGCTATGAGTTGGACTCCACGATGGTGACTTTGACTTTGACACAGGCTTGGTGCACATAGCCTGCCTCTGTAGGGCAATAATGATCAACTCCTGGGGGTGGACACTGCCTTGAGAGGTAAGGGTGGGAGGAAGTTTTACTGTTCAGTGTGTATCTTTCCATATTTTACATTTTATCTATGTGCATCTGTTAATACTAATCAAATTACTTACTTTCATTGCATTTGATTGCTTTAATAGGCACGTTCATTCATCCGTTCTCATCAGTGGGGTGCCTTTCAGGGGCTTTTGGAACAGACCTTCTCCCAGGCCTGCAGTGCAGGTAAGCTGTCCGGTAGAAGTCCCATCTTCTTGTCACACTGTCATCTGTGCCAGGTGAGGTGCTGGCACTTGCAGGTACAATGGTAAGAAGACACTGTCCTTGTTGCAGAGTTTCTAGGGGGCTCAGGCTGTCCCCCCAAGGTGAGTGATCTCCCTCCCCACACTCTAACCCACCCTGGTCTACCCCTGCCCCAGAAAAGCCCACAGCTGTTCAGAAGTGTCACTGGGCGCTTTCTCTGTTGCTCCCATTCCTCTAGCCTAGTGATTAAATGACTTATTTAAATAGGCACACACTGACTTCCTCAAGAAGAATGACAATACAACGATAACAATGATTAGGGGGAAGATGAAAGCATCTCTTCCTCCTCACCCTGAATACCTAGGAGAGGTGTGGAGCCAAATCCTCTTCTGAACCGGGCCTGGCTGTGTGACCTTGGCGAGTTATTTACCCTCCCTGAGCTTCCATTTCTCCATTCTTGAAATGATGGCAGTCACGGACTCACTTGGGTTTCCCAAAATACACATCAACTTGGCTGGGCCACGACTCTCGGTGGTGTGTGTTAGTTATATAACCTATCAGTTACGTAATGATGTAATTATCCTCGCGATGTGATCTAAGTGATCAGCCCTGATCCAACATAAGGAGATTAGGTGGGATGCAACACCCTTAATCAGGTCACGGCCTGACTCTGATCTCAGGGGAGTTTTCCTGGGGTTCACTCAGGATAAAAGGAGAGAGAAGGGAAGGGAGATCAGAAGAATCTTCCTGCCACCCACAAGAAGAGGGCAGAGCAGAGAATATTCTTTAGACATTACAGTCCCTGCGCCCTGCACCTCTGAGAGCCAGAGGCTATGCCAGAACCAAGACGCATGGAGAGTTTCAAGAGACACCACCATTATGGACATTGAAAGGTAACAAGGACCTTTCCCGAAGGCCACCAGAGAGAGGGAGCCAGCACCCTGCATTCAGACTTCTTCTAGCCTCATAAATTGTGAGTGAATACATTTCTGTGAGTTAAAGCCCCTGCTGTGGTATTTCTGATGGCAGCAAGGGGTCACTAAGACAACGAGTAGCAACACAGTCTGATGGGCGGGGGCTCTTAGAGACTGAGGACAATGAGTGCTATAAAGCGCCTAGTATAATATCCAGCATTCAGCAATCATGTCATAAATGCTAGATGGTATTGTTAATACATGCTTCTTACCTCCTAAAAGATAATGCTTTCAAACCTCCCAGTTCTTCAGACACTTCCAGTCACTGTCTCAGTATTTGCTTAGAAGAAGCATGAAATAGGGGAAATGGTGTGATTTAGAACCAGAGAGACTTTGCCTTAGGAAACTCCTTAACCTCTCTTAACATCAGTTTCTTCCACTATAAGATTAAAATAATTATACCTTCCTTGTAAGATCAGAGAGAATAATACAGACAATGTCTAAAACGCACCTGGCACATAAATGTACTCAATGCATCTCTGCTTTACTTTCTTCCGTAGGGACATATTTCATTCTGGGCTCCAGCATGACTTTCCCTCAGCAGCCTGCACACCTCTCTCTGTTCATTGTGGTGACCACTGCCCAGCCCACCCTCTGGGAGCATCTCCATCTGTAGAAATCCCATGCATTTGGCCAGTCTCAGTCCAGCTGAGATTTTTGCATGTGTGAAGTTCTTTTGACCATGAAGACTTCTCCCACTTCTGAACTCTTCAAGTATTTACCTTCTCTAGAAAACAGGGGACCAAGGGTCTCAAGATCTTTCCTCTGTGACCACTACAAGGCTGATTAAACAGAAAACCAAAGTTATTGCCATCAGATTGATGCAAACTCATAGGGACCCTAAGGACAGAGCCGAACTGCCCCACTGCAATTTCAGAGCTTTAAAGTTCATGGAAGCAGACATGCTCACCTTTCTCCCTCAAAGAGTAGATAGTAAGTTCCAATCTCTGACGATTCTGTTTACAGTTGAGCAGTTAACCACGGCACCACCAAGGTTTCTTTGCAAGACACCAAGGGATGTGCCCACAGGGCAGTTCTCCCCCTCCGCGCCCCCCCCCCCATGAGCTTCTTCCAGCACCACACACCATGATCTGCATGTTATCTTGAAAAGGGTACTGCCTTCTGAGAAGTCAGATTCCTGATCCCTTCTTCCAGAGAGTCTTGCACTAGAAAACAGTCGATTAAGAAGCACTGGAGCTTCAAGCACATGGACTCTCATCTGGGCCACCAGATGTATCAGCTGACATTAGCATAAGCAGCCAATGTTTACACTGCCCATACATTAGACTCTATCTGTCATTGTTTCCACTCAGTGTGAATCAGATTGAATCATGTTTTCCTCTCTAAAAACTTTAACAAGGTCTAAGTAGTGCCTGCAGGATGCGAATCAACTCCTTTGCATCCCACACAGGGCCCCCACAATCTATTTGTAGCATTCTTTCTGGGCATTCCTATTGTTGCAGCCCCCTCATACTCTTTGGTGCTCCCCAAATCTTCCATAATCTTCCCTAGCCCAGATTTCTGTGCCTAATCTTCTCCTGTCTGGAGTGTTCTCTTTTTATATCTTTATCTACTGAACAGGAAGTCTGACGGCCCTGTGGTTAAGGTATCCAGGTGCTAACCAGAAAGTCAACAGTTCAAACTCTCCAACCCTTCCTCATAAGAAAAATGAATTAAACTGCTATGATAAAGCTTTATGGCCTCAGAAACCCTGTGTAGAGTTCTACACTGACCTGCAGGTTCGCTATGAGTCAGTATCCAGCTAATGGTTGTGGGTTTGGTTACCTATTAAACTGTGTCATCAAGTCAACTCAAATTCATGGTGAATTCATGTGTGTCAGCAGAGAATCGTGGTCCGTAGTTTTCAACAGCTAATTTTTCTTCAGAAGTGAATCACTGGAACTGTCTTCAAAGCACTTCTAACTGTATTTAATCTCCAACCTTTTGTTAGCAGTTGAACACATTAACCATTTACGTACTGAGCTGAAGTCAACTTGGTGGCAGCTGGTAATGACTTCTGGTATACTTAGGCATCATGGAGTCTTCCACTCATAACAACCATATGTATAATAGCCTTAAATGCTGCTTTGTCCTGTAGAGGGTGAAATGGATTTGCTCCTTGGAAGCAAGGATTTTGAAGTTCCGTCTCACCTCCCTTGGGCATATCACCAAGAGTGCTTGTCCTTGGAGAAAGACATCATGCTTGGAAGGATGGAGGGCCAGCACAGGAGAGAAAGACTCTGGATGAGATGGATTAATGCAGTGACTGTGGCAATGGGTCAGGTGTGGCAATGTGTATGGCTTGGGATAGAACAAAATTCAGGGCCATTGTGTAAAGGGTTACTACGGGTCATAGTCAACTTGATGGCACATAACAGTAATAGCAGTCTTGCGGCATCCACTTCCAAAACAACATTCCTCTAGAAACTCTATGAACTTGGATCAATGTTGATTGTTATAGAAAGGCTTCAGGCCTTTTGTTTACAGGATGACAATGAGTTGTGCTTGACTTGACAGCAATCAACACAGCCATCCTCATAATCCTTGCTCTGTGTGTGTGAGCCCATTGTTGTAGGTATTGTGTCACTTTATCTTCTTGAGGGTCTTCCTCTTTTTAGATGGCCTTTATGACCTTCCTCCTTTATGACCAAGCACCACATCTTTATCCAAGGATTCCTTTCTGATAATATTATGTCTAAAGTACTCAAGAAGTCCCACCATCCTTGCATCTCAGGAGAACTCTAAGGAATACCCTTGCTCCTAAGGAGTCAGAATGCTCCCAGCCAGATGTATTGACTTTCCTGGCAGTCTACATTCTTCACCAACACCATTATTAAACGGCACCAATTCTTCTTAAGTCCTCCTTATCTGCTCTCTAGCTTTCAGTTGGGTATGAGGATATCGCAAATACCATGATTTGAGTTTTGGTGGCCTACTCGTGAGAAGTTACTTTGCAAATCCAAAGGCATGTGGTTTGGATGCACCAGATGCTCCATGGAAGAATGGCCAATCTCCTCCCATGCAGTTCACTGCTTCTGAAAACCTACTGAGGGTCAGGTAGAGGTTGGTTCTGAGTCAAGGGCACACAACAAGAACAACACAGCTTAGATCAGGCACACCTTAGTCCTCAAAGTGCTTTCTTTGTTTTAAACACTTTAAAGAGGTCTTTTTGCAGCAAATTTACCCAGCATTATATGGTGTTTCATTTCTTTTTTTTAACCTTCTTCTTTTTTAAAAAAAATTATTATTAATTTCAATGAAAATTTACAGAGACTTTGAGTTTCCATTCATTCATTGTTGCACTTCTCACCCCTCTCACCCCTTCCTCCCTAGGACACTACTCTCTTGGAAAAGTAAAAGAAAACTTCTTTCATTGTTTTACAATCCCTCCCCCAGGTCCACACCACTGTGCAGCCTTTGCTCTGGACTCCTGTCATGACAAAAATACCTAATCACATATCCCTTTTAAACAGTTTTTTCCCTCATCTGTTTCAATGCAGTATACATTATTGAACCCATCTTTCTCAGTTTCCCCCCAACCCCAATGTCAGTACTGTTTTACAACAGTAGCACCATGCAGTACTTGTCCTTTTGTGACTGAGATACTTCACTCAGCATAATGTCCTCCAAGGTCATCCATTTTGAATAATATTGTGAGTTCCTTGTTTTTTAATGCAGCGTAGTATTCCATTGTGTGAATATACCACAGCTTCTCTATCCATTCGTTTGTTGATGGACACTTAGATTGTTTCCAACTCCTTGCTATTGTGAACAAAGCTGCAATAAACATGGGTGTGCATATATCTGCTTGGATGGCAGTTCTGGTTTCTTTAGGGTATATTCCCAGTAGTGGAATTGCTGGGTCAAATGGTATCTCTATTTGCAAATTTTGAGAAAGCGCCACACCACCTTCCACAGTGGTTGCACTATTTTACACTTCCACCAACAGTGAATAAGGGTTCCAGTTTCTCCACAACTTCGCCAGCATTTGTTGTTTGCTGTTCTGTTAAATTTTGCTATTCTGACTGGGGTGAGATAATATCTCATACTTGTTTTAATTTGCATCTGTCTTAGAGCTAGGGATTTTAAACATTTCTTCATGTGCTTGTTGACCATCTGAATGTCTTCTTTGATGAAATATCTGTTCATATCCTGTGCCCATTTTTTATTGGATTATTTACCTTTATCTTATTGTGATACTCAAGTATTTTATAAATTCTAGATATAAGTCCCTTATCTGATATGTCATTACCAAATACTTTTTCCCAGTCTGTCGCTTCCCTTTTTACCCTGTTGAAAAAGTTTTTGAATGTGCACAGGGATTTGATTCTTAGAAGATCCCATTCATCTATTTTATCTTCTCCTGGTTGTAGAATGGTGTTTAATTTCTTGACCACAGCTTCCAGGGTTGATTGTGGATCCAACTGAAACGCAATCTTTGACAACATCAATCTTTCTCCATTTACTTATGATATTACTATTGGTTGGTGTGAGAATTTTTTCCCTTTGTATGGAGTTGTAATCCATAGTGAAGGCTGTAGTCTTTGCACTGCTTCTGTAGTGTGGTGTAACCCATAGGGAGCTGTACTTTCAACCCAAGGTCATACAATTCTGGAAGTTTGAATTCGCCAGAGGCCCTGAGGGACAAAGCCATCCCCTCCCATTATGCTTTACAGCCTTCAAAGTCCAGTGGTGAGTCAACACGAGTCTGAATTGATTCAACCACAATGTGTGTCGCTTTGAGCAAGCAAAACTGTGTCATCCGTATATAGCTAATCGGCCGGTTACTAACGAGTCTTCCTCCAATCTTGATGCCACATTCTTCTCCCTAGAGCCTAGCTTCTTGAATTATTTGCCCAGCATATCGATTGAACAAATATAATGAAAGGATTCAACTCAGATGCACATCTTCCCCGATTTTAAGATAAATTGGCCTTAACTCTGCTGCAGCTGAATCAAATCTGGTTCATAGCGACCTTCAGTTGGGTTTCTGAGGCTGTAAATCTTTTGAGAAGAGACTTCTTATCTTTTTCCAGTGGATCTGCTGGTAGATTCAAACTTCAGACCTTTTGATTAATAGCCCAGCTCATTGCATGTTATGCCACTTTGCAGTTGTTGGGTGCAGTCAAGTCAGCTACAACTCACAGAGACCTTGAACAGGTCTGAATCTTGTCCTATCTTGCACCATCCTTCTATTCAGTCAAGCAACAAACTTGCGTCTGTTGTTACAGTCACTGGGTAATTGTGATGGATGCCTTCCTCTCTATCTCTGATCCACTACCTTTTCCAGCATTATGTCCTTTTCCAAGGGG
Source organism: Elephantulus edwardii (assembly GCF_000299155.1). Classification (NCBI taxonomy): domain Eukaryota; kingdom Metazoa; phylum Chordata; class Mammalia; order Macroscelidea; family Macroscelididae; genus Elephantulus; species Elephantulus edwardii. The sequence continues at coordinate 10,537,097 of NW_006399853.1, forward strand.
GAAAGGGCCCCCAACAACATGCTTAAAGTATGTGAGATGATGTGTCACCCTCCTTGTCTCTAAAGGACGCACTGGTTACACTTCTAAGACAAATCTGTTAATCCTTTTGGCAGTCCATGGAATATTTAACACTCCCATCCAACATCATAGCTCAAAAACATCAATTCTTCTGTCATCTTCATTAGTTATCTAGTTTTCAAAAGCATGGTAAATAATAGAGAAGACATGGCTTGGATCAGGCACACCTTAGCCTATAAACAGGTGTCCCTGCTCTTTAGCACTTTGGAAAATTCCTGGACAGCAGGGTTTTCCCAACGTGACAGGTCTTTTGATTTACTGACTGATGTTACCCTTAGTGCTCATCATGGATCCAAGCAAAACGGAATCGTTGACACCTTCAACCTTTTCTCCATTTATCATGATGTTGCATATTGGGGTTAGGGATTTTGGTTTCTTGATGTTAAGACATAATCCATATTAACGATCGTAGTCTTTGTTCTTCTGCAGCAAGTCCTCAAGCTTCAAGTCCGCTTCACTTACAGTAAGAAAGGTTGTGTTCTCTGCATAATGCAAGTTGTTGATAAGTCTTCCTCCAATTCTGATGCCACATTGTTCTTCATATACGCCCTTCCCAATTTTGAACCACGCAGTGTTTCCTTGCTCTGCTCTGACAACTGCCTCTTGGTTCAAGTATAAGTTTCACATTAGCACGATCAGGTGTTCTGGGATTCCCATTCTTCTCAGAGTCAGCCACAGTTTGTTATGATCCACGCAGTCAAATGCCTTTGCATAATCAATGAAGCACAGATAGACATTCCTCTGGTACTCCCTGATTTCAGCCAAAATCCATCTAACATTAGCTACAATATCCCTAGTCCATAATAAACCAATTTTTAAAATCAAAGCAAAGTGAATCTTTATCATGTGTCCAAGGAACATCTCTAATGGCTGTTTTATGAAAGGGCCTGAAGAACTTCTATTGCCCATTCTCCACAGGAAAATGCTTCACCCGGGCACATTCTTTGTTATGCATTCTTTGCTGGAACGTGTTGGGGTCAGAGAAAGAAGTGAAGTAACTTGTCCAAATGTTTAGCTCACATTTACTCCTTGCTTAATACAATAATGCAGATCAGACCTAGTGCGAAAGCCTTTGTGTGCCCTATTTAATCCTGCCTAAAAAAGAGGGGAGATTTTTATCTCGGTTCTGCAGATCAGGAGTACAAACCATAGGAAAGTCAACACCATGTTTGACCATGTCCCAGAACTGCCTGGTCTGGAGCCTGAAGCCATGAAACCATCTCCCTGGACTGATTCTCTGAATCCTAAATCCCCTTAACTCTTGTCCAAGAAACATTTTTCCAATGCTCTCATGTATGTATTCAATGTATCATTAAACAGAGGTATTGACTTGCCATGGACTGCCAAAAGAACAAACAAATCTGTCTTGGAGGAAGTTCAAACAAAGTGCTCCTTAGGCCCAAAGATGTTAACATTTTGTCTCTCTACGTTGCACATGTTGTCAGAAGAGGCCAATCCTTGGAAAAAGACATCATGCTAGGGAAGGCAGAAGGTCATCAAAAGATAGAAAATCTCTCCAGGGGATGGATTTACACAGTGGCTGCAACAATGGGCTTAAACATGAGGATGGTAGAGGAGAGGACAAGGCTCAGATCTGTGGTTCACAAGGTCACTATTAGTAGTAGTCAGGTCAAGGACACCTGAAAACAACCACACATGTACAAGGTCTGAATAGCTCTTAGGAGTTTACTCTCTTAGTATTTTACAACAAATATTCATGATCCCCTCTTTTTCAGAAAATATACTATACCAACGATGGTTCAAATATTTATCATATTTGAAAAGGAAATAATTTCTGATTTTTTTTCAGTAATTTAATTCTTATTATGGTAAAATATATACATATATAATTAAATATGTAATACGTTATTGTTGAATTTTCATTTAAAAAAAAATAAGCTCCCTATTTCTAGATTTAAGTGGCAATGTCTTCAGTGGGTATAAAATTACTCCCTTTTTCATTGGGCCAAACCCTGTCAATTCACTTTGGAGTTTACTTGGTCCTCAAATACCATTAAACAATACCTTCCTTCTGAAACAGGGAGACTTAATAGAGTAATAGGCCAAGGGCTTGGCTACTAATCACAAGGTTGTTGGCTCAAACCCACTCAGAGTCTCCTTGTCAATCATAAAGGTTGTTGTTTTGGTTGTTACTGTCTTTGAGTTCATTCCATTTCTTAGTGGCTCTATGTACAGCAGAAAAAACACTACCTTGGCACCATTTTCACTCTTCTTGCCACCTTTGAGCCCGTTGCAATAGTCACTGTATCAATTCATCTCATTGAGCTTCTCCTTCTTTTCACTGACCTTCGACTTAACCAAGCATGACGTCTTTCTCTGGATACCGACACCTCCTGCTTACAGGTCCAAAGGAAATAAGATGAAGTCTCAACAGCCTTACAGCTACAAAACATTCTGACTGTAATTCTCCAAGATACATTGTTCATTCTCCTACTACTTTACAGCATGTTCAATATTCTTCACAAACAGCATGATTCAAATGCCTCAATTCTTCCATCTTCTTTATTCATTGTCCAACTTTCACAGGCATATGAGAAGATTGAAAAATATCATAACTTGGAAGAAGTGCACCTTAAACTTCAAAGTAACAACTTTGTTTTTGAACACTTAAAAGAGGGTTTTGCTGCACATATGCCCAATGCAATATGTCATTTGATTTCCTGACTGCTGTTTCCACTGGTGTTGATTGTGGGTCAAAGGAAAATTAAATTCTTGACAACTTCAATATTTTCCTCATTTATCATGATGCTCCTTGGTCTAGTTTTGAAGGTGTTTTTTTCCCCTTCCCTTTATGTTGAAGTGTAATCCATACTGAAAGCTTGAAGTCTTTGATCTTCATCAATAAGTGCTTCAAGTCCTCTTTGCTTTCAACAAGCAAGGCTGTGTCATCTGCATATTGAAGGTTGTTAATGAATCTCCCTCTAATCCTATTGCTGCTCTCTTCTTCAAATACTTTGGCTTCTCAAATTAATTTGCTCAGCATGGTGAAAGGATGCAGCCCTTACACATACCTTTCTTAATTTAAAACCATGCAGCATCTCCTTGCTCTGTTCAAATGACTAATTATTGGTTGATATACAAGTTCCTCATGAATACCAATAGGTATTCTGGAATTCCAACCCTTCACAATACTAGCCATAATTTGCTGCAATTTACAGAGTCAAATACCTTTGCGTAGTCAATAAAACACAGGAAACATCTTTCCTGTATTCTGCTTCCAGCCAAGATTCATCTAACATTACCAATGTGTGTGGTTTTCGTTTGAAAGTTGACTTCTCTAGCCATTACGTTAGCCTCCTCTGGTCTCCAGCTATCTTACCTGTGAACGTATGGTCTTGCAAATCATCAACAGATGTGGGACTAACATAAGAGAGAGAATGCTTTCCACGGTGCAGAGCAAGACTTTGGTGATGTTGGTGGCGAGAGAAGAGACTGTGGCACTGCTCTGAAAAGACTGTGGCAAGATGTAACCAGAGAAATGCTGAGATAAAGGCCACAGTTTTGCCCCAGTTTTCTTTCAAATGCTTTGCTTGGGGGAAATACCATGATCAAAAAGGTAGTTTTCCCCAGGCAAACCTTATCCACTGCAGTCTGGATGTGCTGACCCCTGCGATTTCCCCAAATGTGGGAAACTCTATAGCATAATTTGTGATAGAGGGGGACTGTGTCCTCACTTTCCCCAGGGGGGAAAAAAGACCAAAAAAAGTTTTGCTTTTTCAATGCTTGAGCTGGCCACAGTTAAAGGTTTTGCAATCACTGAAAGAAAAAGTGACTTGTAGCTGCTCTGAGGCAAATCTTGCTGGATGATTAAGGAAACCAAGGCTTCTTGAATTTGTGCTGCTGAACTGAAACCTGGATTTTCACTAATTGAGGAACTGTGTTTTACTCTTAACCTGATTTGGGACTGCTGAGCAAAACCTGCACTTTCATTCGGTTATAGTCTTTGCCTCCACCACTCCACAACCTATTTCCCTAATAAACTCCACTACTGGTACCACAACTATGACTAAAGTCTGTAAGTCAACAACGAATATCAGACCAAAATGATTGGTAGAAAGAGGCGCAGGAGCAGGTGGGGTGGCATGTCTGACCAAGTAGCTATCTAGTTGCTGCTATGAATATTACTGATGGGAAGAGTTCCCCTTTATGAAATGGGTAGAAGGCAGACTCAGCCACCCCCAGAGTATATCTGCTCCTTTTATACCACCAGACCATGGTTTTTGCAATTACCTGTGCAATGAATAAGGATGACAGAAAAAGAATCTATGCCTTTGAGTATGGTGCTAGAGAAGAATATTGAACATACCATGGTCTGCCAAGAAAACAAACAGCTCTGTCCTGGAGAGGGTGAAGCCAAACTCTTCCTTGCAACAAGGATTTTGAGGCTCCATCTCATTTACTTTTAGTATGTTTCTAGAAAGGACCAGTCCTTAGAGAAGGATATCATGCTTGGAAGGGTGGAGTGACAGTGCAAGAGAGGAAGACCTTGGATGAGATGGATTGACAAGTAATTGGGATAATGAGGGTAGGTGTGTCAGAGACAGTGAGATTGGCTCAGGATAGAGCAGATTTCAGAGCTATTATGCCTAGGGTAACTTTGAGTCATGGTTGACTCGACAGCACACAACATCAACAACACAATATCCCTTCTTCCATGTCTTCTGAATCCAACTTGAGTTTCTAGCAATTCCAAATCAGAACACTGCTACAACCATTCTTTTAAATTACCGTATTGCTGTTGCTGCTGTTAAGTACTGTCAAGTTGAGTTTGATTCATAGTAACCCTGTGAACAGCAGATCTAAACCTTGTCCCATCCTATGCCAGCCTTATAATCTTTGACATACTTGAGGCCATTGCCACATTCACTGTGTTAACCTATCTTGTTGAGTGTCTTCTTCTGCCACCCTGGCTCTCCACATTGCCAGTCATGATGCCCCTTTCCAAGGAATGGCTTCTCCTGGCAACCTGTCCAAAGTATGAGGGATGAAGCTTTGCCACTTGTACCTCTAATGAACACTCTGGTCGCACTTTCCCAAAGACATATGTGTTTGTTCTTTTGGAAGTCCATGGGGTATTCAGTACTCTTCTCCAATACCACAACTCTAAGGCATCAGTTCTTCTGTCACAGATTAGAAAACCCTAAAGAACAGTTTGACTCTGTCAAGTAGAGTATCCGTGAGTCAAAATCAACAATACATGAGTACCTGAGGCAATATGACAGATATTATAAAAAAACAAAGATGATGAAGACTTGAGCCTTTATTTAAGAGATAAACCATAACATCAGGTCCACAAAAGACTCACAGGGCAGAGTGCTGGGAAGAAAAACAAAATCAACCAACTTAGAACAGCTCAACTTCTTTTGTTAGAAAAGCTCCCTGAAGTCACCTTCTGTTTCTTAATATTCCTGTTTCTCAATGCTTATTAATAACCAGACTTGGGAAGACTAAGTCAGAACAGTTAGGGTGAGAAGGACCATAAGGTTCTCTGTAGAGTCAACCACTTAACTCACTGCTGATGAGTTGGATCCAACTCATAGCTGCCTCTCCAATGGGTTTTTAGAGGCTGTAAATCACACGGAAAGTGATTGCCTATCTTTCTGTCATGGAGCTGCTGGTGGACTCAAACAGTTAAAAATGCACTGCCTTCCTTGGGTTCACAGTGCAACTTCCTGTGGACTAAGCCACCAGAGCTCCCTCTGTGAAGGATGCAGGTGAAGCAGCATGTGGGCTTCCTCTGAGTACCCAACAACTCAACTGAAGATGCTCTTACTTCCATTGACAGCTGATATTAATCCCAGAAACATGTGAGCATGCTAGAAACAAGTGTAAGGTCAAGCAATCCAGTCAAGTCTTTAAACAGGGAAATGATGGGAAGGAGTTCCCCATCCTCTCTTTCCTGGTTGGTAGGAGATTTGAGGCTCCTTCAAAATCCAATTCTAGACATTTATCATGAACATGGCTTTAATATCCTGAGCTTCTGGGAAGTCCAGGTCTAAGTTAAGCACCAGAGATAAGGCTGAAACACAGGCAAACTCCGCCTGAAAGTTACATATGAGCCAACCTCCCCAGACCTGGTCAAGGCATTGATCATCTACTATGCCCATGCAGCCTGATCTTGGCAGAAGATAAGGCAAGGTGAATATAATCCTCTATGCTTACAGTTCACCTTAAACTTCGTTGGTTCTAATCCATTGCCAGGGAGTCTATTTTGACCCAGAGCGACCTTACAGGACAGAGTAGGCCTTTTCAATGACCCCTGAGTGAGGCTAATAGATTGCCCAGAATCTGCTGATCTGAAGGTAACCTAAAGGCTGCCAGAGGGAACTTCTGAGAAGCCCACAAAGAAACCTTCTGCCATAAAGCTTATAGCCAAGACCATCACTGTCCCTCACCCCAGGTCACAAGCGGTTCTACTTCCTCGTGCAAGTTCACCATGAGTCACAATACGGCAAGGGTCATGTTGGTCGGTTTATCCACATTTTAGAGAAAGGTGAAGTAGGGAAGGGGAGGGCGGAGAGAATCAGAGGAGGGTTTCCAGGAAATCCCAGGGAATTCTAACAAGCACACCTTCCAAGTCACACTGTGCCAACTTGCTTCCTTACTGGGGTCCTGGGACGCAGGCCTGAGTAGTTTTTTTAGAGAAAAATAAACCAAAACCAATACAACTTTACATTATGTCTGAGGGAATGTTCGCAGAGCAAATGAGTTTCCCACTCAGTAACTGGCAATTCTTCGATTTCGTGACCTGGATCGCAATGCCCGCTGTGTACCAGCGCTCTCTACACCTTTTTCTTTGCGTCTCCTGTCACACAACAGCTTTGAAACGTCTGTCCTATTACAAAGCTCTCTCACTGCTTCTCAGAAGCACCCAGCTGGCGTTTCTCCTCCAGGGCAGCAAATCCGGTTATTTATCTCCCTATTCCATGATTCATTTATGGAGTGATGAGTGGTCCATTACGCTAAGTCTGGGCGTCTGTCTCCCCACAGCCACCTCCCGTTGGCACCCTCCGCCAGGAGGCCGCCGTCGCGTGGGCTGCAGCCTCCCAGCCCCATTCCCCTCCCTCCCTTCTTCCCTCGCTCCCTCCCTCCCTCCACCACCTCCCTGTGCGCCCTCCCCCTCCCCCAGTTATTTGGGAGATTAGACTTCATTAATTAAATCCTGTGCTTAGATCGAACTGTAACATTATTCCAATCACATTTATCTTGCAGGCAGCGGTGGAGATGGCAGGCTCGCTGGAAACGCGCAGGGGAGCCTGAGCGCGCCGGGGACGCACTGCGCGCCGCGCTCCCCGCCGCCACGCAGCCCCTCCATCTTTCTCAGCCCCGCGGCCCGCGCGCCTCTGCCTGGGGGTTCGGCCCCTCTCGAGGCTCTGGTCAACCTCCCCAGCCTTCCCGGGTCCTCTGCAGCGCACCCCCCTCTCCACCCACCCGGGCGTCCTCCCCACACACACGCTCACACGCGCGCGCACACACTCTCACACTCGCACACACGCACACTCGCACGCACACGCCAGTCACTCGCTGGCCGCTCAATGGACCGATTGCCCCGCTTTCACTGAGCCCAGTCCAGCCCTGCCCGGCATGAGAAATTGCAAAATGGCCCGGGTCGCCAGTGTGCTGGGGCTGGTCATGCTCAGCGTGGCCCTGCTGATCCTGTCGCTCATCAGCTACGTGTCCCTGAAAAAGGAAAACATCTTCACCACTCCCAAGTACGCCAGCCCGGGGGCGCCCCGAATGTACATGTTCCACGCGGGATTCCGGTGAGTGCGGCCTGGAGGGGAGGGGGCTGGGGTGCCCGGGCTCCTCCGGGACTCTCGGGGCGCAGGAACTGCGTGATCCCTCCTCTCGGCTTTGACTCTCCCTGCCCCCTCCTTTTTATTTTATTTTCCTTTTTAACCCTGAGCCCCTAAAGCCGATCGATGTGGTTGC
>NW_006399853.1:10545227-10582333 GCF_000299155.1 Elephantulus edwardii
GCCGTGTGTGCTGGGGAGGGTGGGCGCGCGTGCAGCCCTGGCGGCCGGGCTCTGGGCGGCCCAGGGCGACTTAATGGCGCAGGCGCCGGCCCCCTCGCCTCTTTCCCCACCCATCAGGGGATGCACCGATTTGTTCTCTTGAAGCCCAAGGCCGCCTTTCCCGGCCCACTCCGGCCGCCAGCACCCTTTCCCGGATGTCTGCTACTCCCCCGCCCCTGCGGGATGTCCTCGTCCTGAAGCACCGGTCAGGTCACCGGCCAGGAGAGGACCCGGCAGGGACCCGGCCAGGCGAGGCTGGGCACAGCGCATCCAGAGCCTCCGCCCCTACGTGTGACCCAGGAAGCGCTCCCCGCAGGGCCTCCCCAGCGTGGTTCGACATACAGACTGCAACATGTGGTCCCAGCCGGGGTCCCCAGCACCCCCACTGGGGGAGCGGAGCTGAGCTGCCCAGCGGCCTCCAGGGTCCTCAGCAGAGGGTGGAAGCAGATTTAGGCGCAGGAAGGAAGAGGTTAAGTCGTGACCCACCCAGGCTGTCCCCTGTCTGTCCCCTCGTTCTCTGGTTCCCTCTGCCCGGTTTGCAAAAATGTGTCCCGCGGCGTTGAGCGGGCAGGCGGGCGCTGTCCATGGTGCTGACGCTGGGCTCCAGCTCCGGCTCCAGCCGCGCGGTCTCCCGCCCCTGCCCTCCACCAGACGGCCATTTTCTGGTCTCTCTGCACCCGGGATGGACAATAGAGACGACTTCCCCCAAAATCTTGGTAGCAGGGGTGCACAGGGCGCCCACAGTGGGCCAAAAGAAGGGGGACCCCGAGGCAGGATGGCGCCAGTGCCTGGGCTAGCCGCTGCCTCCCCCTGCAGAGTTGAATGGCTACCACGGCCTCCAGAGCCGAGGCCAGCACGTTTGTCTGTGTCTCACACTCCTCTCCAGGTCACAGTTTGCGCTGAAGTTTCTAGACCCGTCATTTGTGCCCATTACGAATTCTCTGACCCAGGAACTCCACGAAAAACCTTCTAAATGGACATTTAATCGGACCGCGTTTTTACGCCAAAGGTAGGATAGGGGGAGTGGATCCAAAACACTGCTGGTGAATTCTGGAAGTCCAAAAGCAAAACAAACAAAATGCAAAGCAACAAAGCGCTGTCTTCTCTCTCTCTGCAATGCTTGTTCTCACTGGGCCTGGTGGAGCCCTCTCCTCAAAAAACAAACAAACAAACAAACAAAAAACAGGATGAGCAATTTGAATGGGGGAAAGTGGTGCCAGTCCCTTCCCTAACTCAGACTTCATTGAGTCTGCCAATGCTGCTTTTAAAGAAATAAAAGAGATGAGGTGAATGGCGAGAAAGACCACTCAGTGCGCTTTCATTCCCTGCCTGCTGAAAGATTTTAAATGTATATCCAATGGCATTTATTTTCCCATTGAATCACACAGAAAATACCACCATCTGTCTCTATTCAAGTACTAGAAAAATCCTTGGCCCCAAAGAGATGCAGATTATCTTCAGTGTGGTTTTGTTTGGCTTTTCCTGTTTGTTTTCCTTAAGGCCTTGCAGCGTTCCATTTTTTCATATGCTCCTCGTTATTATTCTCATTACCTATGTCTCAAAGCAGCCTTGTTTCATGCATGAAGGAGTTTTGGGGGTTTTTTGTGGGGAGCAGAGGAAGAGGAGGCGATGTATTCTGACTTCGGTATTCTCCTAAATGCTTTTGTTCTGCTCACCTGAGATACATGGTTACTTCTGGGATTATCACGCTACTAAATGTAATGTGAGCCATCTAGTGTACTCATTAAGGGTCGAATACTTATTTTAAAAATCCACTGTGTTTAGGTGGGAGTAAGACCATAATAGACTATTGCACTCCACCTCTTCTTAAAGTTTAACCTTCTGGTAAAATTGAAACAAATGAAGTAGATACCCATTTTATCATGAAAATGCTGTTTACTTGAGAAGGGGGTCTATATTCATGTGGATATGACTAAAAGTTTCCAGACATTGTATAATCAGGAATGGATCCAGGATAATGATTTTTTTTTTTTTTTATTAAGACCAAAGCCTGAAAGTTCTGTTTTTTTAACGTCTGGATTTTTCTCTGGAGGCCTTATGGATAAGGATTTTCTCTGCCAACCCAAAGGCAGGCAGTTCAAATTCACCAGCTTCTCCATTGGAGAAAGATGGGCAATCCCCTCCCTTGCAATTTATAGCCTCTGAAAACCCACTGGAGAATCAGCTATGAGTCAGTTCCAATTTAACAGCACACAGCAACTGCATTAACTTTATAGACAACTCAGAAAATGTTCATAAGCAGAACATCTTTATACACTTCACCAAAATATATTTCTAGCTCAGGAAAAGCGTTCGTCACACACATAGTTCATGTAACTCAAGCTACCAGTCACAACATTGCTTCCTTTTCAAGATCTTCCTTTTCCTCACTTATCAGAGAGGTAATTATTCAGTACATTTTTTACCGATATAATTGTAAGCTGACTTTTACAGCATTTGAATTGTTAGAATAATGTTATTGTTTTGGAAGCAGGAGTGGCATCCACTTCTTAAACAACATGGCTCTGAAAACTCTATGAACTTTGATAAATGACAATAGTTACAGAAAGGCTTCAGGCCTTTTGTTCATAAGGTCGCTATGAGTAGTGCTCAACTAGACGGTAATCAATAACAGTGTTGTTGTTAGGTGCCATGAAATTTTGTTTGCCAGTTTACATATTGCTATATTAATTGAAACAGGTGTTTTAAAAGTTCTTGATCACATCTAGTGGACTTTTTAATCTATTGAGTTACAGAGAAATGTTATCCGTGTTCTAAATTAAAAACAAGTAGGCACTAAAACATTAAAATTCTCCATATAATACTATTCTATTTACGTTATTGAATTAAATGTAATTCAGAAGAGTTGTTAAATTATTACCAGTTATTGAAAGATCTAGTTAAATTTTAGGTAATTAAATTGGGACAGTTGTATTTTAGGAATGATTATGTAGGATCTCCTGCAATAGTACTTTTAATTTTAATTTTAATTTAATTAGTAATTTTAATTCCCATTTTGGCTTATCTATAAAGACTACAAGTTGAAAACTTGATTGGGTCAATTTCACTTCAAATAAAATTAATACTTTCTACAATTTAAAGTTCTGCGGGAGTTTTCTAGACTCATTTCCACCAATGTTTATCTTCTGGCCCTGCAGCACAGGGAATCTCAGAGGTTGTGAATGTTCTTGCTGTGCAGTCCATCTAACTCCTGGAAAACTCGTAAAGTTTTAAGAATAATACTGGTAACTTTGTGAAAGTCTTGTGTTGCAAATTTCTAGTTATGTTGCTCTGTTTGGTAGGTGTTTTTTTTAAGAATATAGTCATTTTGAAACACAAACTTCCAGAAAAAGTGGTTTTATGCAATGTGATTCATGATGTGCTTTATGCAAAGGCAAGAACAACTCAATATGACTTCCTAGTGTTAGGCTTTCTAGCCTCCGTGTAACATGTGACTTGCACTTCTTAAATAATCTAAATAGATGAGTCTTTACAACAGAAGGCTTAATTTATCAAAAAGCTCAGCATAAAAATAACCTGAAAGTCTAAGTATCACCCATACCCTATTTATCTTCTGAATTATTAGAATATATGTTGTTGTTGTTGAGTCCAAACCAACCCATAGCTTATCCTCCACTGGGTTAAATTTAAGAGGCAGTTTCATTGCACTGGTACAAATTACCCATCTTTCTCCGACAGAGCAGCTTGTGGATTTGAACCTTTGATGTGCCCTTTGGGATGACAGTGCAGCTACTTATCACCAGGCCGTCCAAGCTGCCACGAAATCAACTTCAGCTCATAGTGACTCTGTGTAAAACAGGTTGAAACTTTGGCCTGTCGTCACAAGATCTGCCACATATATAAATATATCTCCACACCCCCACCCCAGGGCTTACAATTGTCTGTATAAGCACACTGGCCTTCTCCTGCAGAAAAAAAGAATTCTGCTTCATTATTCAAATGATCTTAATGATACTAACATCTCATTTCTATTAAATATTCAACTACACCCTCTGCTATTATCACTCTCACATTTTAATAATAGATAGTACAATACTGACGTATCTCATATCTCTTTGGCTCTTAGTTGGACACCAGTGATATATGATAGCCCTCAAACACTGTACTCCAATAGCAAACAAGTACTTCCAAACTGCAGACTCTCAGCCTTCATTGCTTTTGTGTTAAGTGTTGAGTTCTTCAGGGCTTATGTAAATTGACTCCCTCTATTTTCTAACATTTTTCCTCGTGTGATTGAATCCCAGGACTGCAAAGAGAACAAATAGGTCCATCCTGGAAAGAGTGAAACCAGGGTGCTTCTTGGAGACAAGGCTAGTAAAACTCTGTCTCACATTCTTTGTTCACGTTGTAAGGAGAGGTCAGTCCTAGGAGAAGGACATCATGCTTGAAAGGCAGAGGTCAGCATAAAAGAGGAAGACCCTCAATGAGACGGAATGACGCTGTGACTATGACAAGGAGCCCAAGTATGTCAGAGATGTTGAGGATGGCACAGGGTAGGTCAAAGTTCAGAGCCGTTGTTCACAGGGTCACTATGCATCATAGTGGACTTGATGGCACCTAACAACAACTCAATTTTCTAACACAGTTTGGCCAATGCCTTCCTGTTGATCAAACACTCTGCATGTAAAACAGAAAACTGAAGAAAGGCAACAGAGATTGTAGATTACAGTCTTTGTAAGTCTCAAACGATTACATGCAGAACTTGATCAAAAGATTAGCCATGTCTCTAGATTCTGAAAGAGTCTTCCCTCTAAAGACTAACGTTACTAGGAATATATAGCCTTTCTGGAATTCAGTGTGCCTGATTCCTGTCTAAATGAAATGGTCGTATAAGACATACAATGGAAAATCAATTTCTTTTGAATGGGGATGCATTTAATGAATCTCTTTTTGTTTTAGGCAAGAAATTCTTCAGCATGTCGATGTAATAAAAAATTTTTCTTTGACCAAGAATAGTGTTCGGATCGGACAACTAATGCACTATGATTATTCCAGCCACAAATACGTTTTTTCCATTAGCAATAACTTCCGGTCACTCCTTCCGGAAGTGTCACCCATTATGAATAAGCATTATAATATTTGTGCCGTGGTTGGAAATAGTGGCATCCTAACAGGGAGCCAGTGTGGACAAGAAATAGATAAATCCGATTTCGTCTTCCGTTGCAATTTCGCCCCGACGGAGGCATTCCAGAAAGATGTTGGAAGGAAAACCAACCTGACCACCTTCAACCCCAGCATCCTGGAAAAATATTATAACAACCTTCTGACCATTCAGGACCGTAACAACTTTTTCCTCAGTTTGAAAAAGCTTGATGGGGCTATCCTCTGGATCCCTGCATTTTTCTTCCACACTTCAGCAACGGTCACGAGGACATTAGTTGACTTCTTTGTGGAACACAGGGGTCAATTAGAGGTCCAGCTGGCCTGGCCTGGAAATATCATGCAACATGTCAACAGGTGTGTAACGTTTTCTTTCCTTTAACTCCTACCCCATCAGATGGCAAATCAGTATAATTCTCTCTTGGAGAGGGGTGGGCCAGAGACTTGAGCTATCCTGTTAGTCTAGTACAGTAGTACAAACACTTCTCTTTTGTAATGAATAAACGAATCACCTAGTTCTAGATTTCAGTCCTCTGCTCCTGGCTTGTAACCAAGTGACAGTTGAAAGGATAGTGTTTCATCAGCCTCTCTGTCTATGCCCTATCATCTCCTCCTTGTCGGTAAACCACCAAAAAGCAAGACTTCTTTAATTTAACGGATAGTTATGCTTCTATCATGCCAATTGCTAAGTCAAACAAATTAAGTGTGTATGCATAGTGTATTTTTAAAGAACACATGATTGAATTCAATTTTTTGGTTTGCTTATGCTTGAGTATTTTTTTAGATTTCCAAGCTCAGCAAACCCCCTATAGAAACCATAACTTGAACAATCTGCTTTTATAATTTGAATGCAAGACCTCATGACAAGTATTTTATGACCTCTTTGGGCCCTGTTATAATTCAGTACACATATTGACCAGAGATGTGGTATTTTGGTCCAGTCCAGTGATTCTCTGTTCTCGCTGTTCATCAGAATAACTTAGGAAGCTTTGAAAAATACTTTTGCCTGGGTTCTAGTGAACTCAAGAGATTCTGATACAAGCAGCCTGGTGTTATTTGATAGTTTCAATAAGAAAAGCCAGGTGATTCTAATAGGTAGCCAGAATTGAGAGCCACTAATCCAAGACATTTTATAAAGAAAGATTGTAAGCTTTTTTTTTCTGCTTCCAACCAGAAAAGCAAACTGCCTCAGTTCTAATTTCCCCTATGTAAATAGACTCAACATTCTGACCTAGCGTCCAGACATTCTAATGTGGAATGAGCTCTGGGAGACCTGGTAAACAAGAAATCCCAAAGATTTTTCTTTCATAGTACACTAGTCCTCTCCTGTCATTCCATAAAGTCGTCCAGTTACAGGGTCTGTTTCACTGACATCTCACAGAATGAAGAATCATCATCTAGTAAACTAGTAAGTGTATAAGAGGTAAGGAAAAGCCATAATTTATAGCCCAGACATTTTCTCTGAAATAAAGTGAGCAACAGGCACAAACTAGAACCTCCCTACTTTCCTAGGATTTCGCCCATCTCCTAAATTTTAAAGATGAGGAAACTGAAGCACAAGTGGCAGGAGTTATTTACCTAAAACTATTGCACCTATTGGAGCAAAAGGAAGCCCAGGTTCCTGTGTTCCTATCGCATGGTCTTTTTTTTTATTTCATTATTTTTGTGTGAGTGTACCATCAAATCAGATCTGACTGGTACAGGAGGAGATTGTCCCTTCTTTCCCGGCAGAGCATCTGGTGGATTCGAACCGTGCGCCTCTAGGATTGTAGTTGCAGCTCCTTGCCACTAGGCCACCAGAGCTCCCCTTGCATGGTCTTTTAACCTCACCATTCTGCCTCCTTCTTATCCAATTTAAGCTTCTTTTGCCAAAAAATTGTCCAGACTCTCCTTAACTCCATAGGTAAAAGTATCCAAACCGAGACTGAGCATTTTAATTTCTTCTAGATGAAGAAAGGTCCACCTCTGAAGGCTTGAAGTAAACAGAAGGAATTGCAAACCCTTAGAAATTTCAGGAGGCTGGCCTATGCAGCTTCCCTGCCATAAGCCTTCCAGAAGGTCCATAACTTAGGCATAATGCCAAAATCTCAGATTAAGCCAGATATCTTGGTTGCACAAAAACTGGAAGTAAATGCTATTATCAGTCCATGGGAAACCTGATTCATGAACAATTTCATATCGCCTGTATAACCAGTGATAAATATGCATACATACACAGCAATCTCAAATTATTTGACAGTATAGATAGGAAGGCTTCAGATTACTACCCAAGTATGAAAGAAACAACTATAATTTAGCAATTTAAAAAAAAACACCTCATAAAACATGTAAGTACTTTTCTTAGATCCTTGCAAGGCTAAAAAGCTTGGAGCCCCTAGTTAAACGGTGAAGGGGTAAGAATACTGACTTTTCTAAGATTTCCAAATGGAGTAAAAAGATATTTTTTAGGGCTCAATAGAGAAGTGACAGAGAAGGTGCCCTGAGCTTAATGAAGCACCCTCACCACATATGAAGACCTTTTATTTATGAGAGGCATGGACATTCCCAAAGGTGGCCTTCCAGAATGTCACCATTGAGTCAAATACCACTCTTTAGGAAAGCCCGGAGGCAGGGCCAGCTTATGGGCATGTGATCTTTGCAATAGCACATGACGCTTTGCTCAGAAGTGCTCCATGATTAGACAGGCCCTGCACTTGGTTTAATAGTCTGCTGCCACCATTTTTATATTCGTAATAATCTTTTCACAAAAGACCTACATTTTCCTTTTACACTTGGTCCCAAATTAATGTAACTAGTCCTATGCTGAGCCTATTTGTGATCTGAAAGATAAATTCAAAGCAAGTACTGTTTGAGATGCCTGGACAAATTCACTCCCCCAGCCCAGTCCTCCTGACCCACCCCACTGAAACGTGAAACCCTGGCCTCTGAACCCTCCTGTACTTATTACTCCACAGGTACTGGAAAAACAAACACTTGTCTCCCAAACGGCTGAGCACAGGTATCCTTATGTACACCCTGGCATCAGCAATATGTGAAGAGATCCACTTGTATGGATTTTGGCCTTTTGGATTTGACCCCAACACAAGGGAAGACCTTCCGTACCATTACTATGACAAAAAAGGAACCAAATTTACCACCAAATGGCAGGAGTCCCACCAGCTGCCTGCCGAGTTCCAGCTGCTTTACCGAATGCATGGGGAAGGGCTCACCAAGCTGACTTTGTCACACTGTGCCTAAGAACTCCACGTTGGAATGGAACGTGCCAAACGGCGGTTTCAAAAGTGCCCCAAATCAAATTGAATAGTCTGCAGAATAGAACCCTAGAGAATCTCTTGTAAGGACGATTGTCTGCCATTTCAAAGGAAAGACGTCTTTCTCTCCCTCTTTTGCACTTCTCTGTGAAGGGTCTTAGCTGATTTAGCACACGATGTAGAATTGGTCGATGAAGAGGAATGTTGCATTTGGAACTATGCTGCTAACGAAGTGGTTTGAAGTATTTTCATGTTTGTATTTTAATAATAAACTGCCTCCCATTTTTTATTAGGACTAGGGCTGTAGTTTTCACAGCCCTACTCAAATACAGTCCTAGTCATTGTAGGCCTTTTTCTGGCCAGTTTGGGCAGGGTATCAGTTTTGCCAGTGAAATCAGACTCTTCAAATGGAAATACAAGAAATTTTCTTTTCCTTCTCTTTCTCCTCTCTTTCTCTCTCTCTCTCTCCCCTCCCCGCCCCGTGTGTGTGTGTGTGTGTGTGTGTGTGTGTGTGTGTGTGAGTCTCTCTCTCTCTCTCCATGCCTTCTCCCATCTCTAAAACCTTTCCTCTCACCTCATCACCATGGAGTTTAATAATTTGCTAGAAATCATAAGGAATTAGCTTCGCTTGTATATGTTGCATCTGTACTCGATGTGTTCAAAGCTAGGAGTAACATTGACGTTTCATGACAAATCCAGCAAATCATAATGGGCCCCTCCTTATGCTTAATTTTCTAAGAGCTGCCTCTTACTGAGATCTCGCCTGTCCCTGTGTTCATGCTGCAGCAGGGGGGGCTCTGTGGTAAATGGCGGGTCAGGGGAGTATCTTTCATAAGCCCTGAGAGGCCTGTGTTGCGGGCGGCATCGCATCTGCTGCCGTATCTGCTATTACGGCAGGAAGTCCCACGGCCATATCTGCAAGAGCAGACTGACCTGAGTTTAGTGCCACCCCAAGCACTCTGCATCCTCGTAGAACATAAAGACAATGAACCTGAGACAGAGAAAGCAAAGGGAAGAAAGAAGCTATGGTAGAATTTTATATTCCCTGCAGTGTGCTAACCGTGTTGCCATTCAGAGCTGATGAGAACCAGCAGGGTTAGAGTTGAAGAGGTTCAAGATTGGCCAGCCAGGCTACTGTGAATAACACTTAGACTAGGGCCATTTTCCATATCATTGTGTCTGCCATCATTGCTCTCAAACCATCTGTTCTCTTCTGGACAGTTGCACAGACTAGATATTCTTTCTTTCTGCTGATATCAGATCTATCCTCCTACAAATTGAACTTCTCAAAAGGAAATGCCATGTGTAGTGGCAAGATGTGGCCCTATGTAACTCTTGGCATTTGAGACTGTACTTGCTGCTGTAAAAGAATTTGTTGACTCTTCTTTTTTTCTTTATTTCAGCCCAAGGAGTAGAAATCCTGTCACTCATGGCCCTGGCTTTTCTATGAGCAGTGCTCTGTTCTAACAGCCAGCCTTGAGTCTGGCCAAGTTGATGTTAAATTTTAATAAGGGTTTCTTTCTTCTTTCCAAATCTGAGTCAAGCACATTTGTTACACGTTCAGGTGGAGAAGCTCAGGTTTTTTTCCCCCAGAAATTGTATCTGGATTGCTTGTAATGTTACAAATACTGTTCAGTATTCAGTAATCAGCTTATTTCCTGTTCAGGAGAAGGCATGATCATGCCTCAAAGGAAACCAAACAGAATAAGAAAAGATGCAGAGTTAGGCTCATATTGAACTAGTTCTAGAGGGAGCTGTCTTATTCTAGTTTTCTCCAGAAAATTGCCAAGAGAGGCTTACATGGAACCAGAAATTAACTAGTGAAGGAGATATCATATGGGCTCAAATGCATTACCACTCACCACACATCTTTCCTATAATTTTGTGTGGATGGCAGTCATCCAAAGAGACGAGGAGAAACAGGAATAGATGTTTCTAGATGGAAGGGCATACTGCAGAGGCCTGGATCTGAAATAATTAAAGGACTACTATTACAAATGCTGTTAAATTCAGTGATATGATTTGAGGACTATCAAAGCCACCAGAGGCTTGCTCTCTGTCCTTGTAGAGAAGACAGCACCATGCTTCTCTGGCTGTGTTGTAAGGGTAGCAGACTGATAACTGGCAGAAGTGTTTACTTGGCTGTTTCTGAGAACTTAGTTCATTCGGTTACAGCTAAGTAACTTCAATGCCAGTATGAGACATGCCAGATTCTGACTCCACAATTTTGATCCCAATGTGCCCATTATTTTTCAATAACCAAAAACTCATAGACACTTGGAACCAGGCAGGTTAAAAGAACAAAAAGTCAGAATACCCAAACTCAATCCATTGTTTGATCTCATCATCATGCCAAGAATTTTTTCTTTTTAATTCCGGAAGTTGTTGAGTTTTTTTAAAATTTCCTTTAGCTCTTAACTCCATCTTCCCCCTGAGAGTGAGTGGGTTGTTTCAACCCCCAACAACATTTTATCTGTCACTTGAGGTAGAGCTTGAGTTGAGGAAATGATCTCATTCCTAGAATTAGAAAGGTGTGGGGTCAGGCACATCCCTGCTTCCAGACAGGACTTCCCTGAAGACTAACCTTCCCTTTTCTTTAAAACTCTCTGAAGAAAAACCCCAACCCTGTCAGAGAGATTAACCACTGTTCTCATCAGCTGTAAATACAAGAACCTTTACTGTTCCCATTGCAAAAGATGAAGACAGCTTTATGGGTAAAACACTTCTCCCAGATTTTGACCCATTGTAAGTATTCAGTAGATGGTAGTTTTCCTTCTGTGTTCACTGATAGTTGTGCCGGTAATCCAAACACAGAGAACATTGCCTCTAGCTGATCCTCCCAAGTCTTTTTATTTATAAGGACTGAATCAAATACTAAACCTGCTGGCAGCACGGCCATTGGCTCCCTCCTGATTCAGCTACAAATACAAGTCCCAGATTTAGCATTCACCTCACTTTATCAGCTGGAACTTCAGAATATCTTTTGATCAGAACTTTCCACCTTTTAGAATATTCACATTCAGCTACTGAAATGAATTGCACCCTAAGGCTCCCAAAGCTTGATCTCAGCCCCAAAGGTCAGTTAGGTTACAGGTTGTGGGGAGACCCCACAGACATTCGACAACTGCTTCCTGCTGCACTCCTGAGAGCTGTCCTGAGAATCATGTACAGACACATAGATCAGGAGGACGCAAGGCCTCAATGTGGTACTCTTCCCAGTACTGATGACTAAAACATCTCTAATTCCTCAGTCCTGCATCTGTCTTAACTGTCCTTGCCTCTTGCATAATTGTTGTGTATATAGGGAGTGTTGTCACCTTGCATGCTGATGGGGATTGCTGTGCCATCTGTCTGTGACCTCGATTTAAGGCACCTGACCAGGGGTGCCCAGCAAGGATTTATAAAACTGAGAAACACCCCAGTGTCCAGTGTTCAAGCCACCAGCTACTCACTACCTAGGAAGTGTCAGATCTAACTGGTGGGCAAGCTGAGAAGTGGAAGTATGTTTCTTCTGACTTTGTGAAAAGCACTGATTAGAAATCCTCAGATGGCAAAGGGATGGTGGCTTGAGGCCAAGGGAAATAAGGACACAACTATAGAATCCTAGGAAACTGGGACCTGGGACTGAAAGAGACTCTTGAGCTTATTTAGACTTAATTCTTGACTTTGCAACTGAAAAGAAAGGGGAAAAAAAAATAAATGGGGAAACAGAGAGGTTAAGTGATTTGCTCAAGACTGCACAGGTGGGAGCGGAGTAGTTAGGACTTTTGATTCTGCTTCTTGACCTTAACTGCATCAAGTGAAAATGGGCTTACGGGGAAAGTTAATTTGGGCCTGGGATAAGCAGGACAAGTAAATAAATTCTTAGTGTAAAAGAATAAAGGAGATGCTTGCCTGGATATACAACAGTCCGCTGTTAATTACCGACTTTGCTTCCTGAAATGATAGATGATCCCTTTGGTAAATGATGATTCTGGTCAATCACAACTCCGCTACCGGTAGTTCACAACTGACAGCTGGAATCTTTCCCAATCATCTGTTCAACGTCACAAGACCTTGTTTTGGTAATGTGTATGCATAATTTAGACATTAAACGCCATGAATAGTTACGGACTTCTCTATATGTGTAACTTTCATCAGGGGCCCCTTGAGGTAAAATACCTCTGTCAATGTTTTCCATATTGTAAGTAATTTCAACAGCCTTTGACTTATTGCATCTTGTGCAATATGCTAAGAAGATGTACAAATAACAGTGAACAACTTTGGCTGGGGCTTCATGAAAATGTCAGACTAAGCTATTTCTTTGTGCAAGTCTGGATCTTTCATTCCTTTTATCTCATAATTGTTTGAATGCTCCCAGCAAAACTCTCTGTTCAGCCTCTACTTTTCCCTGAGCATATAGATCTGATGTTTTGTTTATAGAGGCATCTGGGCCTATGTACATATGGCAGAGGCTTCCAGACGGAGTCTCTGGGCACCTTAGCCATCGGACAGACCTGTCTGGACTCTGTGGCCCAGTTAATCAAGGCCTCAGATGAGTCCGTACCAAGGACCAAAATGACTGATGATGCTTTACTCATACTCTGTTTGTGTGACCACATGGATATAACGTGTGTGTTGGGCAAAGGTTTTTGAATGTCATTATTGTACAATGCAGTATTTCTTAACATGTCTTTTTGTTGTGATGACTTATTATTGAAGGGATACGTGTTTCAATAGATGCTTTATTTCTTCAATAAAGCTCATTCTCTTGTTGATTACAGTGGGCTCATGATGAAGAGGCAGCCACAGAATAACTGGCTCCACATTAAGATTATGGTGGATTATAAGGTTAAGACCTGGATTCTGCCTCTGATCCACCAGCAAACAAAGCTCATGTCATAGATTTTGACATGCAAAGCTCTTAAAAAATTCAGTTCTTGCTCCCTCTCCAGACCTTTGAATGTCCCAGGATAAGTCTTAGAACCAGTAGCAGATAAGCGTCATCTATGCTACTTTGACCAAAGCAGCTGAATGCTTTTTATTCCTCATGAAATCTGTTCCTTAAACTTGTCAAGAGGCATGACTATACAGATACAATCTCAGTGACCCAGTCTTCAATTGTGTGGGCTGAACTGACCAGCCACTAACGTGTCAGCAAAAGGTAGTCAATGTAATCATAAAGGGGCATTTGAAACCATGCCCAGCTCTTTCTATTTCACTTTTATATTTAAAGGAGGGGGCTCCAGTGGCTTAATAGTAAGGAGTTGTGCTGCCAACCCAAAGGCTCAGGTTTGAATCCACCAGCTACTCTGAGGGAGAAATCTCCTTGCAGGTGATTTATAGCCTCTGAACACACACTGAAGGGTCAGCTTTGAGTCCAGTCCTCCTGAACTGGTACCTAACAATAACAACATCTTTACAGTTAAGAAACAGGTCTCTGGCCATTTATTTCCGAAAGACAGAGAGATTAAACGGTTCAACAACTTGGAAGTTAGTCCCAGAGCCTAAAATATTCATCTGAGAGTCTGATATCTCAACATCCGTGTAATATTCAAAATGCAGATCCTCAAGTTAACAAGAAAGAAAGTTCAGGAAAATTAAATTCTGGAACCAACCCAAGTGTGAGAGAGGTGCTCAACAGCACTGGCTGTCTTGGCTAAGTGTCACCTCATTTTTATTATTATTTTCAATATAATGATAACATTTTGTCATCATCTTTAAATAAAAATTGTTTATAATTTTTCAAATTGGAGACTGCACTGACATTAGGATGTAATTCCTTCCTTCTCCAAAGGTTTTAGATTCCGACGTGCTACTAATCCCCCCGCTCTAGAGTCAGGTATCAGCCTTGTTCTCGTTTGTGGGAAGTCCTTGTGGCAGCTTTAGTGACTGGATTTTTTTTTTCTAATCCAAGCATCTTTATTATTATTTTTTTAACTTTTTATTCTGGTCACAATATGCAGTCTATGAGGGTTTTGTGGATCTCTACCATACTTTTCATGATCTTCAGGAGAAGGCTGAAATACTTTATCTGGAATTCTTGACCTGGTAAATTTGTGACAAATCCAATTTGTACAGATGAGAGACTCCACACCTTTTGTCACAGTCCGTGGATTGCCTGCGGGTCTGTGAACTATTGAGTGTAAGATCCCAGACACTGCGTTTGGTTTCTTTAGTCAATGTCTTGAGCTGAAGAAGTTGAGAAGTCCAGCTAAGCGTTCCACTCACGGAATTTACCCACTACCCTCAGTGGAAACAGACTAAGTGTCACCTCTTAACGAAATTGTGGCCCAGCTCCTTTCTATAGCTGTCTTTATGCAAGGTCTTTGAGCATCAGAGATACCAAAGGGCTCTTTCAATTTCCCTACTCTGTGATTCTGAGACAGTTTTAGTTTGCTAGTGTACTGGGCACTGCTTTCACAGTGGGAGAACGGTGCAGCTCCAGTCTGCCACACTCACCAAGGTCCACAGTGAGAGAGCATTCTCATCATAACCAGTTCTGGGCTGCTCACTTGAAGAACATCTGACAGCGTGCTTTCAAGAGTCACTATGAGTCAGATGCAGCTCAACACTGCCTGCTGGTCTCTGAGTGGGGAGTGCCAGACAGGTGAGACTCCCAGGGTTCTGCACACTCTCCCCGATGACGCCCCCTGGAGGGGAGCATTGCCACCTTGGTCAGTTTACTTGAGTACTTGGCACTTTAGGCCAAGGACTCTAATATGTGCAAAACACTTCCTATTTAAATGATGTGTAGTAACCTTTCATCAGAGTCTTTTCTACACCTTAAGAACTTACCTACCATTCATTCCTGACTTTTCTAATTTCCAAGTGTGAGCTTCCAGCTAACCCTTCAGTTTAACTGCCATTGGAACCATGTTGCTCTTTCTCCATATCCTGTAACCTCTCAATTCTCTTGTTCCTGTTCCCTTACACCTCATCTTTCTGACTCAACAACAGCAACAACGAAAATCCAGACTACAGTGTCTGCCAAGTGGCTGGAGGAGAAAAGGACACTCATTAAGCTCACCTCGTCACATCTGGGCAGGCGTCTTCATTCAGAGGTCTCTACCCTGTCAGGAGACACCCCGCTTGCGTTATACTCTGGGTCTGAGTATGTACTTAACTGGACTTTTCTCTCTCTCTCTTTCTCAGAAAAGTTCCTGGGGGCAAGAAAACACTACTTATAGTGGCAGCTGACAAACTTTGTAGAGGAAGGCATTATCTAGTGCTTCCTGCTTAACTAAGCTTTTGTGAAACTGGAATCTTAATAAACAGAAGAATCTATCACTGCCCACTATAGCTCCCTTGGCATGGAGCAGTAGATCCCATTGTCTTCATCCTTGCCAGAGGTTGTCACTGAATCACCTACTGAGTGTTTAGAAAGCAGGTGCCCGCGTGAGCCACAGAACTAGCTTTGTTAGCAAACTGAAAGTTTTTCTGGTGGAAATCATTCCTAAGTGGGTTTAATGAAATCATTTAGAAGGCCATGCTGGGCATGGGGGTGGGGGGTGGGGGAGTCCTTAATTCCTCAGATACCATGAGTGGCCCTAGATTTTTATTCTGCATGTACTAAACCAAATGTAAGTCATAAAGACTAAGTCTATTTTCCTTGCTGAAGTAAAAGATCTGCAATTCTGTAGGGCATTTCTAGACTGTGAATGTTTGTGATTCCACCTGGACACTTATGTGTTATGTTTAAAAGGTTCTGGCTCTGGTTTTGAGTCTTCTTAATAGTCATTGAAAATAAGCTTGTCCTCTACCTTGGGCCGTCTATACTTTTGTGTTTTAAGTGAGCCAGATACAAGCTCAGATGGTTTTCAGGCTTTACAACAAATTACATGTAACTTGGGCACAGAGTAGACCTTCACCCACTGACTCTTTTCTAATACCAAAGAGACAAGTCCATAGCTACAAGCCAACTAGACTTGACAGCCACATCTCATTTTATTGCAAACAGATTTCACAGCAAAACCAGCCTTGAGAAACCAGCCACTCCCATAGCATTCTTAGCTAGGGAGATGCGGAAGGAAAATCAATAGGTAACAGGAGAGATGTTTGGTCAATGTGTGTAGGTGGAATAAAGTATTGGAGTGTTGCAAAAAGGAGGGGGGAAGAGTTCCTTCAGAAATCTGGACTCTAGACCCTTTTGTAAGACTTAGAGTCCAGGCTCTGCAGAAAAAGCAGCCTGACAGGCAAGGGTCTTGGGAAGAGATTACAGATGGCTTGAGTTCCAGTCACCAACCATTAGTATTGAAATCTCCTAGAGTCAAGTGCAAAAACATTGAAACATCGCACAGCAGACTCACTGATTCACACAGAGACACACCTAAGTCCACAGCAGATCCACAGGCCTTGTCTACAGATCTTGACTTTATCTCAGGTCTAGATGTTAGATCACCACCCAAGAGGGAGAACGGAGGTTCAGAAAGTAGAAAGAGACTGCTGTGCCCAGCTACTTAGCTGGGATTAGAATCTCCCAGCCACTGACGGGAAGAAACCAGAGCTTACTACCACCCTCTCCCCTCCACCATGCTGCCTGCTTTCTTCTGATGGCAAGTTGACAATCCATTGTGAACGGGTAAATAAAAAATCAAAACAAAATAGTGTTTAGGAGGTCTTCTCTCACTTCTTTGGTTACTGTGTAGGATATCTTCTCTCACTCCCCTTCCTTGGGTTGTGCCATGTTGTTCTTGCACCGTATTCAAGAATGTCATGTCAGTGCAGCATGTGGAACAAAGCTAGTACAGAGTAGTAAGGAAACCAAAAGGTGGGAACTGACTGGATGTGAATTATTTAAAAATGAGCAAGACGTCAGGGAAGTATTATGCTTCTTATATTGTGTTACTGTGGAAGCCATTCCCACATGCACTTAGTGCATTTGTTTCAGAAAATGCACTTGCATGGGGAGGGACTGGCATTCCCAACTGCATGAGAAGCTCTCTTGCCCTTTGGAAGAAACGGCAGCCCTTGGGAGTCAGACCCACGTCTCTATGAGAAGCAGCCTCCAGTGCTGCATCCAGAGCCACCCAGGCTGTCACACTGGGCAGCCACAGACCCTTGAAGGAGGCAACACAGCTGGACTGAGGACCATGTAAATAACTCCTGCCTTCCTGGTGAACGAGGACTCCCATCTTTCTTTCGTAGAGGTTACCGCGTGTATATTGTGACTGTAGTTTGTGAAGAAAATGCAGTGACTTGCTTTGACAATTCTCTCCAAACGTATGTGTTAAGTGTGAATGTGCCTGCCTCATTGCCTCATGTGCCAAACACAGTACTGGATGCGTTGTTTTTAAATAAACTGTTTTATTGTGCATTGGAAAAACTGTTGGATGTCTCCTTCCTTCAGAAGACACTGAACTACACACACACACGGATTCAGTGGAGAGACTGAGTAACTTCTCTCTCTCTCATTCTTGGTGTTCTGGAAACTTCTGGGAGATATGTTGGACCTCCAAAAGATTGAGCCTGCCTATCTACAGCCACAAACCAATATCATGCATCAAAAGCACCTTCATCAAAAGCTCCTTTTCCCATAGGTCTTACCAATAAAATTTAAGCAACACACACTAATGTTATTAATAGAAATAGATTCCTCTTGACTGTTACACTAACATGCTTTATTTTACCAGTAATCTGGTGAATGGGATATGTCATGCTTAGAAAAGCAAAGGCTCTCCATCCATGCTGCATGGTAAATGTCAGAGTCAAAATAAGAACTTAGGCCAGACTCTGGGTCCCATGCTCTTTGCCCTGCATCTCTACCTACTCCATTTCCTCTTTAGGGAGCAGTAGCCTGGAGCCTTCCTGCTTGCCCCTCCCACCACTCTCTATCCCCCTGGCCAGTGTCATTTTTCTTTGTAGCATTTCCTCTCATTTCCTACAATGATATTACTTCTTTGACTCTTTTCCACCTTTCTCCCCCACTTTATTATATGCTCCACTTCCCACAAAGCAGCTCTTTAATTATACTGTCCCTCCCAGTGTGTCAAACTGTTGTGGTCACTCAGAAAACATCCATTCATATTTTTGGATGAATAGATAGAGAAACAGATGGATTAGAGAGATAAGTAGATGGATGCATGAATGGTAAATGGGTGAGTGGATGGAAGGATGGATGGATGGATGGATGAAGGATGTGAGGATGGATGGATGGATGATGGATGGGTGGATGGTTGGATGGATAGATAGATGGAGGGTGGATGGTGGATGGATGGATGGATGGATGGATGGATGGATGGATAGATAGATGGAGGATGGATGGTGGATGGATGGAGGATGGATGGGTGGATGGATGGACGGATGAAGGCTGGCTGGATGGATGGATAGATAGATGGAGGATGGATGGTGGATGGATGGATGGATGGATGGAGGATGGATGGATGGATGAAGGATGGATGGATGGATGGATGGATGGAGGATGGATGGATGGATGGATGGATGGATAGATGGATGAAGGATGGATGGATGGATGGAGGATAGATGGATGGAGGATGGATGGATGGATGAAGGATGGATGGATGGATGGATGGATGAAGGATGGATGATGGATGGATGGATGGATGGATGGATGGAGGATGGATGGATGGATGGATGGATAGATGGAGGATAGATGGATGGATGATGGTTGGGAGGATGGATGATGGATGGATGGATGGATGGATGGATGGATGGAAGGAAATGCCTTAATGAGTCAATTTCTCATTCAGCTCTTTCCCACTATCTCCTCCCCATCTTTGATGCCCACATTATAAACATCAAAAGCCTTTGTTCTGCTTTGACCATGCTGCCTCAATTGGCACCTTAAATAAATATGTATTTGTTGAATGACTGAACAAACTAATGAACTAGGGACTCTTCTCAATATCCACACTTCAACACCAAGAATATCTCAGCATTTAAATGCATCATAACACACTCAGTTCTTTTACTTGACTGGAGAAACTCACACGGGGTAGAAAATACAGTAGCGATAACAAGATCCCACCTTCAGTAGATATGGTTATATCTCAACAGTCTAGCTGTGAGGATCTTTGATTCAAACCTAAAGCTCATATTGATAATTATGTATGACAATGGGTAAATATGAACAGAACATATAATCAAAGCAAAAGCTAATATTTACTCGGGGGGGGGGGGGAGTTCAATGCATGACACAGTACTATCTTTCCCAGGGCCCAGATGAGAGTCAGAGTGAACAAATAAAAAGGGTGTCCAACTAAGTCAACTAAGTTTGAACTCAAACCCACTATAGCTAAGAAAAATCAATTCAGGGCTGAGTCTCCACTGCGTTTCTGAGGCTGTATATCACACAGGCGGAACTGGTGGTATGAGTTCAAACTATCAGAGAGGTGCAGCCTTGACTGGGGTTGAACTCCTCACAGGCCAGAGCTCCCCCAAGTTCAAGTAAAGACAATGAGAAGTTAGAAGCCAAACTTCAAGGTTTTCTGAGAAAAATACTCACTACTCTTTTGATCTACTCCGCTATGCAAACACAGAGCAGTAAGAGGCTGTAAAACAAAAACCAAAACACCAACACTTCACAAACTTGAGTAAAACATGAAATTTACATCAATTTATTCCAGGCTATTGGCCAGAGCTGATTACTACAAAAAAGAGGGGTCCCCCCCCCAAGAAAAGTCATTGGCACCACCTGATTAAAACAAAAAAGGATTTCAAGCTCTCCTGCTCCCCAATTAAAGGGCCAACCTGGCCCAAGGCTCAAGGTAAAAGGAAGCTTGGGTTCCTACATCATCAGCAGGAAGTCTGTTGGTCAGAGTGTGTCTTGCATATAATGAAGCATTATATGCAAGACAATGATCTGGAGTAAGAGGTGCATTGTAAAGTGGACTGGGGAGGGGAGAAGTGAGGGAGAGGGAGGAAATTGTGAAACAATGAATGCATGAAAACTCAACCTCTCATTGTTGTTTACCTTGGAGTTGGGATCAACCCATCGCTGACCCTCTGGTGGGTTTTCAGAGATTGTCCATCCTTCTTTCACAGAGCAACTGGTGGCCTCAAACCACATGCCTTCGGGCCTACAGCACAGCTCCTTGCCATTAGGCCACCAGAGCTCCCTTAACCTCTCTATAAACCTTCATTAAAATCACAATTTAAAAATTAAAACAATAATGCAGTTGGTGGCGGAAAAGTTAATTTTTATTAAAAAATAATAAAAAAGACCTTGTAGTTATTTCTTCTCTCCCTTCACCCCCTTGTAGTTATTTCTATGAACATGAACTATTTTTTTGGCAAGGGGGCTGGCATGTATATGTATCCTTGAAGGCTAAAAGTCTCTGTTCATTGACTTTTTAACTTTCTAATGTGCTCTCAGGGAACTCTAGCAGCTCAGTGGTGGGGAGCTGTGTTGTTAACCCAAAGGTCTCCATGAGTTTTGAATCCACGGTTGTTCTGTGGGAGAAAGATGGACAAGCTCTGCCCATGAGATTTAGTGCCTTTGAAAACCAGCCGGAGGCTCAGCTCTGAGTTGGTTCAGACTCAGTGGTAAACAACACAACGTGCCCCAAGGGAACTCTGGTGATATAGTCCATACACAGTTGTGCTGTTAACCCAAAAGCTGCTCTGCATTTTGTGCTTCAAATCCCTCGGTCACTCTGCAGGAGAGTGTGAGGAAGGGGTACCTTAGGGCAACACTTGATCTGTTATTCATAAGGCTGCTATGAGTCAGAGTTGACTCCATGGCACCTAACAACAGCAAGGCATATTTATCCTTTGTATGGAAGGAGGTCCGTGGAGTTGGGGGGATGGAGGTGGAGGGACAGCACTCCACGAGTTAGCTACTCAGATTGATTTGTTTGCTCTTCCGGCAGGCTGCAGTTTATTGAACTCAAATGAATCAGAGTTTTTCATCTCTTTTCTATTGTTCAATTTTTACATGTGCGTGAGGCAATTGAAAAGACTGCAGCTTGGGTCAGGCGGACCCTAGTCATTGTTGATCAGGAATGTAAAGACTCAGTTAATTCCGTGCTGTCATTTCTAGATGAAGGTTTAAAAAGAGGAAATAAAACATGTATAAATGTACTGTCCTTGTGAACAAAAACCCAAGTCTTTATCAATTTTCAATGGAAGAAAAAGGTAAAGCAAGTAATTCTAATACCAATAATTTCAATCAAAATAAAATGTATTCAAGAACAGTTTTATAATTTTCTTTAAATTAATTCTTCTTTGTTATTACAAAAATATTTCATAAAAAAAGAACTTTAAAAACCAAAGATCAAATGCAAAAATGACCTAACTTTTGGCCAATATTTTAAGTATTTATGCTCTATGCGGTATATACAATTTTGTATTCTGTTTTGTTCCACTTTAAAATATATCAGGGATACGTACATCTATGTTCATAGCAGCCTTATTCACAATAGCAAGAAAATGGAAACAGCTTAAATGCCTATCAATTGATAGATGGAGAAATTGTGGTATAGTTACAAAATGGAATACGATGCAGCACTAAGGAAAAATGGTTTATATTTTATAACATGGGAGAATCTAGAGAACATTATGCTGAGTGAATTCAGTCTCATAAGGACAAATACTGCATAAGTCCATTATTATAAAAATAGAAGGATAACTAATAAGATATGTGTAAATGTCCAAAAGGGAAGAGGGAGGGAAGGGATTAAAAAGGCAAAAGGTGGAAATCTTTAGGATAGCAGAGTTTAGTGGCCAGATGAGGGGGGAAAGGAATAGGAAAAAGGAGTAATAATAGGCATAAATCAATAGTAATTAATGATGTAAAGCATACTATATATGAGTGATTGTATAAAACACAATGTAAATGAAAGTTTGTATAAAACACGATGTACTCTAAATGAAACACAATGTATATGAATTATTGTATTCAAACCAAC
Source organism: Elephantulus edwardii (assembly GCF_000299155.1). Taxonomy (NCBI): domain Eukaryota; kingdom Metazoa; phylum Chordata; class Mammalia; order Macroscelidea; family Macroscelididae; genus Elephantulus; species Elephantulus edwardii. Next base: position 10,567,486 of record NW_006399853.1, read on the forward strand.
AACAAACAAAAAACCAAAAAAGAATATACCAGGGGCATTTTTCCATGTGATTGTATTTCCTTAACGATTAATGAAATAATATACAATTATAACAAATTAGATAAATAAAAATATTTCATAAAATCACTTACCCACTAACTTACACAACCAGTTCTCCAATATTGTCCCATGCTTGGGTTCTTTGTAATTTTTCATTGCTACAAATAATACACTCACTGATAAATATCATTGTAATTAAGTGTTTGAACAATCATAATTATTTCCTTGGACAATGAGTGGCCAAGGATAACAGAGGAAGAATTGATGCCTTTGAGTTGTGGTGCTTGGGAAGAGTATTGAACATACCATGGACTGCCAAGAGAGCAAACAGTTCTGTCCTAGAGAGCGTGAAACCAAGCTGCTCCTTGGAGGCAAGGATTTTAAAACTCCATCTCACATAGTTTGGGCATATAACCAGGAGGGACCAATATTGGAAGGGTGGAGAGACAGCATAGGAGAGGAAGACCCGGATGAGATGGATTGAGACAATAACAGAAGTAATGAAGGTGTGTCATAGACAATGAGATTGGCCCAAGATAGAGCAGGGTTCAGAACTATTGTACCTAGGGTCACTATGAGCAGTTGACTTGACAGAGCATAACAACATCATCAGCAAAGTCTTTGAGGGGATTTCCTGCTTTAAGAGGTAAGAAAGGAACAACAACAATCTTGCATCCTCATAGGAAGCAGAGAGTAAGAGATTATAAAATGAAGACAATGACACAATATTAAAAATCAAATATTAAAAATCATGTGTTAGCACATATATTAGGGGAGGGGGCGCAATTAAACCCATGACACACGGTTTAGGTCAGGCCCACTTTAGTCCACAAAACGACGTTTTTGCTTTTCAACCATGTACATATTTTATCAGGTGATTTTAAGATACATTTAAAAGTCTCTTATTTTAAGCACTCACTCATATGCATGGTGTTTTAGAAATGAATCACCATTCATTAGTATATGAATTTTGTATGCAAACCAATAGAAAATAAAAATAAAGTGGGAGGGGGAAAAGAGGTAAGAAATGGGAAAGATACTGTGTGAAAAACAAAGTATTAGAACTTTGCAAATAAATCAGTATAAAATAAAATTCATTTTAATTTTTTAAAAATTCCCGTGAAGAATTTTTTTGCAAAATCAGCCACAAATTTTCAAACAGAATCTCAATAACCAAAATTTTTTGATCATTATTTTCCCTAGAAAGCTTGCAAAAAGGTTAGGGGTAAAAAAAAGGCATGCATCATGGAGGCTAACTTCCTCAACAGAGAAATAACATAATAAATAAATAAATAAGCTATTGTTGTGTGATATTTAAATTCAGAAAACACAGACCGTTTAGGCGCTGGGAGAAGAACTTCATATGCTCAAGAGAAAAAGCTCATCCAATCACATCCTCTTTACTAATCAAATAAGAAGCACCCAAGACCATTTGGGAGAGGAAAACCTTCAATACAATGATAGATAGCTCTTTTCCTTATTCTGAGAGTATGTTTACTGCTTACTCAATCCCACCAAGCTAATAATGTTTCCAATTCACATTAAGCCCAAGAAGTCAAAATGAGAAGGTTGAACTGAACAATCTACCTTGAGGCTATGCATGCAAATCCTATAGATCAGCCGTTTTTGCTTGAAGTCTTTTAACCACTACCTTTATAGGACAGATGTGACTGGACTGTAAGCAAATTCCAGAGACAAACGTCTAGATCTTAAAAAGCAGACATAGTAAGCAGTCACCCCATAATTCCTTATCTACCATTGTTTCCTTTCTTAAGTCAATCTCTGTTTACATTACACTGTCATGTACACTAAGCACATTAGTAAATCTTACATCACTGTGAGCCCTGCAAGTCTCTGTTACAATTGCAAATACTCCACTCTATTGTTGTAATGCAAAAGCAGTTCTCTCTATCTCTATTGTAACACAAAAGCAGGTGTAAGTAATAAATGAATAACTGTACTTATGTTTCAGTAACATTTTATTTACAAAAATAAATGCAGCTAGTTTGGGATCATGAAATCTCTGGCTTTCCAGCTCTTGTTGGAAATTTTTGGTGGCACGCTCCTTACCAATCAATCAAGTGATCAATCAATAAACAAATAGACCATGCTGGTTGCTATCAAGTCAATTCTGACACCTTGTTGTTTGTTGTTGTTATGTGCTGTCGAGTCTATGCACAACAGCCCTAAACCCTGCTCTATCCTGCGCCAACAGCACTGCCTCTGACACACCCATCCCAATTACCCCAGTCACCGAATCAATCCATCTCAGAGAGGGTCTTCCCCTCCTGCGTTGTCCCTCCACCCTCCCAAGCATCATGTCCCTCTCCAAGGACCCATCGTACCTCCTGGCAACATGTCCAAAGTATGTCAGACGAAGCCCCAGAATCCTTGCCTCCAAGGAGTAGCTTGGTTTAATCCTCTCCAAGATGAATCTGTTTGTTTTCCTGGCAGTCCATGGTACATTCAGTACTCTTCTCCAGCACCACAGCTCAAAAGCATCCACTCTCCTTCTGTCCTCCCTAGTCATTGTCCAACTCTCTGATGCATAACAAGTGATTGCAAAGACCATGGCCTGTATCAGGCGCACCTTGGTCTCCAGAGAGACACTGTTGCTCCTGAGTACTTTAGAGGGGTCCCTAACAGCAGACTTTCCCATCGCGATACGCTTTTTGATTTCCTGACTGCTGGTGCCAAGAGTGTTGACTGTGGAGCCGAGCAGACTGAAGCTGTGAACTATCTCAATCTCTTCGCCATCCATCCTGATGCTGCCAATTGGTCCAGTGGTGAGAATCTTTGTCTTCTTGACATTGAGCCTCAGTCCATACTGAAGGCTGCAGTCCTTGACCCTTTGCAGCAAGTGCATGAGGTCCTCCTAGCAACCCTAAAAATCAGGATAGAGCTATTCTATGGGGTTTCTAAGGCTGTAATGTTTAGAGAAGCAGTCTGCTACCTCTTCCTCTCATGGAGTGGTTGACGGGTTTGAACTGTCTATCCTTTGGTTTGTATCAAGCCCTTTAACACTGTACCACAAGGGCTCCTTCTGTATCTAAAATAGGGAGCTCTGATGGCCTGGTCCATAGGCAGATGCACTGCTAATCCAAAGGCTGTACCACTCTAGTGGTTTAAATTCACCAGTGGCTTGGAGGGAGAAAGATGGGAAATCTCCTCCTGTGCAGCCTTGGAAACTCAATGGAGAGTCAGCTATTAGTCAACTCTCAATTGACAGCAGTAAGACAGAAATGTCTAAGATACTTCATTTGCCAGTCGTCTTTCTATTAGCTCCATTTAGTTGAAAGTCAGGTGTAAACTGTTTAGACTTTTTTATTATTAAGTGTAAGCGGATTGGTTGCCTAGATTTAGTTAACAATCAGCTGTGTGCTGGAAGCCTCTTGTTAAAGACAATCAGGCCCTAATGGGTGGGCCTTTGTATTTAAAAGTCAGAGGGCTCTCAGGCCTGGTGTTACTTGTGTTTGGGAGGAACATTGTTCTAAGTAGTACAGCACTTGTCTGTCATTTTGTTGTGATAACTGACTGACCGAGGTAACCTGAGATTGCTGTGATACTGAAAGCTGTGCCACTGGTGTGTCAAATGGCATAACGGTTGCCCATGGTGGACAGGCCTTGACAGAGCTCCCAGATTAAGACAGACTTGGAAGCAGGATTGGCATCCACTTCTTAAATAACAGGTCTTTGAAAACGCTATGAACACTAGAGAAATGACCATAGTTATAGAACAGGATTCAGATCTTTTGTTCTTAGGGTTGGTATGAATTGTACTTGACTCGACGGCACTTAACAACAACAAGGCTGCCATCTGGGATGTCAGATGGATCCTGACTGAAGCAAAGAATACAAGAATGTATAGTTGTACTTCATTGGCTACACAAAGACATTTATGGATCATACCAAATTTTTAATAACACTGAGAAGAATGGGAATCCCAAAAACACATAACTGTGCTCGTGTGAAAACTATACCTAGACAAAGAGGCTATTTTGCAAACAGAACAAGGGAACACTGCATGGTTTAAAATTAGGAAAGGTGTGTACCAGGGTCATATCCTTTCTCCAGAACCTATTTATGCTGTATGCTGAGTGAATTATCTGAGAAGCTGGACTCTACGAAGAAAAATGTGGAATCAAGATTGAAGGAAAAATCATCAAAAACCTTTGTTATTCAGATTCAAACCTTGTTTGCTGAAAGTGAGGACTTGAAGCATTTGCTACAGAAAGTTCAACACTCCAGCCTTCAATATGGATTGTATCTAAATGTCAAGAAAACAAAAATCCTCACCACTGGACCAATAGACAGCATTATGATGGAGAAAAGATTGAGACTGTCAATGACTTCATCTTACTTGGATCTATAATCAATACACTTAGTACTAGCAGTTGGGAGATCAAGAGATACACTGCACTGAATAAGTCTGTAGTCAGGGACCTCTCCAAATTATTGAAGAGCAATGATGTCATTTTGAGGACTAAGGTGCACCTGATTCAGGCCATGGTCTTTTCAGTCATTTGCTATGCCTCTAAGAGCTGAATAATGAATAAAGATAGCATAACAAGAGTTGGTGCCTTTGGACTGTGGTACTAGAAAAGAATGCTTATATCCCATGGATTGCCAAAAGAACAAACAGATAGGTCTTAGAGAAGGTGCAGCCAGAGTGCTCCTTGGAGGCAAAGATAACACAACATTGTCTCACATGTTTGGGGCATGTTGCTAGGAGAGGCTATTCCTTGGAGAGAGAATTATGCTTGGGAAGGTAGAGGGACAGTGAAAGAGAAGACAACCCTTAACCAGGTGGACTGACTCTGTGATTGTAACAATGGAATCAAGCATGTCAGAGATTGTGAGGATAACACAGGACAGGATAGAGTTCCCATTTGTTGTTCATAGGGTAGCTCTGTGCCATACTTGATTGAATGGTTCCTTACAAAATCAACAAGGCTGCCACAGGAAGAAGCTGCACTGCAATCCCAAAGGCACATGGTTCAAATTCACCTGATGCTCCATGGGAGAAGAAAAGGCAGTTTCTTCCCATGCGATTTCCTGCCTCCGAAAACCCACTGGAGGGTCAGCTATGAGTCAGTTCCAACTCAACACCAAACAACAACAACAAAGCTGTCACAACAAGTTACCATAGGCGTGGTGGTCAAAACAATTGACATGTATTCTTACACAGTTTAAGAGGTCAGAAGTACAAATCAAATTATCAGCTGGATTGGCTCTTTCTAGACAATCTGAGAGAGAGTTTGTGTTGCACCTCACCCCTATCTCCAGGGAACAGCCAGCAAAGAGAACAAGGGAACACTGCATGGTTCAAAATTAGGAAATGTGTGTGTCAGGGTTCCTCAGCTCGCAGAGCCAGCACTCCACCCTCTGTGACCTCGTCCACATAGCCAGCTCTGTGTGTCTATGCCTGTTTCTCTTATGCCGACCTTGCAAGCCCTTACCCTTGCATTAATGGGCCACCCTCATCCAGAATGATCTCACCTTGAATTCTTTAATTATTACATAGAATTTTATTTCAAATAAGATCACATTCTGAGCATCTAGGGGACACAATTTCGTTGGTCATCATTTAGCTCACTACATTCATTCGCAATAACATTTTTCCACAGGGGTTGCATTTCAACATCACGAACACAAAAGTCCTCACCATTGGTCCGATAGGCAACATCATGATAGATGGAGAAAAGATTAACTTTGCCAATGGTTTCTTTTGCTTGGATCAGCAATTAATAGCCACAGCTGCAGCAGTTAGAAAATCAAAATATCAAAAGACATGTTATATTGGAAAAATCTACCATCAAAAGGTGTCTCCAAAATGCTAGAGAGGAAGGACATCTGTTTACAGGCTAAAGTGCTTCTGATCCAAGCCATACTATTTTCTATTGCTTCCTAGTCATCTGAAAGTTGGGCAATCAATAAAGAAAAAGAAAGAAGAATAGATGCCTTTGAACTGTGGTGTTGGCAACGAGTATTTAATATGCCATGAACTACAGAAAGAAAAACAAAATCTGTCTTGGAGGAAGTTCAACCATGTGTTTCTAAGAAACATAAATGGTAAAACTCTGCCTCACATACTTTAGGGCTGTGGCCAGGAAGGACCAGACCTTGGAATAAGGCATCACGGTGGATAAGATAAAGGTCAATGAAAGAGAGGCAAACCCTCAACAAGATGTGTTGATTGGTAACAGTGACTGAACAAAGTTTGAACACGGCAGAGATTGTGAGGATGACACAGGTTAGGGCCAGGTTGTTATGAGTCATAGTCTCCCCGATATTCCCCAACAACAGAGTAGACTAGAGTAGAATATGACACATTGGGGCACAATCTCAGATGGACTCCAGGAGCAAGTCTTCTATTTCAAAGGCAACAAATTCATCTTGCATAAGCCCAACAACTCGACGGCACTTAGCAACAATAATATCAACGTAGAGAGAGAGAGAGATCAGCTGGCCCACTGGACGGATAGAAAGCAATGCTACCAAGCCAAAGGTGGGTGACTTTTTTAATCCACAGCCCTCGGTCCTGTCTTTCATTGTTTTTGTTCAGACATTCCTCTAGGTCATATAGCCCTGGTGTACAAGTTGCCGTACAGCGGTAACTTGTGGTTGCTGTGAGGCTGAACACTGTGACACTGATGTGCCAAATGTGTTAATGGTTGGTTACTCCATGTGGACAGAGAGTGGGGTGGAGCTCCCTGATTAAAACAAACTTGGAAGGAGGAGTGGCATCCACTTCCATAATAGCTTGCCTCGGGAAACCCTATGAACCTGGAGGGAGGTTGAGAGACACCCAAGCATTGAGGACTCTCCTTCATAGAGTCGCTATGAGTCGCCTGCGACTCGATGGCACTTAACAACAACAAGCCCAACAGCATTTTTTGGATGGTGGAAGTTAAGTCTTCAAATTACATTTTTAAAACCCTGTAGTCTGTGCACCCAGTAAACAGCTATGTTTCCAACAATGGATTCCAAAACAAATCAGACAGCACCTCCAAAATCAACCAACTCGAAAGATGTCCCTAAGAGAGGAGAGTGCACTTCTCACACCCAGTGTGCTCAGAAGCGGGGCTATTGATTGTGCGTAAGTGAGTTTTCTGGCTTGGGTGCATGCATCACATTGAAAGAAAAGAAGTAGGTGACGAAAATCTGAAAGCGAGCCAACCTATGACACGAAGTGCTAAGCTCAGGAAAGTCTAACGTATTTCAGTGGCCACAGTTGTTCAACACCTTAAAGATCAATTTAAAACTCATTCTCATCTTGCAGCAAATATCACAGATATATAGATATAGATCTAAACAACCCTTAGTCACAAACACTAATATGTCTGATTTAGCTTCCAGAAGCCTCTGTGACCTAATCAGCAAGCAAAGTCTGTTGGGAACAAAGGTGGAAATTTAGTTTGAGATATTTTTCTCGGACATAGGGCACGTTGGAGCCATCATTGATAAATTCCAGTGCCCACCAGAAGAGACTAGTAGAGTGACTTAGAGAGTGTGTGTGGGGGGGGGGGGGGGAGTCAGAGTGAAATAGAAAATCAGAAATGGATGCAGACTTGTATTAATTCCTGACAGAAGTGTTAGATCCTTGAAAATGAAACGTGTTCCAGAAAAACGTTCTGCTTTAAAAATCTCGAGACCGGAATGAGTACTTTGCGTACTCATAGGAGACAAAGTTACAGGTAAAGTGAAGACCTTGTGAGAATGTGGTCTTTCCTGTAGGAATCTGGGGAGAGGCACACCTCTACCTGGATGTTCCAGAGGAAGAAATGATGTCCTTGTTCCAACAACCACCGTGCAGCCTGTGTGTTCACACTCTTAATCCAGCTCTGACAACAAAAGGGGATTTGCCAGCTAATGGAGCCAGCAACCATGACAGCAAGAGGAAATGATGATGCCTCAAAGACGAATGTTCAGCGAGTCAAATATAAAACCCAGAGGACTGGCTTGGTCAGGATACTATGCAAAGAAGCAAATCTGGACCTTTTAAGGACAAGGGCAAGAGACTTTTCCCTCCTCTTCAAACTCAACACAAAAGTCCTTTGCTGCCCAGTCAGAACTAAGTCATAGCTGACCCTCCAGTGGGGTTTTGGAGGCTGTAAATGACACAGGAAGTAATCACCCACCTTTCTCCCTGGATTCAGACCGACTGAGGTGGCCCCTTTGGGTTAGCAGCACAACTGCCTACACCTTCGTCCACTATGGCTCCTGTGTCTCCTCTCAAACCTTTGTATTTTGTGATCTAGTCAACACTCTTGGCACCAGCAGTCAGGAAATCAAAAAGTGTATCGCGATGGGAAAGTCTGCTGTTAGGGACCTCTCTAAAGTACTCAGGAGCAACAGTGTCTCTCTGGAGACTAAGGTGCACCTGATACAGGTCATGGTCTTTGCAATCGCTTGTTATGCATCAGAGAGTTGGACAATGACTAGGGAGGATAGAAGGAGAATTGATGCCTTTGAGCTGTGGTGTTGGAGAAGAGTACTGAATGTACCATGGACTGCCAGGAAAACAAACAGATTCATCTTGGAGAGGATTAAACCAAGCTACTCCTTGGAGGCAAGGATTCTGGGGCTTCGTCTGACATACTTTGGACATGTTGCCAGGAGGGATGACGGGTCCTTGGAGAGGGACATGATGCTTGGGAGGGTGGAGGGACAACGCAGGAGGGGAAGACCCTCTCTGAGATGGATTGATTCAGTGACTGGGGTAATCGGGATGGGTGTGTCAGAGGCAGTGCCGTTGGCGCAGGACAGAGCAGGGTATAGGGCTGTTGTGCATAGGGTCGCTATGAGTCGCAAACGACTCGACGGCACATAACAACAACAGTTGTAAGGGCTTATACTGCCCACTCAAAAGCACATGGTTCAAATCCACCAGTTGCTCTATGGGAGAAAGATGAGCAGTCAACTCCCGTGCAATTGACTGCCCCTGAAAACCTGCTGAAGGGCCAGCTATGGGTCAGCTCTGCCTCAACAGTGGGTCACAGCAACAACACCCTTTGTAATCCCTTCCTGGATGCCTAGGCAGTTTCCCGAATGGCAGTAGAATGTATGCCCTGAATGGCCCTGGGATTCTGTTTACCAGAGTCCCTCTCGTCTTACACTGACCATCCTCAGATAGTGACTCTGCATCATTGCCCTCACACTGAACTACCCAGCCTACTGCCTTCACTTCATCTACCGCTGCATGAATTCAGGAGATCCAACTTCCAGCTTCACCTTGTCTTCTAACAAAGGAGAGCCCTCCAGTTGTACAACCTATAACCCCAGGCTCGTGATGGAGTCCCAAGCCTAAGATAGACCTTTGAGACATTACCTAACAAGCTCACAGCACCCAAGACCCAGACCTTGTGAGCAGGACAGACAGACAACATCAGAATGAGACCAAGTAGGAATCTGGCCTCTTTTGCTGGCTGTGCAAGGACCCACGAATGGACCCGAGGAATCAGATAGATCGTAGCAGTGTAATGAAGACAGAGGAGAGTGAGTCTCTCTGGGAAGGGACAACGTGCCATGCGTGGAGAGGCAGGAAGCTTGGCTATGTGCAGATTCTTGATGGCCTCATGAAGAACTAACATCTTCAGAAATGAATTCACAAGTTTGCATTCCCAGCAATATTTAAGTGAGTAAGTTTTATCTGACATACTTTGGACATGTTGCAAGGAGGGACCAGTCCTTGGAGAGGGACTTCATGCTTGGGAGGGTGGAGGGACAGCGCAATCAAGGAAGACTCGATGAGATAGATTGATTCAGTGACTGGAGTAATGGGGGTAGGTGTGTCAGAGACAATTAGATTGGCACAGGATAGAGCAGGATTTAGGGCTGTTGTACATAGGGTCACTATGAGTCACAGGCAACTCGACATCACACAACAACAAATCAACTTGTACACTTACTGCTGTCAAGTCAAACTGACTTACAGTTGACCTTCCAGTGAGTTTTCAGAGGCTGTCAATTACATGGGAGGAGATCACGATAGAAGCTGCCGGAGTCACCGCCTTTGGGTTAACAAAGCAACTCCTCTGCCATCAGAAGTCCTCTGTGGTACGCTTCTGAGATGTTAGCAAATTGGTTCATTTACTACCCAAGTATAACCTAGCTTATCCAGATTAGTATACTGCTTAAGCTTTGCATTATTAATGCTACCAAGAGATGATGTTCATATAGAAATCTCCCCCACTTAATTTCTTGGTGATCAATTACAGACCTATCTTGCCCAAAATAAGTTGCCACTCTAGTGCCTTCATCGTGACATTAAATTATTCTCCTATCCACCTTAATGTCCCCACCATTAAGGACATTCCTAATATTTGCTACATCTTTGGCTTTTAGTTCACCTTGCTTTATCTTTTATGCTATGCATGCACTGTGTAACATATGATAGCAGTGGTAGAATTTTCACCTTCTTGCGCTGCCAATGGAAAGGTATGCAGTTTGAATCCATCAGCTGCTGTGGGAGAAAGATTAGCAATCTCTCCCCCCGTGATTAACTGCCTCTTAAAACCCACTAGAAGTTCAGTGACAGGTTGGTTCCTACTTGACGGTACACAACAAACAATAACAACACGTGTGATTCCTAGGCTTGATTTTTGGCCAATTGCAATTCATGCACGATCATGACTCACCTGTCATTGTTAGTTTGCATGTAAATAGGATGCTGGACAGATCTCAGGAGTGCTTCTAGATCAAGAGATGGACTAGGAAGAAAGACCTGGTGATCTGCTTACAGAAATCTTACAGGTCTCAACTTTCAACACAAAACTGACCATAGGAATGGTGTAAAACTTGGGCCCATTGCATTCAGTTGTGTCTGTCTCATTTGGATGTAAGAACAGGCAGCACCTTATAGCCCAGTAAATGTAAGGTCAGGGTCACCAGGTGCTTCTTTTCATCCTTTTTCCTTATCAATACACGGCAGCACTCGATGACTATCTATTCGTTGCATGATGGTTCCCACTCAACTGTGGCTCTTTGTAGGCTCCTCAATCTGTAAAATCCCTGCAGCAGCTAGTCCAACCTTCTTGTCAGCACCATCTCCGCCACCAGAAAGTACTTTGCTCAGTTTCCGAGAGAGCGATTTGGCCGGTGTCCCTATGTGATCTCTGCACTCACAGGGGAGAATTGTCTCCCTAATGGGCTGCATGACCCAGATACAGCCAGAAAGCACTGCTCGAGTCAATCTTTGGGTTTTTCCTGCTTGCCTTCCCGTGTAAGTGTCTTGAGGAGGCAACACATGCTCCTTGATTTCAGCACGAAGCTAAGAAAGAAGAAGAGAGTTTCCTAAGCACAAATATCCAGAAATCTCTGGAAGGTGAACCCTCAGACACTTCCCTCATGTTCCTTACTGGAGGGATAGACACCAAACTGTCAGTTTACACTGGCTATCTCTTCATGGTGTCATTACAGTGTGACACTGGAGTTAACAGAGTGCAGCTCTTTAAAAAGAGAAAAAGAGTGAAACAAAAAGTTTGAATCTACCAGTCACTCATGTGGCACTTTGTTTCCATAAAGATTTATGTTTTTATTGGCAGGTGCCATCAAGTTGACTACAACTCATAGAGGTCCTGTGAGTCATTAAAAAAAAAACTAATGGAAACCTTGAAATATCTGTGTCATCCTTACGATCTCCTCAATTGTCTAGCCCTTTGCTGCGCTCCCTGAGTCAGTCTATCTCATTGAGGGTTTCTTCTCCTTCCCCAACATTCTATTTTCCAAGCACATAAAGATCTACAGACTTGGAAACTCTATGGAGCTGTTCTGTCCTATAGTGATATTATGATTTAGAATCAGCTTGAGGGTGGTGGATTCAATAATTTACTGCATTTTTCCAATGAGCATTAAGGTCTTTAATTTGGAAGAAAAGAAATAGTCTTTTTCTTTTCTTCCTCTTTCCATCAAAACAACCCAGTGTTGTTCTGGTCAGCACACTATGAGAAGCATGCTGAAGTTCCTTCAGGGATATGGAGGCCTCTGCTGGCTCAGTCCTGTCGGGGAGTGAGCGCTTCACAGGATGAGGCACTGGGACCTGAGAGTCCATTGTCTCCACCCAGGGTGCCTGAGTGTCAGTGGAAACCTTGGAGCAAGACAACCAGCGCTAAACAAGAAGATGCAGTCCCGCCACACGCTCCTGCAGCTACACTCAGGAATATCAATCTCCACAGACAGTCGTCCCCAGAAACCACTTGGGCAGGATGCCACTGGTGCACCGTTAATACCATTCCTCGTGCAGGCAGGAGTAAGCGGCTCTGTGAACCATGACTAATGGGCACCTTGAGACCTCAATCAAAGAAGGGAGGGGGAGGAAAGCTTAGTCAAAGAAAGCCCAGCATGCTTCCTCCCATCCAAACAGGACACCGAGCCAGAATAAACTCTAGGTGAGTGGAAACTGGTAAAGAGTATGGGCGTTGCAAACAGAGGATCACGGGAAATTTCACAGGAGCAAGGATTTCAGAGGCTCAGAGCAGAGTAGTCCAAGGTCACAGAGCATGTACATAGTGGAACTTGTCTCACACTCTGCTGACAACAGGCCCCTTTCCATGATTTGGTGCTGGGGGGGGGGGGGGGAGAAGTACAGGAGACATCAGAAACCAAAGGGCGACTTCCCCATCCTGCCGGCTCCTGCAGCATCCACCTGTCCCACCTCTTGCACAGCCTCCTGAGGGGTCTTCCAGGGCCCGCCCCACACCCTGTCCTGTGATCTACTTTCCGAGTTCTCTGGCTCCTTGCTCCCAGTCAGAAAGCAGCTGCTGACATTTGAAATCACCACTCTTGCTCTGTAATTAGTAATTAGCTTGTCAGTACTCCAGCAGCAGCAAGAAAAACAGAACGGGGTCCTCTGAGAATTCAAAACATCCCCCTGCCTCCCCCCATTTTTTTTAATTTAAGCAGAGTATATTTTAATAGAAGCACATCACTCAGTCAGGCTATCTCTTGAAGTTAATTCTAATTTCTCCTGACAGATGGAAAGATGGTGATAGGGTGATGTGCTGGCTTTAAGGAGCCCTGGAATCGCAGTGGTTTGAGTGTTGGACGGCTAAGGGAAAGATCACTGGTTCTAAACCATCAACTGCTCCAGGAGAGGAGGAGGCGGGCTCCTTCCAGAAGGACTGCAGCCTGGAACGGAGCAGCTCTTGTCTGACCTATAAGGTCACTGAGTCAGAATTGAACTGATGGCCGTGGAGGTTTTGTTTTGTTCATTTTGTTTATGTTGACTTTGCAGAAAGTATTTGGTCTGACCACGGAGCTCCCAAAGTAGAGGTTCTTAATCTGGAGTCTGCACAGAGGTGACCAGGCTGTCCCAAGTTGGTGTGGGCTTTTCAAATTCCAGCACAGAATGTCCAAGTCCTGAGAAATCCCTCCGTCCTGGGCAAACAAAAGCTGCCAGTCTCCCTCCCTAAAATCCAAGCAGCCTTAACTCAGGCTGGGAAGCAAATAGCATAGCAACAAACTTCCTTCTACTGTAAAAACAGGCAAGAAATCGATCATATTAGCAATACCTTAAACAGAGCCTTATGACACAATGATTAAGCACTAGGCTTATAACAAAAGGTTAATGGTTCAAATCTCCCAATAATTCTGTGGGGGGAAAGATGTGGCAGTTTACTTCTGTAGATACACCCAGATGCCTTGGCAACACTATGGTTCTATCATAGACAGGGCCTTAATGAGTCGTAATAAACTCAACACCAAGAAATCTTGGTTCCCAAGGAGACCTGGGATTAACTGCTTCTCTCCTGATTTTTAGCAAAGGTAGATCCAGCAGAGTATGTTTGGAGATAAAAGAGTTGAATTTAATAGCCCAATTTCACAGTTCTCCTGCTCCACAGAATTGGCCTTAATCCTGCAGTCTGCCCTATGTAACTGAGCAGGATGTCTATTCTCTCTTCTAAAGCTCACCCTCTCCCAGGCAGTACCAGATTACCCAGCGACCAAGGTAAACTGGGGCTTATTCATTGTAATGCTCACTACTCTGCAGTGAATAATTTCTCATCACCTCATGCCATCAGAGAGCCTGCTTCCAGGCTGCATCTTCCAACCCCACATCAGTTTCTGGAATCTGGGCTTCTTCTGACTTTACATTCCCTGGCAGGGACAGAGGACCCAGTACTTGAGGTAAGCATCTGTTTACTTGTGTTTACTAATCTGTAATGAACAATTGGGTTGTGGTGCTGGAGAAAAGTATTGAACATACACCATGGACTGCCAAGAGAACAGGTCTGTCCTAGAGAGGGTGAAACCAAGTTTCTCCTTGAGAGACAGATTTTTGAGGCTCCATCTCACATACTTTGGGAAGGTTGCCAGGAGGGACCAGACCTTAGAGAAAGACATCATGCTTGGAAAAATTAAGGAAAAATACAGGAGAGGAAGACCCCAGATGAGATGGATTGACACAGTAACTGAGGCAATGAGAGTGGGTGTGTCAGAGCCAGTGAGAGTGGCCCAGGATAGAGCTGGAGTCAGAGCTAATGTGCATAGACTCACTGTGAAGCATAGTCAACTTGACGGCACATCACAACAACAGTGAACGATTTATATGGGATTTGCCTCAGATCTTAAACACAAAAGTTCTGGTGTCTAAATCCTAATATCTAAGATCTGATACCCAAACATCACTGCTGTCCCCCTCACATGTGATGAGACATTTAAGATACTCTTACTGAAAAGGGTTGTTGTTGTTGTTGTTGTTGTTGCTATGCGCCGTCGAGTCACTTGCGACTCATAGCGACCCCACGTACAACAGTCCTAAACTTTGCTCTGTCCTGTGCCAATCGCACTGTTTCTGACTCTCCCATCC
>NW_006399853.1:10583714-10594386 GCF_000299155.1 Elephantulus edwardii
TTAACAACCCTATGAACAGCAGATCTGAACCTCACCTCATTCTGTGCCTTCTTTGCACCCCCTGCTATAATCACGTCCATTGCTACAGTCACTGTGTCAGTCACCTGAGAGTCCTCCCCTCTTCCACTGACCCTCCACCTTACTCAGCACTGTGCCTTTTTTCCCCAAAAAACTTGCCCCTTCTGACAACATGCCCACAGTATAGGGGACAAAGTTTCACCCTGTTTTCCTCTAAGGAGCACCCTGGTTATCTTTCCTCCAAGGCAGACTTGTTTGTTCTTTTGCCAGTACAGTTAGCCATATTCCAAATATTTTACCAGTTTGTGCCTTAACTTTTGTAAATTTTCCTGGGTATCTTTTGATGAGGAACAGCTTTTGTAAATTTTAGTGAAGTATTTCCGTTCTAGATTTTATGCTTAAAGAGCTTCTTAAAATCTTGTGTGTAAAGTGAAACTTGAAGCAGTTTGGAATTTTCCCCCTCCCATAGGGATATCTGGTTGTTTCAGCACCATTTGTTAAAAAGACATTCTCTTTTCCTTTGAATTGACTCGGCACCTTGATTTAAAAAAAAATCAATTGGTTGTATATGTGTGGATCTATTCCTGAACTCTCAATTCAGTTCTACCAATCTATTTGCCGGGACCTTTTGCTAATAGCTCAATTTCTTGAATAATCTGGCCTTACCATAAGTACTGTTGGATTTTATTTCTTAAAATTGTACCTGTTATTCCGGATTCTTAGCATTTCCACACCCAATAAGGAATCCACTTCTCCCTTTCTTAAAAACATAAAAATAAAACAAACCTGCTAGAATTTTCATTGGAACTGCGCTGTATCTATAGACCAGTTAGGAGGGAACTGAGAATTTAGTGATAATGAATTTCCCAATCAAGAAACATATAGCTTCTAGTTAAATACATCTAGTTAAACTATCCATTTTCTTAGCTCTGTTTTGCAGTTTTCAGTACCCCAGTTCCTACATACTTTTTGTTTGATTTGTTATGATGGTGGTGATGGTGGTTTACTGTCAAGTTGGAACTGACCCATAGCTGGTCCAGGAGGTTTTCAGAGGCAATTAATCACATGGGAGCTGATTGATCATACTTCTCCCGAGAAGCTGCTGGTGGATTCGAATTGAGAGCCTTTGGGATTACAGCACAGCTTCTGACCACTAGGTCACCAGAGTTTATTCCTAAATCATTTGGTTATATTTTTATGCTATTGTAACTTTATTTTTTTAAAATATTCATTTCCTACTTGTTAATTGCTAGTAGAAATAAATACAACAGATTTTTCTATATTCCTTTGAATGCTAATGCCTGGCTATGCTCATTTATTGAAACTGGTGCATGGTGTGTGTGGTGTGTGTGAATGGCTGAGGGCTACCCCACTGCACACTGTAAAGATTAGAAGGTCCCAGAGGAATTTTCTTATCCCTTTCCCTGTATTTGGCAAACACTCCCTTTAACTTATGGAAGGCCAGCATACATCCAAGTATTCTCTCTGTCCCAGCTTCTAGCAGGAGAAAGCAGTACTCTAAGTGAAGACATGGAATGATTTGGATGACCTTGTCCCACTTTTCTGCCCCACCTATGCTGCTGGTGTTTGTATTGTTACTGCTTTCCACCAGCTGTTCCACACAAGGATGGACAATCTCCTCCCATGCAATTTACTGCCTCTGAGAACCCACTGCAGGGTCAGCTATAAGCTGGTTCCAACCTGATGGCACAGAACCACAACAGTGCTGTAAGTAGTATTTGTAAGCTTATGTCATGGGCTATTTCCCCTCATAAAGAGTTACAGACTGGAAACCCAATGGAGGATTTCTAAGAGTTGAAATTGACTTGATACATGTGGGTTTTAGCTACTACAAGAAGGACGCAAAGAACCTTTGGAGGTGAAAATTACATTCCCTGGACTACAGTCATAGCCTCATGCCAAAATTTATCAAGCTTTGCATATTAAGTATTTATAATTTACTTCATATTAATTAAAGCTCAAAAAAGCGTGTACATTTTTTTTTAAAAACAGTTCTTTGGCGTTCAGCTGTCCCTGGTATGTTCCTCCCCTCACAGTGCCCTGCTCTTCGAAATAGCTCACCACTTTCTAGATTATCTTTCATTTTGGTTTCTTTGTGTCCTCAGCTCTCTGATGGGTTTTTTTACCATTGTACCTTCCAGCTTGTTCTTATTTTAGTGGGTAGAAGCAGTGATCTCTTGCAACTTCGTATACAGAATTACAAGTCGTCTGCGTGTTAAATTATAGCTTCATTTTCTATGCAACACAATACTCTAGAATTGAGAGAACAGTCTCTTTCTTCTTTAAACAAAAATAATTAATCACAAAAAAACCCTTTGAAATAATAAAGTCCCAAATCTGTAAGAAGGTTTATGTTTGCCAACACCTAAGATGATTTTTAAAAACCTGGGCAAAATAGACATATGGTCACAACTGAGCCAGTGCAGGAATCCATGGGGTTTCATTCTTGATCTATGGACTCATCTGTCACATTTCATTGTCTCCGATGCATTATTGAGAGACAGAGCATCATATTCAAAGATAGAAAATCATAGCTTTTTCTTTTTTCCATGGATTAATATATCAGTTCAGCACAATTCTGATCAAAATTCCAACCAGATTTTAGATACAGAAGCAGGGGCCTGGGACAAGAAAAAATCATTTTCATTGTGCGAGTTCCCTCTTATGCCAATGTCATCTGTGCAGGTAAAGCTTTGTCTACTCCGTAAGGTTTTCAGTGTTGTGACTTTAGAAGCAGAGTATCTGATCTTTCTTCTAAGGTGTCTCAGTTAGCTTAAACCATCATAAGTAGTCAAACTCTTAACCATTTGTACCACCCTAGGTCATTCGGAAGAAGTAGAAGGCAAGGCCAGAACAATTAAAAGTGACAAGACAACTATTTCTCGTTCAGCCTGAGAAGCAAGCACCTGTGCAAAAAATAACCCCCCCAAAAACACACATATATTTAAAAGCAATTAGTAATGAATGACTGGCATTGGCAGATAGTAAACCATATTAAAAAGTTTGTGTAATTAAGAGTATATTACTTTTCAGAAAAAGTGTCTTACTAGTGATGAGTAGACAGAAAAAAATCACTATATTCTGTGTGAGAGCAGAAATTCTGAAAGGAGATTCAAGAATTCAGGGTGTGATTACTGATTAAGTAAATAGTATTAAGTCATTAAGATCCTATAAATAAATAGTAATGAATTAAAGCTACTGTCTTTTAAGTGTTGGATTTTAAGGGGCAGGTAGTGGGATCCAGAAAAGGTAAGGCTGATAAGCTGCCTCTGTAATATATGACCTCTCTTCTCTTACAGTGAAAGGATATTGTTTGGCTATAATATATAGTATGGATGCCTCCCTGGGTTTATGACTATAAAAGCATATTGGGTAAAAGTGTTAAGAATCAGGTAAAAAGATAGGATGCCAGGGGGAAAAAAATGAGTCGGGGTCATTTTTTTGCTTATTAGACCTTGGCAGAGACATCAGGCAGGCTTGATAGAGCCTGAGGTCCGGAACTGGTGGTCCTCAATCCAGAAGATACGCTGACGACAGGGGTCTCTGGGTTGGCCCCCTCATGCCTCTGAGCTGTCACAACTGGACGCTGTCTCATCACTGAGCCTTCTCCCTGAACAAACTGGACAATCTGATGGCAGTCAGCTCTGACGTACAAAATCTGGTCTACCTATAAGCATCATGATGATAGCCAACTTGGTAAGAGGGGTCAAATCCCATTTTTATATCCTGAATTTCTAAAATATTGTTTTGCCCCCCAAAAATCAATTTCTCATTTTTCTAGCGGTAACTTGAAAAGGGTGTAATTGATCAAGCCTAAATCCCTTACAGTGCCCGGGCCATTGTGAAAGGCTCAGTCCCAACGAGCCACTTGAGTCAGGGCCAGGTGGGCAGCGGGCCTCAGCGGCTAACACCCGCGGGTCTGGGCAGGTGGCAGCAAAGCAAGGACAGGTTTTCACCTCCTCCCGCTACCACTGTGGGAGGAAATGCAGGCTCATGGAATCGAGATGCTCAGCTCGCTCATTTGGGGTTTGTGGTCCAATTTGCGGATGAGACGTTTATGAAGTCTGGCAATTACAATGCCATCTTATTAAGATTTTGTTACATGAAAACCACACAGCACAGGACAGGAACTTGGGGGGGGAGGGTAGTGAAGATGAACATAAGACTGTCATTCCCACCTCCCCCTGGACCAAGAGAGACCTCAGTTGCAGAGACCCTCCACTTCCTCTTATCATTGTTGTTAGGTGTCATTGAATCAAGCACAACTCATATCAACCCTATGAACAAGAGACCTGAACCCTGTCCTATCCTGTACCAACCTCACCATACCATCATTTCCGATATGCTTGAGCCCATTATTACAGCCCCTATCAATCCATCTCATTGACAGTCATCCTTTCTTTCATTGACCTTTCCAAGCATGTTATCCCTTTCCAAAGAAGACCTCTCCAAACAATATGCCCAAAGTATATGAGATAAAGCCTCACCATCCCTGCCTCCAAGCACACTCACTGCACGTGCCTAGAAGTTCGACTCTGACCTTTCTGATGGAAATGGAGCAGGCGAATGAACTAGTCTTGAACCCCAAGCAAAACAAAACTAAAGCAATTCCCCACCAAGGACTCTTAATTTGGACATATTAATAATAACTTCTGACCTGGATATTTGATGGAGGTGTGCACAGCAGAGCCTTTACCAACCACTCCTTCTGGTCAGTGAGGAAAATGGTGGTTGGACTTCAAAGTCATCTGAAATCTAAGCAGAAGGAGCAGAAAACAGGCATGAACCCTTTGGGCAATTGGACAGTAGAACGGTGGATGCTTGGACACTGGCCACACCTCTTGTTTGCATCAAGAGAACGACTGTGTAAAAAGAACACAGGTAGCATGGGTCTAGCCAAGTCTGATCTCTAGTAACTCCATAAAGGGAAACTGTCCCCATCAACAATATCCTCAATACAAAACTAATTCTTAAAAGGTCACACATGGTATCACATATCTCACACCTTCTTCTACTCATTCCAACAACAGTCTTACTGCTCGGAAACCTGTTGCAATATTCACACCAATTTCATAGAACCGTACTGACTGCTAAAGGGGTTCCAGACAGCTTCTCAAGGGGGTCATAGGCCTTTAACTGTCAGTGTTATGACTTAGGTCAGTGTTACAAAGTCCTGCCAGTTATGATATCTTCCCTCAGTCCTTCAGCAAGCTTGGATGAAAGCCTCTGGCTTTGGATCCATGGGGCAACAGTCTCAAGTCAGTTCTGTCTCATGTTGGTCTCTAGATCTCTGCTGAGGTTATTGCTCTTCTGTAGATCCCAATCGGGCTGGTACAGGAATCTCTGGACCCTAGGGATGTGTGCTGCTTCTTCATTGTTGGTATTCAGAGTCCTTGTTTCTGCTGATGAAACCATCTATTTAAACCTCATGGGTGACAAGACTAGCCAATGCCCTTGTGGATAGACTAATACACTCTATTTGTATAAATCCCACCCAATCCATGCAGAACAGTCAAAGTCAATGGCTAAGAAAGCCATATTGAAGAATAAACTATTGCCACCACACACTGTTTATTCATTTGCACCTTGAGACTAAGAGTTATGGGCTTTTAGAGCTTGCTTGACATAAAAGTATGATATGATTTGAAGAACTGGTAGAATTTCTCAATTTCTGCCTAAATAATTCCTCTTTTCCTGGCTTGCCATCTGTTCTGCCAACATTTCCATCTCACGTCACCTAAGTTCAGCCACTGAAGACTTTGTAGGAGAAATTGCATGTGCATCTTGATAGTCTTGGACATAGCATAACTTTCATGCTTGATGTCTACAGGGTCACTAAGAGTCATGGTCAACTTGATGGCACCTAATAACAACAACAGCCCCAGAAGTCACGGTATAGTCCCAACTCTCTGTTTGGATCTTGTTTGGAAATGGGTTTTTTCATGCCAGACTAGGGTGTAGACTAAGTCTAACCCCTTCTGAAAAGTGTCATATAAAGAGGCGTGCAAACACACCAAGGTACATGAGGAAGTGTCACCTGATCACACAGGCAGACATGCTATGAGCAGATCAGGGTGACAGTGGAAATGAGAAGATAAGTCCACAGAAGGAATCAATATGGTGAAGGCCCCAACTTAAACTCTTTAGGCCCAGAACCGGGGAAAAAATAAGTCTTTTTTTTTTTTTTTTTAAAGCTATTCACTTTGTTGTATTTTGTTTTTGTTTGTAGTTAGGTGTCGTCTGGTCAGTGCTGACTCACAGTGACCTGATGTATGAAGCTCGGCCTTGTCCTGTGCTGTCGTCACAATTACACTGTGCTTGAGTCCTTGCTTGCAGCCTCAGTATCACTCCAACTCAATGAGGGTCTTCTTCCTTTTTGCTGACTTTCTTTTTTTCCCAAGGATGATACCATTGTCCAGGAATCAGTTCCTCCTGATAACGTGCCCAGGGTATGAGGGATGAAGTGTCCCCATCCTGGCCTCAAAGGAACCCTCTGACCCATAAGACCAGTAGTAAATGCAGACAGGCGCATATAGTAAACCATGGAGACTTCAACACTAATGTTTCAGTCCTTTTGGTCCAGTGTGGAGCAGAAGCCAAGCGAATGGAAGCCAGAAAAGACATGTTTTCAGGTCGATATTGTACAAAATCCAACTTTAGTCTGGGTTGCCATGATCTGTGGAAATCAAGGTCCCAATTTAATAAAACACGACTGGATCTTCCCAGCGTGATACCAGTGTGGCTCACTAATTTGAAGAAACAACGTTATACAACAAATGAATGGGGAAAAACATTCTTCAGTGTTTCTTAAACAGAGAACTGTCATTCAAACACCAAATGCTACTCAGTGTCTTACATGATTATATAATTACACAATGTTTTCCATGATAACTTGTCTAGTCCTGTGGTGAGAACTAGTGGTCATTAGCCTGATCTCCACAGTGACCATTTAAATGGACAGGGGGAGTTTCAAGTGTCACCAAAAAAGGGGGGGGTAAGTTTTGGAACTTAATGTGTAATATGATAGTGTAAATAGAATTTAGATTCATGGTGGCTCTGTGAAAAGAAAACTCTTTGATAAGATGTGGGTTTGGTATGACACAAAGGACTTGAAGGTCTGACTTCCTAGTACTGCTATGCTGGAACTATCACAAGGAGGTAGCTTTCAAGAACAGAAGTTTGTTTTCTCATACTTTAAGCAGCTAGAACTCAGAATTCAGGCCTCTGTCACTACAGGAAGGATCTATTGTAGAGGAATATTTCTATCAGCTTCTCTGTCCTGATTCTTTGGTGATCACCACATGGCCCGAATGCTTCCCTACTTACTCTTTCTTACTTCCGAGCCAAATCTGCCTCAATATTGCAAAAGTAATTCATTTAACACATGTTCTATATTGACATGGACTCATTGACATAACAGACTTCAGCTCCCAAATAGGATTACAGTCACAGGTTCAGGGTTGGTGTTCACGGGCCTTTTTTTTTTTTTAAGGGGGGACAAAAATGTTTGGTTAAGTTGGGGTCCTGATTGCCATAAGTCAGAGAAAATGTGATTCAGTCTGTAACTCTGGATAAGAGAAAGTGTTAGCTAGCCTTACTCACAGGAAGACAATACGGCACAGAGGGCTGCTTAAAGATGCAATGAAATAGAAGGGATTGAACAGATGGCATTTTTCCAAGTCAACCTCATCTTGACAGACACCGGCATTTGTTTGAGTGTTTCTGAATTTTGATCAACGTGTCTCTTCCTAGCATACATGTCACCATAGAAATGGATCAGTAGACCGCCGGATCCAAATGAGTGGAATCATGTTCAGGAGAGAGATGGACATATTTCTAACCATTTAGCTGTTTGACTACATTTAGATCCCTGTACACTTAAGAATATTACCCGGATTTAAGATAATCCCTAGAGGATTTGGGTTCCATTAAAAAGTTTGAGCATAGGATAGATGTAATCCTGATTCCTCATTTAATAAACTGTATGTGGGCACACCACCAGCACCCTGAAATATCAGACTATTAGAAATAGCTCTTGGTTGGAATACATTCAGAAAACTAGAAATGTGTTTTAAATCATTGCATAATATTTCAAGGACTTTGAGGAAATGTCCTTTTTTCCTCTCAGCTGGATGCAAAAACATAAATAACTAAAGATATTTCTTTGATAGAATTATGGAAGCATTTGCACTTTAGGCAAAATTGGTGAAGCTTCGTCTCACATACTTTGGGCATGTTGTCAGGAAAAGCCTGTTCTTGGGAAAATAATAGCAATTCCAATTTCATAGGTTTTGTGTAAGGACTCCATTTAACTCTTTTATTTTAGAAATAAAGCACAGACAGAAAAGAGTTACTGGTTGGTGCAAACAGTTAAGTCCTTGACTACAGCAAACCAAAAGTTTGGTTATTCAACTCTACTCAGAAGCACCTTTGAAGAAAGGTCTAGTGATCTCGTTTTGAGTGGTCATAGTCTTGATATACCTTTAAGCACAGTTCTACTCTATGATATACATTCTACAGATCAGTCTTGAGATACCTGTAAGTACAGTTCTACTGTATTATATGCATTCTACAGAGTATAGTCTTGATATACCTGTAAATACAGTTCTAGTTTACTTATACAGTAAGTATACACAGAGGTGAACACAAAGTCACCATAAGTTGAAATTGACCCAATGGTAACTTGTTTGGTTGTAACTAAACTTATCATTATTATTTTTCATTTGTTGAGACTTCATAACATAACAAAAGAGGCAGGACTAAGGTTCTGGGTTCAAATCTCCACCACATTTTCTGGTATTCAAAAACAAGATCTAAAATCCTGTGAAATAAACCCAACACAACTCACTGCCATCAAATTTGAACTGACTCATAGCTGATCTTCCAGCAGGCTTTCAGAGGTTGTAAATCACACAAGAGGAGCTTGCCCATTTTTCTCCCGTGGAACAGCTGGTGGATTTGAACCACTCACCACTGAATTGACAATCCAACTCCCTACCTGCTAGACCCCCAGAACTCCGTCCTATGAAATGTGTTGAGTATTAAAGCTCCTGGTTGGCTGAAAAGAGAAAGAATGAAGCACAGAGACCAGAGGGTTCAATCACAGCAAGAGTTGACTAGAAACTAACGTATTGATTTTCAAGCTAGAGTTCCACTCCATCAAGCAGTAGAGATCCAATGCAGTTACATCCTCTGATTAAAAGAAAGATTTATATTTATATAAATGAGTTAGAAAGTAGGCATATTTAGGTCTAGCAAATGTGCTGCAAGGTCCAGTATGAATTTTACTTTGTTGCTTTCTTTAAACTGTAGTATGCCTCCTTCTTTTTTGTTCTCTACCATCTTGAGATGGAGATTTGGAACATTTCTTTTCACTCTTTCTTCACTAATATTTGCCTCTGATGCTATAAAGTTATCTCTAATGGAAGTTTTAATTGCATAGCCCCAAATTCTGACAGATTGCATTTTCATTAAGATTCAATTCAAATATTTTCTTATTTCTCCTTTGACCTAAGTGTTCTTTCCATATGTACTTCTTACTTCCAAAACTTTTGGCAGGAGTCAGTCAATTTTCTAGTTATCTTTTATTATTGACTTCCAGCTTAAATCCTCTGTTGTCAGAGGACAAACTCTGAAAGATTAAAAATTTGTAATCTGTTGAGTCATGATTAAAGAGCTCAGCACATGGTCAATTTGGGTAAATGTTTCATGCTCATGTGAAAATAAGATACATCTTCCATCCCAAAATCTCTGTAGATGTTCACTGAAATGAAAAATAAACAACCTAAATTTAAAAAAAAAAAGATACATCTTCCTATTGGTGCAAGCAAGGGTCTGGGTAAACATCACTCATAACTTTTTTTTTCAATTCTAAACAATGGATATTTTATACTGTCAAACATCACAAAAGAAAAAAAGCTATCTTCTCACCCTTACCCAAAGAAAGCCATCACTCATCACAGGGAACGTGAGAAGAAAGTCCAGGTTTCCACCCCCACCAGGCTATGGTGAGAGATTTCCCCACATCCCACCAGGGTTATGTCCAAAAAGGCCAATCAAAGCCCACTGTGCAAACCCCATTCCAATCCATAGCTCTCCACAGGACAGAGTCAAATTGTTCCTTAAGTTTTCCAAGGTTGTAAGTCTTTTCAGAAGCAGACTCCTAGGAAATAATTCACATATTTGAACCACTTAACCCATTATGCCCCCAAGTTTCTTTAGAGAAGGTCAAATAGAACCAAAATGTTTCACCTGTGCTAAGAGATGATACGTACCGCTCTGCTTTGTCAATGGAAACCACCTGGATGCTCTTGGCTTCTACCTGCACGTGGCAGAAATAAGGTATCGGTCTCCACCTCAGCGGAAGCCTAGAGGGGCATCAGAATCCTCACCATTTCAGAACAAAGCAAAGCATCTTGGGAGTATCAGTGGAGGTCATGTGAGAAGAAGCAGTGACAAGGTACACACAGTCACGGTGGTATCAATGGTGGCTGCTGTGGACCTGAAATTCACACTTGTGCCCGCCCCATGGTAACAAGGTGTACCTTTAATGTCTGGGTGTCCATGAAGGGGGAGTTGAGAATGTCAGAAAGGGGTCAGGTCCCATCTCCTCTTGCTGGACAAGTGTTGTAAG
>NW_006399853.1:10594666-10597544 GCF_000299155.1 Elephantulus edwardii
TATAAGATATAAAGAAGAACTGGGAACAGGAGTGGTATCCACTTCCTAAACAACATGCCTCTGGAAACTCTATGAACTTTGAGAAATGATGATAGTTCTAGAGGGGCTTCGGGTCTTTTGTTCATAGGGTGACCATGAGTCATGCTCGACTCGACAGCAATCAACAACAACAAAGAAGAACTAAATGTATATTTTCTAATTGCAAACTAAAATAATGGAATTTTTAATCAGAATTTTTGTTTTTATTTTTATCTTTTTTTCACTAATTTTAATGAAAATTTACAGATACTTTGGATTTCCATTCATTCAATGTTGCTCTTTTCTCCCTACCCATCCCTCACCCCAATAGACTTTTCTCTTTGAAAAGTAAAGTTTCCCATTGTTTTATAATCCCTTCCCCAGGTCCACTCCACTATGCAGCCTTCATTCTGGACTCCTGTCATGACAATAATACCTAATCACATATCCCTTTTAAACAGTTCTCTCCCTCATATGTTTCAACACAATATACATTATTTATCCCATCTTTCTCAGTCTCCCCCTAATCCCATTGTCAGTCCTATTTTACAACAGTGGCGCTATGCAGTATCCATCCCTTTGTGAGATATTTCACTCAGTATAATGTCCTCTAGGGTCACCCATTTTAAATAATATTTCATGAGTTCCTTGTTTTTCAATGCAGTGTAATATTCCAGTGTGTGGATATACCACAGCTTCTCTATCCATTTGTTTGTCGATGGGCCAGAATTAATTTTTAAAAGCTCACTGGATTGCTCCAACAGCAGTACAAAGGAATATAAAATGGCAGGGCAGCATCATCTGATCTCTGATTTCATGAGAGGAGAATTATCAGCATCAACAGCCTAAGGCTGATTCCTATGAAGTAAACGTCAAACATATCTCCACCCTCCAATTTTTCACCAATTCTAACATCACTCTACTTCTCTGCTGGGTTTGATTGTTCATTGCAATGACCAAACTCTCTAACATTTTTCACAATCATGAGGTTCATTGGAGAAGTTAGAGTATAACAACAACTAAGCATACAGTTAGTTATTCAGTAAGCACAGCATCTCAATAGTGTCCACATGCAGGCCTCTTTCTAGTCCAGTACTACTCAGTTCTCTGGTCCCTGCTCTGCTTAGACAAATGCGACAAAATGCTTTAGTTCCACCAATAAACATCCAGAGGCATCCACTCTGCCAATAAGGCTCCACCCTAAGCATGTTCTGTTCTCACTCGGTGGGCCAACACTCATTGTTGTCACCTCTCTCTGTGGCTCAGGAAGCCCACTGTGTCATTTTGTGCTGGTATCCTGGTTCTGTTACTGCTATTTCACAGCTGTCATTTCTCTACAGCCCCTTCATTCTATTCCCTGCTATTGCCAATGTTCCAGCTCTCTGTCCCGGAGTCTAGCAGGTTCTCAGCACAAAAACCTCAGGACCATAGGGCATTTACCTGGCTCTTCTTTCTTGACAGTAGTGAAGTCATCCTCTCCCTTCCTTCTAGGATGATTTATGTTAAGTCTCATCACATGGCAGAATTAACCAATCACCTTACTAGGCTTCCATACATCTTATTTGAATGGTCCACTTCCACAGGGTGTCATGGACCTTACTGGCATTATTAGTAGGATGCCCAATTCCCTTGGTGGTCTACAAACATTAAGAGATGAACTATAACCAATTCTACTTAAGCTATTTTTAAAAATAGAATAAGGATAAATTCTCCCAGAGTCAGTCCATGAAGCAAGCATAACCCTAATACCCATACCAAGCAAAAACATCACCAAAAAGGGAAAACTATAGACCAATATCCACATGAATATAGATGCAAAAATCCTTAACAAAATCTTGGCCAATAATCCAATAATATATAAAAAAAAATAATTCATCGTGTCCAAGTAAGATTCATAACGGGTATGCAAGGGTAGTTCAACATAAGAAAAACAATGTGGTTCCTCATATTAACAAAGCAAAGAACTAGAACTATATGATCCTATCAACTGATGCAGAAAAGGCCTTAGACAAAATCCAACACCTCTTTTTTTTTTTTTTGTTATTACAACACTCAGCTGTATAGGAGTAGAGGAGAATTTCCTTAATATAGTGAAAGTAGATAAAAAAAAACCCAAAAGCCTGCTGGGAATGATGCTTCATTCCCAACTGAGAGAGACTAAAGTCTTTATGAACAAGGACCAGCCAAAGATGCCCACTATCACCACCCCTACTTAGTAATGTCTTGGAAATTCTAGCTAAGTCAATAATACAAGAGAAGGAAATAAGAGGCATCCAAATTGGCAAAGAAATAATGAAACCGTTGCTACAAGCTGATGATATGATAGTCAACACAGAAAACCCCAAAGGCTCAACCAAAAAAATGTTAGACTTGATAGACCAATTTTGTAGAATGGAAGGTTACAAGATCAACATGTAAAAATCAATTGGATTTCTCTACAGCAACAAAGAAAGCATGGAAAAGAAATCTAGGAAAGCAGTACCATTTACAGTAACCAACTACAAGATTAAATACTTAGGAATCAACCTAGAGACACAAAACCCTTTATAAAGAAAACTGCAAAACACTATTATAAGAAACTATTGTGAAACTAGGAAGATAATTGAATGAGATATGTATAAATGGCCAAAAGGGAAAGAAAGAAAGAAGGGATGTAGCAGAAAATGCTGACCCTCTTGCGGGTTTTCAGAAACAGTTAAATCACAATAGGAGAAGATTTCCCAGCTTTCTCGCAAGGAACAGTTGGTGGATTCGAACCACATGCCTTCAGGATTACAACACAGTTTCTTACCACTAGGCCCAATACAGGAAGCACGATATGGAATGTATCATTTGAACAGTTGTTGTTGTTGTTGTTGTT
>NW_006399853.1:10601129-10614813 GCF_000299155.1 Elephantulus edwardii
ATGAGGATCTTTTTTTTGTAAATGCTTCTTCACCTCATGTTCCTTGGAGTCTGTTCTCTTTCTACAACTCCACTCGAATGAGATTAAGACTCATTGTACTCACGACTGAATGGCACCTACAACAACAGCAACAACTACTACTCATAATTAACTGATGAAATTTTCAAAGACCCTATTTCCAAACAGGGTCACATTTACAAATACAAGGATTAGAAAATCAGCATATTCTTTGTGATACATGATATCTATGATATACATGATACTCTAACCCCCAATAAAAGTCAGAACAGAATAAAGGCATTCTGTAATCAAACGTAATACTATTTCATGACCTTGGTACTAGAAGGCTCACCCGTGTTTTTGCAGTCTGAGGTTTAGTGGGTAAATGCTATCCCACATTGAGTGTGTGCTGCCATCTAGTGGGTGCCTGGATAACTGTATTCCTCTAAAGAATGGAGCTTCATCCCACCAGCCCTTCACACCGAGACCTCTTGGGACAGAAGTGTCCCACTATTTATATCTATCTATCTATCTATCTATCTATCTATCTATCTATCTATCTATCTATCTATATTATTTCTGAGATAGATAGATAGATCTCTATATATATATCCCAGAAATAAAAAAGCCTTTTAAAAATACCTTCCATTATTGAAATCATGTGGTTTCAACCAAATTTCCAAAAAGAAAATAATTTGGTTTTGAAAGAGCTAATTCAGTTACAGTTGATTCACAATGTACCATGTATGCTCTGTTGGCACAGAACAGAGTATCGCACTGCTGACCCCAAGTCCACACAGCAGTTTGAATCCACCAGCAACTCTGGGGGGGAAAGATGGGCAATCTCCTCGTGAGATCCACAGCCTTGGAATCCCTGCCAGATGGTCAGCTAGGAGTCATTTCCAACTCGATGGCAATGATTGGGAGTGGGTGAATAATAACGAAAGTCGTGTCCTTTTGTAGCCAGTTGCACTGCTAGCCTGACTGTGTATCTCCAGTGGCTCAAATCCGCCAGTAGCTCCAAGGGACAAAGGTGAGCGACATACTCCTGTTACCATCTACAGCCTCAGAAACCCAACAGAGGGTCAGCCTTGATTTAGCTCTGACCGGTGGCAATGAGTTGAGTCTGCATTCAGAATCTCAACCAGGAAATCACCACATCCCTGCTTAAATGTTCCCATGGATTAAGTCACTTTTCCAAGCAGCAAGCCACAGTGCTATTGTTGTGGTCAGGGGTTGTCAAGTTGAGTACAATCACAGCAACCCTTTGAACACACAGCCTGAGCCCTGCCCTATCCTGTGCCATCCACATCACCTGTGACACACTAGAGCCCGTTACTGAAGTCACCACGTTAGCCCGCCTCAGTGGGCTCTTCCTCTCCTTCGCTGACCTCCATCATTCCAAGCATGACGTCCCTTTTCTTTTTTTTATTAATTTTAATAAACATTTACAGAGATTTTGGATTTCCATTCATTCATTGCTGCACTTTTCTCCCTGCCCACCCCTCCCCACCAGTTCGCTCCCATGTCTGAAAAGAAAAAGAAAAAAAAATTCAAAAAATTCCTTCACTGGTATACAATTCCCTCATCCCTTCCCCCCCCCAGTACACTTCTCTATGCAACCTTAATTCTGGACTCCTGTGATGTCCCTTTTCAAGGAGGAGCCTCACCTAGTTACATGTTCAAAGTATAAAAGATGAAACTTTGCTACCTTTGCTTTGTGCTATTAGGAAACTTAATTATTAAAAACTTACTCCTCAGTCACTTTTACCCTTTGGTCTTAACTCTGCCCTGGGAAGGGGCGGGAATATTCTGCTTCCTGTGCCATGTGACAACTAGACAAATATTTGAAGTTGCAATCATGAATCACGTCATTTCCCTATTCTCTGGACTGAACATTAGTTCTAACTCTTCTTTATAAAGAGTGGCTTTCTCTTCCCTCATCTGACGGCCCAGGCTAAGCTCCAGTTAATTAAACACCTATCTGTATTAAAATAAGTCATTTTGAGGTATAGAAGTCCTCAGCCCAGAAGAACACAGGGTGGCCTTCTTTGTAAACTGTGTACTCTATTTCTACTAATGCAGTTTAAAATTGCATTAGCTTTCTTAAGCAGCATAATACTGTTAGGTAAGTTTGAGTTTATAGTAGACTGATACTATCTTCTTTTTCACACTAATTACTGTCACAATTAAGGAGTTTCTCTGGATTTATATGTTTTAGCTTAAATGAAGGGTGTTAGACTGGTCCTTGCTAAATTACATTGTATTGGCTTTGAATCTTGATTTCCTCTCCCAAGGACATCTAATGCTGTACCATCTATGAATTTGCTGCATAGCTCTTTCAACCTTCAGCAAAAAGCCTCAGTAAAAATGTTGACCCAGAAAGGAAGGACCAAGAAACTGGTGGTATGTCACTAGAGATATCCCCCTGGGTTGGCATTCTGATAGCTTTCCTGCCTAACAAGGTCATTGAGCTACTCCCATGCAGAACCAAGGTGCAGACAGCATACAAGAAACCAGTAAACAAGAAAAACAAGTGTTATAGATCACAAAAGAAAGCATTGCAGTTAAGAATCATCAAGAAATGATCCTGATTTAGCAATTAATTCACATATAAATTTGGTTATGAGGGGGCACTTAAAAAGGTGTCTTTATTTTCTATATGTAAATGTATATGTAGCAGGATGATGTTGTTGTTGTTGCTCTTGTGAGTTGAATATGACCCATAGCAGCCCAGTGAACAAAAGATCTGAATCCTGTTCTATGCTGCTCCGTCCTCACACTTCCTGACACACGAGGGCTCACTGTGTCAATCCATCTGGTCAAGGGTCTTCCTCTCCTTTGCCAACCCTCCACCTTCCCAGCATCATGTCCTTCTCCATCTTGCGTAGTAGAATAGAAACATAAAATCCATTTTCTGTGGATCTCACTCCAAAATTTTACAAATACAGCACTGCAGGATGAGTGAGATTTGAATAGGAGTCCTGAGATGGTGTGAGTGGTTGAGCACTCAGCTATCCTCTGTAAAGGTTATTGGTAAGAATCCACTAGAGGTGCCACAGAGAAAAGGCCTGGCAATCTACTTCTGAAAGACCATGCCATTGAAACCTCCATGGATCACAGTTGTACCTGGAAACATACGGGGTTCCCATGAGTCAGAATCAATTCAGCAGTAGCTACTTTGTCTTTGTTGGTTAGGATTTAAAGTGGCAAAGAGAACAAGCCAAGAAAATCGCTTACCCTGCTAAGGATGAATAAGCTTCTAGATGTAGCAGCTCCCGTTGCCCCCTTTATTCCATCACACCCTCCTCCAACCATACACTGGGATTAAAACAGAAAATCCATTTTTTATGAGTAATCCTAACATGCAGAAATAAATACGTACATGCATTTTACATGCATATGTACTGGGGGGGAGGAGTGCAGAAAGCACTCTGGTGGCTTACTAGAGAGGATTTCAATGGCAACCCAAAGACAAGTGGTTCGAATCCCCGCTGCTCTGGAGGGAAAAGATGAGCATCTCCTCCTGCGTGATTCAACGGCTCTAAAAACATGCTGGAGGTTCAGTCAGGAGTGTTCCAACTCGATGGCACAGAACAGCAGCAACTAAGCATTCACCTAGGGGTCAGTTCTGACCCAATGACTCAATAACAACACAACATACATTTTAAATGATTGTTCAGCCATCCAAAGAATTGTCCACTTTATGTTGTTTTTGTGTATTTATCTTTTATTGCTATTTGAGTGCGTTTTAGAGAGCAAATAGTTTTTCCATTCAATAGATTTATCCATTTCATTTTGTGACATTGATTGCAATCCTATCAAGGATTAACTACTTTTTAAATGGGTCACACAGAAGGCTTATGACCAGGACTTAATATGCTTTTGGCTGATTGACACCCAATATTTTCAGAAAACTAAGAATACAAAAATATCCAGGGCGGCTACTGTTTGCGTATGTTGTGTAACAATCCTAAGTCAAACATGACCCTTGAAATCGCCTCTACATCTTTCAGCCAGGATGTGATCTATGATGCATTAAGGTCACCATGGTTCCCCTCATATGAGGAAACAGCACTAAAATCAGTGATTCTCTGTCAACTGACTTTTCCACAGAGAACTTATTATCTTCAAAAGTAATCCCTCAGTCAAAAGTCTACAGCCAAGGCCAAGAACTGATGTAATTCACCCTAGGAAATCATTTTGGTCTCACCAACCGTCCTAAACTAAGACCAGTTCTGCCCCTTTCCTACCATCTGCCCCCATTCCTTAGGCTTTTCTTAGTCTGAAAAGAAATGACAGTTAAACTCAAAACCTCACTGTCATTGACTCAGAGCAACCCTCTGTTAGTTAGACTTTAAATCACAATGGAAGGAGACTGTTCCTTCTCTTTTAAAGCTCCTGGTAGATTCGAACTGCTAGAGATGCAGAGACTTTGTTTTGGGTTAGCTGCATGCATTGCTACAGACTACGCCATCAGAGGAAGTGCAACCGGGATGGTCGTTGGAGGCAAGGATGGTGAAACTTCACCTCATATAACTCATACCTATTGTCAGAAAGGCATCAGGATGCTTGGAAAAGCGAAAGGTCAGAGAAAGAGAGGAAAGCCCTCAACAAGATGAACTGATACTGAAGGGAACTCTGGTGGCACAGTGGCAAGAAGCTGCACTGCAATCCCAGAAGTACCCAATTCAAATCCACCAGATTCTCTGCTAAAGGAGGGGCAATCTCCTCCTGTACCTGTCAGATCCGATTTGATGGTACACAGAAAAAAAAATTAAATTTAATTTAAAAAAGATGAGTTGATACTGTGACTGTAAAAATGGGCTCAAGAATATCAGTTATTATGAGACTGTACGGATAAGGAAAAGTCTAGATCTGTTGTTTAGAGGGTCACTGTGAGTCATGGTCAATTTGATAGCACCTAATACAAAAAACTTGAAACATAATGTGAAACTGGATGTAATAGAATCATTCACTAAATTAAAAGACTTAGAATTACAAATCAAGAACACAAAAAAGATTTAAAAATATAATCATGGTAGGCTTTTTAGAATATAAGATCATTACAAATTCATCTCACCACAAATAATTGTTAAAAGCTATTAAGCCTATAACTACTTGGATTAAAATTTAGTATACCTAAAAAAGAAAACAAAAGAAAGCAATCCAATCATAAGGGCACTATATTAATAAAAGATAATCTTCAAAAATCCAAACTCTAAACATGGAAGAAGCGGTAGAGAGCATTTATGGGAGAAAACAAAAGAATCACACAGCTACACAATAGCAGGGCTTGGACAAGAACACAAATCTTTGCCTTTAGATCCAGACCACGTTTTCACTATGCCCTTGACTTTGGGAGTGAGAGTGGTACTGTTACTTCTCATGATGGTATTACTACAATAGAGGGTGATCTATATGCACAACAGAAGGAAACCCCCGTTCAGTTCTGCCCCATCCTCACAATTGTTGCCATGTTTGAGCTCATCATTGTTGCTGCTACATCTCAATCCATTTCCATAAGGGTCTTCCTTTGTT
Organism: Elephantulus edwardii; assembly: GCF_000299155.1. Lineage (NCBI taxonomy): Eukaryota > Metazoa > Chordata > Mammalia > Macroscelidea > Macroscelididae > Elephantulus > Elephantulus edwardii. The sequence continues at coordinate 10,606,671 of NW_006399853.1, forward strand.
TGCTGACCCTCTTCTCTATAAAGTGTAGAGTCTCCTGATAACATGCGCAGGACACATGAGATGACATCTCACCACTCTCGCTCCATTCTGACTAAACTTCGTGAAGAAAGATTTGCTCATTCTTCTGGTAGTCCATGATACATCTGCAACAATATCACAACTCGAAGGCATCAATTCTTCCATTCTCCTTGTTCATTTTCCAGCTTTCATATGCTTATGAAGTAATTGAAAAGATTGAAGCTTGGACCAGGGACATCTTAGTTCTCTTTGTGTTTTAATCTTATAAAGCAGTCTTTTTACAGCAGATTTGCCAATGCATCCCATCATTGGATTTTCCAACTGCTGCTTCCGCGGGCATTGATGACAGAACCAAGTAAAACCAAATCCTTGACATCAAAATTTCCTCATAAACCAGTCACTTCTAACCTCCCCTGGCCAGCATTCATCTATACTCCAAAGAGGACAAGTTGGTTTTGTTGGGTTAAAAAAAAAAATTTCAAAAAGAGGAAACATAACCTGTTACTTGTAAGATTATATCTCTGAATAATTTTTTGTTTTTTTCTTTTATTAAAAAATTCCTCCCCATCATCATCATCATCTCATTAAATGTATTAATGTAAATAAATTAATCATTATCTCATTAAAGATATTAATGTAAATAACTTAATGTAGGACCAGAAACTGCATGGAAACCTGCCTATCACTGCACCCCAGCACCAGCATCATAGCATAGTTCTGGGTGCTTTTGTTTCCTTGTGGATTGCGTTTTTGCTGGTCACTTCTGAGCACCCCTTCTATTTGGAGATGACTCACTGGAGCTGAGGTACAAGTGGAATGAGGGGTCCTGATCCCCACCCTCTGATCACTACCACCTTGGCATATGCCTGAAAAGAGGCCACCATCTCAACTGCCTCCAAAAACACAGGACTGGCTTAGAAATTAGTTCTTCTTGAGAGAGACAATAGTGATGTCTTAACCAGTCTATTCCATAGCACGACCTTGGCTCAGTCCCTGACTTCCGTAATTCTTACTCTCTTGTCTTCCTGTTGCTTTGTGGTCTACCAGTTGCCCTTCCGTGGAAGTTCTTTTCTTCTTGAGTAAGTTTAAGGAGGATTCTAACCCTTATGACTAGTCATTCTAAAAAGGGCACATAGCTAAACAACAACAAACTCAGTGTCTTGAATCTGAACAGACTCATAGCTGACCTTCCTCCAGATTTTCAGAGGCTGTAAATCACACAGGAGATTGCCAGCCTTTCTCCCAAGGAGCAGCGGGTGTGAACCCCCTTCCTCTGGATAGATAGTATAATTCCTTACCCACCAGGGCACCAGGGCTCTCTACATGTGCACTCAAATATCTATTAAATAAGCCAAGAAAATGAAGAATTTGATTGCTCATAACTAACATTCCTGCCTGGCACTTTTACTTTATTGTCTCATATAGTATCACAGGGCTGGGTACAACAAAATATATTCGTTACAAAATCCTGGTTACTCTCCCAAATTGGGTACTAGTTAAAAGATGGTCTTTAGATTTTTATAAAATAAAGAAGGTTAAGAGTGTCACTTTCTTTAGACACAACAGTTAATATATAATATTTTAAACTACATTAGTATTAGATATAATTTCCCAAAATACACTATGAGATCTAATAACATTAACTACCATTTATGAATAGTAACTGTAAGTAATAAAAACAGGAACTTAAAATAGAAGCTTATGAGTAGGAACTGAGAAATATAGCATAGAAGGGGAAACAGGTGCGGTTGGGTTTGTTATGTTTTGTTTTATTTTTTTAAGTGAGGCGAAGAGTCTGGAGAAGGCTGTTTAAATTTCCAATGTGTTGACTTTCACCCAGTGCATTGGGGGGGTAGGTAGAAAGCGTCCCAGTTCTGGCACAAAGACAACAGCGTTTCCAAAGGCAAATATTTTCCTAATGCACAAGTTTTTGCTTTAATCATAGGTCCTGTCTCACCAAGGAGTTTGCGGCACGCAAACCCAAGATCCTGCTTTTATTACAAATGTTAACAGATTAGTATTTAAAACATATTTTTCTGAAATCTTTACCCAAATTCAGAATCCAATAAAGGGAAATTGTGTGCTTTACACATTCATAACGCCAACCCATGTTTGAAATCCAGTACTTTGAAAGAGGATGTTTCAGAATTGTCCCCGTGAAACCCAGTTATGCTGTTACTAATTAACGAGATTTGTAAAGAACTTGGCATAAAAGGAATAGAACATTCTCTTTGGCTTGCAGGAACTCTGGGCCCCTAAACAGGGTTTCTCCGCCTGCTAACTAGAAAACCATTACAAGGTCCGTTAATCTATCTCAGTAAGTGGGTGAGGAAAGGTCATCTTGTGCTCAATGACCTACACTCAGCCCATGTGGCCATGTACTGCAAGGACGCTTTTTTACTTTCTCTCTGAGCTCCATAGCCCTAGCACTCAATTCCTTCCAGAAAACAGCGTAAAGAACAAGCTTCGCTGAGGACAGAAGATGGTTAATATCTAAGAGAAGTTTTTAAAAAGTGATAGGACACATTAGGTGGGAGGTGCTTTGCACTCCATATGAGATATATATATATATATATCCCCGTATAATCTGTTATGCTAAAATGTAGTATATGATCTTTTCAAACCGTATGACAAACATGGCTCAAAAACGATCACTTAAAAGAACATAAATTTCATAAGCCGGATTGTGGCTACTAGTGTTTTCCTGATAAAGGTGGGGGGTTCCTACACTGTCTGAATACATCACTTACTGCACACCCTGTCTTCTATGATCTGTTAACACTGAGGTTTCCTTAGAAGGCGGTCTTCACTGAAGGATCACACACAATTCCTGGCTCAGAGCTAGTGAAGCAAAGTCTTCAGATTCTGTGAGCTGCCCCCCCCCAATACCAGAATACCACGACTTGTTGCTCCAAAAGGGACCTGGGTAACCCACACTGAGTCGTAGCCCTGCCTGGAAGGGGAGCACTGGGGCACCAAACTCCCTGGCCTGGTGGTCCCTGTGTGCAGCCTGTCATCAGGCACACCCCCTGAGCGTGGGGTCCCTGGGGGGGCAGTCCTTCCACCCACACACTCCCCACCCTCCTTTGTCTTCACTTTCCTCCACTGGGGACTAGAGGGCGGATCTGAGGGGAGAGCAGGACTCATGGGTGGAGAGACAGGCCTGGGGATAGTGTGAGAGTGGACGAGAGAGGAAGGGCTGAGGTTGGGGGGTCAGCAGAGAAAGTTAGGGGAGTGTGGGGAGCAGGCAGGCCTTGGGGAAGGGGAGAGCCAGGCGGAGCCGCCAGAAGCAGGCCCACAGCCCCTCTGAGCTCCCAGCCCTCTGAGGCCTGAACCTGGTCAGAAGCCTCGTCCAGGCCGCGGGGTCGAGGGCACCGAGGTCCAGCCTGGGCGGACTCCTCTCCCACCTCCCCCACTCCTTGCTGGCCGCACAATCAATAGTGGCCGCTGAGTTTTCACCACCGTTTGCTGCTGCCTAATTCATCAGCGAATAATTAAATCAGAGGCGGCCAGGCCAGAGGAGCAGGGCCTGGAAACGAGAGGTCTCTCCAGGAGGTCCAGGCACACTGGGGGTCCACCTGGGGGTTGGGAAGGCAAAGGGGGTGACAGGCCTGTTTGGGGGAGGGAGCCGCCGGGAGCTGGGGTGCAGGGAAGAGGTGGTAGAAGAGTAGGGCAGAAGGGAGCCCCCCACCCCCACAGGGAGCTCGCCTGCCCCGCAGTGTCCCTCCCTTCTGGCGGTGGGGCCACTGTTCCCCCCCTTGGTGACTGGGGCGGGTCATGACTTGGGAAGAGAGTGGAAGCCCCCTCTGAGGTTGTTTCCCTCTGAGGAAGATGGAGAGGAGCCGAGAAAAGCGCCTAGAAACCTCATTGATTTAGACATCAATCCCGCAAGCTCCCCACCCCTCGGCCGGCCACAGCCCTCCGGGAAGGGAAGGGGCACGGAAACCAGGGCGCAAGGCTGGACACTGGGAGCTCTCCGGGTGTCCCGCGGCCTCCATGCTGGCCCTGTTTCGCGCCCACCACTGCGTCCTCCCAACCAGCCCTGCTACTGCGAGGCCAACAGGTCCCCAAATGACTCCCGAGTTCCTGGCGCTCGGGGACACCATGGCGCTCGGGGACACCCGCACCCCTGTGACCACAAGGCCCCGCTATTGTCGGCCAATTTCTTCACACGTTTGGGATGCAAAACACAATTCCATTTTGCCTGTAGTGGCATCGAGGTGAGTCTCCGAATGTGAAATGCGCCTAAAATAATCCCAATGCATCCTAGAAATCGCAATGAATGTATTCTAGAAATCGCAATCCGAATGCCTCTAGAAATAACTTTTTTGCGCATTTTCATCCATCAAAGGGCAACTCTGGCTTACGTGGTTATTTCATTTAGGTGGGAGCTGTTACTTCGGGAATCAAAAAATAATAACTATATATACGCGTTTTAGTTGTGCGTATGTGTGTGTTTAAATCTGGCACGCACGGCTATTTTAAACTCTGGTTTTGTTAGTTTTTGAACGGGGAAAAGTTTCCTTTTGAAATCGGAAATGTCATTCAAGTTCAGAATCTGACCGACTCCCTTCACCATAGTCTGTACGCAAACGGCCCACCAGACAATTGCGGAGATGCACCGGCCTTTCCAAACCCCTCGTTTTCCTAAAGAGAGGGAAAAGCTAGGGATCCCAGGCTTAGGTCTGTAATGTGCAAACGGCATCGAATCCTTGATCAGAAATGCTTCCTTCCAGGGCAAATGGAGGCGCGTTTGAAGGGGATAATAAATAAAGATCGACGCCCCGTGCTAAGTGTCTCGGAACAACTGGGAAGCAGCCCCACTTTCCAGGAGTTAAATGCGCCCTCTGCGTGATCATAGGCAACTTTTGCCTTTCTTTGCAAAGGACAACAAAAAAGATTTCACGCCCAACTTGACCGGAACAAAGGGACCTCACCCCAGTTGTTTCCCCCTTTGTGGGCTGAAAACCGGAGGAGAGGAAAACTTTTTTTTTTTTGAGCCAACTTGAGTGGTGCTTTTGAAATCTTACTTGGAAGGGGACCAAGGAGGGTAAATCCACGCCCTGGAAAAGCGAAGCCACGAACTTCAGAGGATTCGAGGGAGAAACAAGGGGTGTGAATGCCTCTTAGTTCTTGAGCTAACAAGTTCCTTTCTTATATCCCCCATCCCGTTTTCATAGGTGGGGAAGCCAAAGCTAGGCTCCAATGAGGGCCGTGCAAGCCCCTTCCTCGCAAAAAAAAAAAAAAAAAAAAAAAGCAAAAAAGCCCTCTGGTCTTCTCAAGTCCCAAACCGCAACTTCCCCTCTGCTTTTTAAAATCGTATTTCTCCCTGAAGAGTGTAATAAAAATCATTTCTTCCACCTGGTCGCGCAGGACAACGAAAAGCTGCAAGGTTGAGGGTGTCCCAGAGAGGGTCTGTGTGGGCCCTGAATTTGTAGGAAGGAGAAGCTTGTAACCTACTGTTCCCCTAATTCCTTGAAGCAGGGCGGGGAGGGTAGAAGAGAGGAAACCAGATAGAAAGAGAAAGTAGCTAGCGGCCACAGAAGACCCCAAACTCCTGCAAGCCCCTCGCTGGCGGAGTAGGGGAGAGCAGGGTCGGCCCACCGACCCCCAGCTTTCCTTAATCCCAGGTAAGTGTACAGACATGCGATTTAGCAGCTGGCTGACCTTGGAGTAGGTGCCCAAGAGCTTTAAAATAGGGTTACCTCTTCCTCCCCAAGCTCGCCCACTCCCTGCGCCAGAACTACTGAGGAAGCTGCGGCTTTTGTCATCTTATCCGCACCCCTGTCTCCCCATCTTCGAGACTAGGCCCTGGGCTGGGGCATCTGACCAGCAGGGCCCCTGGAACTTTTTTTTCTTTTCCCTTTACCTAAAGGGCCAGATGAGGACGGAGGGAGAACCCCCAAAGCCCCAGCATACACAACCCGGCGCCAGAAAAGTGTCCTTTTGTCAACAGAAAAAGTTGGGGGTTGTCCCTTCCCCCAAACCCCCGCCGCTACCTCCAACCCCAAGTGTTCGATTTCGTGATTTTTGTGGTTGAGGGGAACAAGGACTGCCAAGCACTGGGTCAGCTCCACTCCTGCTAAAGCCCTTCCCGTTTCTTTTCCTGCTTTCTTTTTCCCTCTCTCAGCTCCATAGGAACCTGGGCAGTGTTGGAACAGTTTTGCCCGGAGAGGCCTGAGGGCGGGCGTGAGGCTGGGCTGGCTCCGGGTTTGGGATTTGAGTTTTGGCCTGCCTCCGGCCGAAAAAAAAGTGTAGCTAAATGGAGATATCAGACTCTCAGTTCCGAAGCCCCTTTCCCAAACACCCACGGCCCATCTGCAAGTGTAATCCCTGCACTCACTCTGACTTCATCACCAGGGGGTCCCCACCGAAGAGGAGCCCACTCCCCATCATGAAAAGAAACCCTCTCTCATCTCCTATTTGTGTTTATCAACAGAAGACTCCTGTCCTCCCCGGAAAAATTTTTCCACAATATTGAATCAGCATTTGTTGTCGGGTCCACACAAACACTTGAGGCCTTCCTGGAAAACATTACCATTCAATAGCTAGAAAATTGCTCTCCTTCCTTTAAAAAAAAAAAAATAATAAGGGCACCCCAGCAGCAGCTCTAACAGACAACAAAAACTTTCTCTGGCATAATCCTCGCTCACGAATGACAAAGAAATGATATTGACTTACCCCCGAACGGATGATGTGTTTGGGAAGGGGGGCAACTGTGTGTGTGTGCGCGCAGATTTCTGTTCGGATTGTACGCAGGCAGCTGCAATTCTCGGGCGACGCTGATTGCCAGAAACGCTATGGATTGGCATGGGGTCTGCGGCTCAGAGAAACTGATCAATACCCCACACTCACACGCCAGATGGTTTGGGGAGGACAAAAATAAAATAGTCTAAAGCAACCCACCATTATGGCTGCTGCTTCTTCTTTTTTTTTTAATGCTCTGATCAACTGATTTGTGAGCACAAACGTGTTTTGCCCACCCCGAGAGAAAAGTGAAGGGACTTTTGAGTTCTTGGGTGGAAATAAACACATTCCATCTTGTTCAAGTTTGGGAAGTGGTTTCTGCTGTTTTGTCCAAACAAAGATGTTGGACCTGTGATCCACACTGTGTTTATTTATGGTCTATTTATTATTTTTATTTTTTTAAAAAGTCGTGGATAATGCTTATGCTTATTTAAAATGTAACCCTCTCTCCAACTTGGAGAGTGGGGGGAAAAGTAAACGTGAAAATATGTGAGAAAAGCTAGAACAGCAAATATTTGCCGATTTTTCTGACACTGGTAACTCAACTTTGCATGTGGGACATGCTTTCTTTTTTGCTTTTACAGTGCAACAGCCTACATTTTATTGTGCAACTGCCTCCTCTATTTAGTCACTTTTTAGAATCATTTAAGTATCTGATCTTGCAGAAAGTCAGACTGCAGTTATGGGATTCTGAGGGACGATGTTTGGTGCAACTGTTTGTCCTGGTTTTAGATGGACGAGAAAGGGCTTGAAGCCAAGTCACTGTCCAGTATGTGAAACAGTCTGCAGGGGCAGCCGGAGTGTACTTCAAATGTAAAGAGGAAAACCTCAAGTCCCAGAACTTCTGAAGGTTACGGTATGAACTTTAAACAAGGAGCAGTTACAAAACAACCCTTTCTTTTAATTTCCCTAAAGAATTAGAGAGACACAGCAAAGATATTTCAGAATGCAGTTGAAAATCTTAGCACTGACATTCTTAAAATTATCTGTAAGTTGAAATTAAATATCCCTTTTTTTCCCTTTAAAAAGAAAATTCCCCTTTTAGAAAATAAGGTGGCAGGGAGCACCTAACCCCAACTCCATAAAAATGAGGGTTGCAGATGAAAAAAGGAATTTCCTTTTCCTTTTCAATGAGTTTTGGGTTGAAACATAAAACCTCGAACCGTCAGTTTAAAAAAACAAACCAAGAACAACAAACCAAGGTCAACGTGAAAAATTCTGCTTTAATCTCGTCCAGTGAAATTATACACAAAGAAGCTATACGATTTCCCGATTTCCCTGAGTTCGCCAATATTGATCGAGGGAAAGGGGAGGGACGGCTGGAGGGGGGAGGGGGGAAAGGAGGAGAACACGCAACTCACCTTTCAATTCCCTGGCA
>NW_006399853.1:10616197-10617218 GCF_000299155.1 Elephantulus edwardii
AGAGAGAGAGAGAGAGAGAGAGAGAGAGAGAGAGATACCAGCTGCTTTGCACACTTCCTCCCCCGGCATTAAGTTTGCTGCCTCCTCGCCTCTCTCCACTCCACCCGGACCCACGTCTCTGGATCTTGATCACCTTGCATGGGCGAGTTCCAGTTTTGTTTGCAATCTAGAAAAGCCCTTCAGAAGCCTCCTAACCGGGAGATTTATGGACTCGCCGAGTAATTAAATGATGTTATTGTGATAACTTTGCATTCACGCTGCGACCGGGAGAGGCTTCCTCCGCCTAGAGCGCAGGCAAAGCGCGCGGGCGCCGGAGCTCCGCGCCCGGATATATTATCACGCCCGGGTCTCGGGAATTTAACCATGCATTAGAATACATTAGCGCCCACATCTCAGAAAGCTAAACTCTACACTCCCGGCTAGGGACGCTGGGGCCGCGGCTGGCTAGGAGACCAGGGTTTGTTTTTACACATCGCCCTGCGGTCCTGTCCTCGGTTCCCAAGCCTCCGGGAAAGCTCTGGGGCGGAGGCGAAGGGAACCACAGCACAGCCCCGGGCCCCAGATCGCAGCTGCCCTGGAGGGAAGAGCGCGGCATCTCAACCTCCCTCCCCGCTGCCTCGCCTCGCTCCCTTCCATTCCCCCCCCTCGCCCTCCCTCCGCCTCCCTCCCTCTCCTTGACGTTTGATTCCTGTAGCAAAGGAGGAAAAAAAGGCACCGAGCCGTCAGCCAAACATGAAACGCGCGGCCCCGCCCTCGCCGCCACCATTGGCGAGTGCGCCCAGGAGGCCCGCCCCGCGAGGCCAGCCCGGCCGCCGAGTGGCTGCAGGCTGCGCCCGTCGCGCGCGGCCCCGCCCCGGGCCCGGGAGGGTAGGTTGGCTGGACCGGCGAGTGGCAGAGCCCTTCTGGACAGCTCCCGCTCACCCAAACAGAAGACGTCGGCTCCGGAGCGGGCTCGGACATGGCCAGGCAGCGCGCCGGCCCGAGCGGCGGGGCCCGGTGATCCCTCCCTCCTCCCGCCCCC
>NW_006399853.1:10621965-10623310 GCF_000299155.1 Elephantulus edwardii
GTCTGGGGAATGAGTTGATCATTTTGAAAAATTATTTAAACTACGATTTATATACTTAGGCTTCTGTGTGGAGGTGGGTGCCTAAGCTGAGGTTCCAGCCCAGGGTCACTGGCCACTGCTCGACCCTCAGGCCACAGCAGCGCGGGTGACACCGGGCGACCCGGAGGCCTTAACCCACTTCCTCCTGGCCCTGCAACCCTCTTGGGCCCAGATTGCAGCCATCAGGCACCACTGGACCAAGGAGAGGTTTGCACACTTGTGAACTTGCTCAACTCGGTGTGTATTGCAAACAAACATTGGCTAGTTCAAACCATCCCTAGTGTGCACAGTCATCATATATAAGGTGAGGAGGAAAGGAGAGGCATTGGGGGTGGAGGGGGTGGAGATAAGAAAGAGGGAGAAAAAGACAGAAAACCTTTCCACCTGTCTGCTAAAATAATATTTTGACATTAAAGGCATGAGCAGCCAGAAAACTAAGCCCAGCAATGCTTAGAGCCAGTTCCTTTCTTACTCACGACTTTGATGTCATGAGAGAGTCTTGAAAGAATAATTGGCAGTGTATTGGCCAGAGCTTAATAAAGTTGATCTGTGAATAATGTCACTACACATCCAGGCGACAGTGGTGTGTGTGACTCCCCCCTACACACACACACACACACACACACACACCAAGAGAAGGAAAGCAGCTGTAAAAGGTCACCGAGACCAAGAACTGTTTTCCATGAGCACAGTCGTTTTTTTTCCGAGCACCAAATAGGAACTACAGTATTCCAGACTGTGTCCATGTTTCCTTATCAAGTTTTCTCTAACAGCTGGAAGTGGTTGGAGGGGGCTGTCTTAAGGAGACCCCCTGCTCTTCTTTTGACAGCTGATCAAAAGAAAATAGGTCACGCTTCTCAAACTTATGTCCACCCTGTCCTTAATTACTGTCTCTTTAAACAAAGGCAACATCTGCGCAACCTCAGCTAGCTTGAATCTTCGGAGGCAAACGGGGCGCAACCTGCTTAGAGAGAATCTGTTACTTTTAAGGCTTCTAGCGCCCGGGTCGGCCTCTCTGGCTGTCCTCAATCATCCTCGCTCGCCCCAGCGTGGAAATCTCTGCTCCCCATTTGGGATCTACCCCCGTTCCACTCCCACCCTCCGACCTGGGTTTGCCAGACAGCAGAAATTCTAGCATCCTGAAGGTGCATTTTTTTAAAAGTAGCGAGGTTGGTCATTTCAGAAACCATGGCTGGATGTACAGATGTGAGCCTAGGCTGGGATCATGCAAAACCTTTAACACCGAGTGTTCTCCCAGAAAGGAGAGAAACGTACGTGTGTGTGTGTGTGTGTGTGTGTGTGTGTG
>NW_006399853.1:10624900-10689966 GCF_000299155.1 Elephantulus edwardii
TGGCCTCGATCCTGGACGGCGGCGACTACCGGCCCGAGCTCTCCATCCCTCTGCACCATGCCATGAGCATGTCCTGCGACTCGTCGCCGCCCGGCATGGGCATGAGCAACACCTACACCACGCTGACGCCGCTGCAGCCGCTGCCGCCCATCTCCACCGTGTCCGACAAGTTCCACCACCCGCACCCGCACCACCACCCGCACCATCACCACCACCACCACCACCAGCGCCTGGCGGGCAACGTCAGCGGCAGCTTCACCCTCATGCGCGACGAGCGCGGGCTGCCAGCCATGAACAACCTCTACAGCCCCTACAAGGAGATGCCGGCCATGGGCCAGAGCCTGTCCCCGCTGGCCGCCACGCCGCTGGGCAACGGGCTGGGCGGCCTGCACAACGCGCAGCAGAGCCTGCCCAACTACGCGCCGCCGGGCCACGACAAGATGCTCAGCCCCAACTTCGACGCACACCACACTGCCATGCTGACCCGCGGTGAGCAGCACCTGTCCCGCGGCCTGGCCACCCCGCCCGCGGCCATGATGTCGCACCTCAACGGCCTGCACCACCCGGGCCACGCTCAGTCCCACGGGCCGGTGCTGGCGCCCAGCCGCGAGCGGCCACCCTCGTCTTCCTCGGGCTCGCAGGTGGCCACGTCGGGCCAGCTGGAGGAGATCAACACCAAGGAGGTGGCGCAGCGCATCACGGCCGAGCTGAAGCGTTACAGCATCCCGCAGGCCATCTTCGCGCAGCGGGTACTGTGCCGGTCTCAGGGGACGCTCTCCGACCTGCTCCGGAACCCCAAACCGTGGAGTAAACTCAAATCGGGCCGAGAGACCTTCCGCAGGATGTGGAAGTGGCTGCAGGAGCCCGAGTTCCAGCGCATGTCCGCCTTACGCCTGGCAGGTAAGCCCGGTGGTCCGGGGCCAGGCCGCTGGGGACGGCGCTCCGGCGTTGGGGCCAGCGGCAGCGCGCTCACCAATAGGCTTTTCCTCATTAGCTACCCCTCCCCGGTACTTCTTCCTTCTCTACGTCTATTCTTTTTCTCATTTTCTCCTATTTTTTTTTTCCCCTCTTACTTCCTTCACTTCCTTCTGGACTTTCACTGGCCTACACACACACACACACACACACACTACTCCACCCCACCCCCGGTGTCACTTGCCTGTCCACCAAAGTGCTAACGTTTGCCCCTTTCTGACCTTCCCGGGCAGTAGGCTGCGGGATGGGGGTGCGCTGCTGACTGAAATCCCTCTTTCTATGACTCTTGGAGAAGGGTCTGCCTTTATTCTGTGCATTTGAACTGTTTTTTTAGACAATACAGTTTTGTTTAATAAGCTCCTAGTCTACCTGTGTGAAGGCAGTTGGGGGCTGCCCCTTAGAAGGGAAGAGCATCGCTCCTCTCCCGCCCACCACATCAGGCAAACTTCTTGGGTCCCAGGCAGGAGCCGCGGCCTTGCCCCGCTCGGGAACAGGCGGCTGGGGACACCACAGCGCTCCCGGAGCCGGACTCTGACCTTGGCATTAAGCCGGACTTTCTGCCCGGGTTCGAGCGACCCAAAGGCGGCCCCGGGCGAGTGCCAGTGCCCCCGCCCATGCGGAGGGAAGGGAGCGAGGACGAAGTCTGGGACTGCCACCTGCACTGACTTAGAGAAGGCCAGAGTGGAGAGACAGAGTGGAGAGTGCCCAGCCTCCTTCGTTGGTCGCCGCTGCGCCAACGACTTACTGAGCGTTTGCTGAGATTTGCTGGTGCTCTGGGCGAGACTAGGTGCTGGCGGTGAAAGAGGTGCGGAGAAATTAAGATGCAGGTTAGTTAGAGCATCTGGCTTCGGGCTGCTAGCTCCGCCTTTGCATTGAACGGGCGCCGATTGTGCAAGGAGGAGCGCAGCCGCGGGGAGGGTTGGCGGCCTGCGGGAGGGACGGGGAAGCGCCGGCTACATTGTTCTGGAGCCGGCTGTCCCTTTGTGCCTCCTCTAGCGGCCGACCGGTGAGGTACAGCCCTCTATTGTTCTTGGCGCTCTGAAACCCCATGTGTGGGCTGCGGGTGCCGGAGCCGAGAAGGGGAAACGCAGCAGTGGCTCTGCCGGGCCCACGGTTGCGCGCTTTTGTGCGCACAGACGCGGCGCGGGGCGCGCGGGGCGCCTGCTGTGTCCCGAGGACCCAGCCGCAGGCTCAAAGTCCAGCCCCTCCCCCCTTGGGGATGACACAATACCCCACTGTAGGCCGGGATGGGTCGCTTCTTTGGGGCTGAGGCGAGCTGTCGGGGTCGGTGCGTGATCTGGGGGGACCGTTTGTGTTTGCCGTGATTTGCATAGGCGTTGATACTGGGACGCGCGCACGCGGTTCGGAGGCAGCCCCGCGCAGCACGCGTCTCCAGGAGCAAGGTTGGGTTCCCGTTCTGCGCACCGCTGAGTGGCTTCTGGGCAGCACCCCAAGGCGCCTGGCCCGGCTCGGGCTGTGAATGGGGCTTGCGGAGAGGGCGTTTCCTCTCTGCTGACAGTCTCCGCCTTTGCCCGCTGCTTCAGGATCCCAGCCTCTCTCTGATAATCGCCCTTAGTATTGATCCGACAAGGCAGAAACAAAACCTGACAGTTTTCCTCAAGGATTTTCCCCAAGCCAGCGGTTCTGAATGGTTACTTGGGTTTGGAAACCGACCGGCACTCTCTTCATCCTCTCCCGTCATTTTCTCAAAATCATTCTTAGATTCTGGCAAAGATTAAGCAGTAAGAAGAGGAAAGCAGTGAAAAATATAGCACAGGGTGCTTCTTCCTAGTCATTCCAAACGGTACCCCTTTGTCTGAGGCCCCTAGTAAAGACCCCACGTTCCCCTGGGGCGAGCGGGGCACAGGGAACCAGAGGGAACTTGGAAGCTGGTCTTGGGGTGGGACACTTTACTGAAGGATGCCAGCTCTTCTCTCCCAGGCCCATCCCAGAGCGCTGCCGCCCTCTCACGCCGGTCTGGCTAAGGACAGAGCTTTTAAAAACACTGCCTTCTGCCGCGTATTTTATGAATTGGTGAGAGAAGAGAGAAATGCTTTCCTTTTTAAAGCCATCAACTTTTACAATGTCCCCAAGGTTGAGGGAAAGTGACATCCCTCCAGGACACACTCCTGGGACCCCTGCCCACAAGGTGTCAGAGTTCGCCACAAGCCAGGTTTGGGGCGCTGGAGCAACTTCCGTGGAAGACACAGCTCTTTCAAGCCCTATGCCATGGAGTCGTTCCGACAGAAAGCAGCTTGGTGACCCGGAGTAGAAAGGCCTCATCGGGTTTGCAAGGCCTCATTCCTTAGAGGAGCCGACGCCACGTCTTTCTCTGATGGAGCAGCTGTGAGTTTGAACCAGCAATCTTTTGGTTTGCCTCAGAGCGCTTTTAACCACCGCGCCACCAGGACTGGCTGAAGCTGTCTGGGAAACCAGGCAGTTCCTGCGGATGACCCGGCAATGCTCAAGCATTCAAATGCGTGTCTGTTTTATTACCCCGGGTTGAAAAGGGACAAGAGCTTTAGCCTTTTTATCTGACCATTTTATCAGCAACTACAAGTGTGTTGAGTGGTTATTATTACGCAGGAGGCTTTTCAGTTGGGGGTCAGCAGATCAGTCTCTTCAGACTCTGCCGCCCTGGCTGCGCCTGGTAAGTAGGTATTACGTGCTCTGAGCGCTGGGGAACGCGAGCAAATGGAGAAGAAAAGCGAGGCCTTCTCAGCCAGGAGTATCGATTGGAATCCCCGCCGGGCAGTTCGCCCCGGGGGTTAAACAAGCCGCCGGATCCCCTGGCCTGCTGCCCCCAGCCGCGCCTCCATTCAGCCCAGACGTTGCCCCTTTCTCTCTCCTCCTCAGCGCTGCCCTGGCTCCTTCTCCTGTGGCTCTTGGGGCTGCTTCTTAGAAGTCAGATTCAAGCGAGCATCGCAAACCTACCTTTAAAACAACTCCGACAGAGTAGGGTCTTTCTAGGCTCTTAGTGACTTCACCCGTGTGTGCACATTGAAATCTGGGTCCGCAGATTCCGTGTGGCATTGCCAACGGAAAGGGGACTTCAGATGGCACCAGCTGGGAGCCGTGGGTACCAGGTCCTGAGAGGCTTCCTGGGCAAGCCCCAAGGCCTGTCCCCGCTGGACTGTTTTGGGTAACACAATAAGAGGCGGTGAAGACAAATTCCAACCATTGTGAACACAAACACTTTGAGGATTTGAGCCTTAAGATTTTGAGGAGTGTAAACCCAGCTCAAAGGGGGGCACTGAGAGAACCCAGGCTAGAATCTAAAGGGGCTTCCCACGAAGGAAAGCCTGGAGAGGCTGCTTGCCAGGAAGACAGAGCAGAACCTCTAAATTGTGGCCAAGCTTCAGGCCTGCTAATCAGGGTGTCTGGGCTTAGCCAAGCTCCCCCACCTTGCTAAGGCTGTAGCTCCCAGCCAGTCTGTGCCGGTAACAACCTGCCTTGATGTCTCCTGGGTCACCTAACCATGTAGCGACAGAAAAGGGCCAGGCAGTTGGCAGTGGGTCCTGCCAAGGCACCAGGTGTGTGCCTGCCTCCAATGGCTGCGGGACACCCCAAGGAGCACCCGAGTGCACTGAGACCTCCTTAGCGCCTTCTTTCCATCTCGGAGCTCTGCAGCTGGGCAGTGCAGCTCTTGGGCTAGCTCACCTGTCCCCAACGCCTTAGTTCAATCAGTACGCAACAGACGCACGGGGACCGGGGAAGTTTTTGCCTCAAGAGCCGCTCAGATGAATAAATGAAAAGCCTGCTACGCCCCTGGCTTGTCAAGCCTCCGGAGCCTCCTGAACACCTGGCCCAATCCCGACGCCTGCAGGTGGGCGGCCTCTGCTGTGCAGGAGCCGCGCAGGAGCCGGAGCGCACCAGAGCCCGCGCCCGCCGCCAGGCGTCCCGGACGCACGAGGCTGCGCATTTATTTTTATTCCAGGCTTTCCACTGTGTGGTTATGTCACTTTCTCAAACAAATGTGTATATGGAGGGAGATCGATGCTGATAATGTTTAGAAGATTAAAAGAGCATTAATGTTGGCAACAACAACGTAAACGTGTAGACCCAGATTTCATTGATCTGGAACCTGATCCTGAGCATTTCCAGTCAGCCCGACGGCTCGCTCTTCCCAGCAGCGCCCTCGCCAGCACCCCGGCTCCCCGAGCTCCCTCTGCTGTCCCAGCTTCAGACCCAAGGTCCAGGCAGACCCTCGCCCTCAGGTCCTGCCCCAGTCCTTCCTCTCGTGGGGCTTCCACCTTGAGGACTCCTGGCTACTTTCTCCATGAAAGACTCACCTGCTTCCCACGATGGTGCTGCACAGGACGGCTTGTTCTTAACCCTGTCACCCGCTCAGCCTGCAAATGACCCATCAGACCCGGAACAAACTTAACCTCCTTCAAGCTTGCCCAGATGGTTCCAGGGGAGAAAGCCCCGATAGTTACGAAATTCATCCCCCACCTGTTTGAGCCATCAAGGCGAAATTTGAAAAGGTTGGAAACCACAGGTGTCTAAAACTGTGAATCCCCTGCAGTGCCTGCTGTAACTCATCCTAAAAGTCCCCTTGGCCGACTCCCTGTGCAGGTGTGTTAATTGGACAATTAAACGTGGCCCAGCGGACAAAGAGGGTCTGGACTGACCAGAGAAGACTCTCTCGTTTCCAGATGTGGCTGGAGAAGAAGCAGGGCCTCCCCTTGCCGCTTCCACCAGCCAGAGAGAGAATTCTTGTTTCTGGTCTGTCCACCAGGACTCAAATTCCCCACAGTCATTCATGCCCCAGGATTGGAAAAGAAAGAACTTTTACACTTTCCTTCCCGTCTGTGGGGTACTGCCACCTGTCCCAACCGTCACTCCACAAAAGGTAAAGTTGCTCCCGGAGGGAACGCTGAGTTGAATTTCACTGGAAGAAATGCAAGAGCAGCGGCCTTGGGCTGGGAGGGAGGAGGGTGAAGTTACTCTTATTTATAAAAATTCTAAATCCTGCCATTTGAGCAAACTGAGACTTTTTCCCTCCGGAGATGGCCCTGGTCTGGAAGGAAGAGGTTGTTAGGGGGGAAAAAGGTGAGAGGGGAACACACCTAAATGTCTTCTGCTTTGAGGAACAGTGGCTGGTAAGCAGGT
This sequence comes from Elephantulus edwardii, assembly GCF_000299155.1. Classification (NCBI taxonomy): domain Eukaryota; kingdom Metazoa; phylum Chordata; class Mammalia; order Macroscelidea; family Macroscelididae; genus Elephantulus; species Elephantulus edwardii. The sequence goes on from NW_006399853.1 coordinate 10,630,991, forward strand.
GTCTCTCTTCTCCCCAGGCTGGAGGAAGTGAGGGTCAGAGTGGGGTTGGATCATGGACACATTACCTGTGTTCCTAGTTGAAACTTGTTCTTAACCCTTCCTAAACCATTTGAGAGAGGCCGGGGGCTAACCAAAGAGGTTGGGGGAGTTCCTTCTTTTCTAGGCTACAACTAGCTCCATTTTCTCCTCCCCCAGGCTTTTGGGCTCTATGGGGGTAAAAGAACCTTGGAGGATAGGGTCTTAGACGGTCCCAAAACCCCCAGTTCAGGTTTTCTCTAGAATGATGACTGCTGTCTATGAGGGCCCATTATTATCCTGAGGAAGACCTGCCCACAGGCAGCAGGATCCTGCATGGGGTGAGCCTGGACGCTGAGGAGGACGAGGAGAGCTTGTGTACTAGCCAAGCCTTCGTTTTAGGATCTCTCAACATTGAGTGGGCCCCTAGGTTTGCTCTTCTTTGCATACCTGTTTCTCAGCAGAGGAATGGTAGGCGTTAAGTTCTCAGGAAGGGAATTTTGCCCCCGCCAGCACCAGGGCCAGACTCCTTTGATAAGCTGGCAGAGGCTGTCTTCATGGAAAGGCTGTCATCGTGTGAAGGGATCCTTGGAGATGTGAGAATTCCAAAGGAGAAGAGCACGATTTCATTTTTGGGTTCTTGCCAAAGGAAAAGATGTGAGGAGGGAATAAGCAGAAAAAATATTGCCTGGATAAAGGGCTCTGAATAGGGGGTGAAGGTTTGGAATCCTAGGTTTCAGACCTCATCTTCAGACTCTATGGACCGTGTTCACCTCTGACCCTCTTACGCAGTTGCCCTCGAGTGGTCTCTGACCCGGGACCACCTCATGCGTGTCCAAGTGGAATTGTGCTTCATGGGGTTCTCAGTGGCTGGGTTGTGGGTCATAAATCATGAGGCCCTTCTTCCAGGGTGCCTCTCCTGAAGGTGGATTTGAACCTCCAGTCTTGGATGTAACAGCGGAGCACAATATCTCTCTTCATCATCCCAGGATTCCCTGACCCTCTTTTTAAAAATATCAAACCAGATGCTGCTGACTTAGGCTTGGCTTATGGCAACCACGTGTGTTCCATAGAGTAGACCGGCACAGGGCTTGGAAGGAACAACCTTCACGTCCATCTTTAGGCCTTCCTTCTGAGGGGCCTCCCAATGGTTTGAACTGCCAACCTGTCAGTTCACAGTAAAGGGTTTAATGGTTTGTGGTTCCTTGTGTGCCTTCATGTTAATTCTAACTTACAGTGGTTGGAGTTGCCTCACATAGTTTCTGAGCTGCAGTCTTTCTGGAAACAGATCACCAGGTCTCTTCTCCCAAGAAAATGTTGGTGAATTTGACCCACTCACTCACTGTTTGGTTAGAGAGCACTGGTGCCAACTGAAAGGAAGGCAGTTTGAATCCACCAGCTGCTCCATGGGACAAAGATGGACTATCTCCTCCTGTGTGATTTACAGCCTCTGAAAACCCACTAGAGAGTTAATTGGTTCTGATTAGATGGTAATGAGAGTTAGTGAGAGAACTTGTGGGTTATCAGCTGAGTATTTAACCTTGGCACCACCAGGAAACTGTTGTTGTAGTTGTTAGGTAACATTAAGTTAGAACTGACTCTTAGCTGACCCTCCAACAATTTTTCTCCTTTGGAGCAGCTGGTGGATTTGAACAGTGTATTTCTGCATTGATAACACAATGCCTTACCACTAAGCCTCCACAGCTTTTTTCTTAGGAACTTATTAGAGGCTTACTAAGAACACATCTTTTTCCTGACTTTGTTGTTTTCTTTGCTTAAGGAGAGTCCATTCTGAGGACCTCATAAGGTCATTTATGTTGTTGACTTGGTCCTGCTCAAGGAGGCTAATCTCTGGGGGCCATCCTTACCCAGACTGCCCTCCCATTTGACTTCAGGGCCTTTGGGAAAGGCATTTTGAGTTGCAAATCTTGCCAGCAAACCCTGGGAAATGCAGATTTGTCTAGGGACAGGGAGGGAAGTTGATGAGGTCTGTCTGAAACCTACCTTGGTCAAGATGGGTAGCACTATGGGTAGAACCATAGGCTAGTGGCCTTTGGCTCATGTGACTGCACTCTGCTGTGGGAGCAGGATTCCTAAAAGCCTCGGGCATTTGTTATGAAAAATGCCCACATGATCACCCCAAAGGGGAGGGAGGCTCTGAGTTCCACTTTGGCGCCTCTTTCACTATTTGAAGACCAATTACTCTTCTGTGGAAAGCAGACTTTGTTTGGGTTGGAAGCACACCTCCAATGTAATTTAATCAGCATTGGACTTTGGCTCCTGTAATCAAATATACATATACTTTCTCCTGCAGGAAGAAAAATAATTTCTCTGTAACTGGTATTGACTTGAAGTCATGTAATCTCTGGAAAGCATCACATTTTTAAAGAGAAAGGTAAAATGAAAGAGGAAATAACCCACGACGTTAGTGGTTGGTTTTGCCTCTGCTAAGAGCCAGTTACTGCCTAAGAAAGGGGGCGGGAAGATCATTTCTGGAGCTCAGATAATTCTGCTGTCAATATTTACTCCAGCCTCCTTGGGACAGCCAGCCTTCAGATCTATACCAATAGGAAGCCAAGGTGTCTGGCTGAACAGAACCCAGGAGTGTGGCTGTCATTTTTATGTGGGGTGGACATATTTGGAGGGACCATGGATGTTCCATTTTTCTGCCCTCTTTGGAGAAGCGTCTTTAATTCCAGCAGGAGGATTGGGTGGTCAGCAAGCCCCTAATTTAAGGGTGCTTGTTCAGCAGCACCGACTTGCCCCTCACTCCCTCCCTGGACCTTGAGCCAGAAGCTGCTCCCTGGAGCAAGCTTGGACTCCCCACCCTCAGGGCGAGGCTCTGGGCTTTGCCTAAATTGAGTCTGCTAGGGAATCTGTTGTAAACACAGATCCATTGATTTGCATTTGTCAGAGAGTAAAGTTAAACCAGTGAAATGAGAAGCCCTTACCCTTTTATGCAGGGCCAGGGAAACCTTTCATATTGATCCTATTGATCCAACCTTTCCCTTTAAGGAAACCACATAGTTAAAGACCCTCGTTCAATAGATTTACCCTTCGTGCTTGTGATGTGCCTTTAAGTGTTCTCATCTAGGATAGCTGGGCATTAAGCCCACACTCCAAACCAAACAAAAATGAAAAGGGAGGAGGCGGGGAGGGGTCAGAAGGCAGGATTGTGGGAAGGGAAGTGAAATCAAATGGAAATGTGCAATGAAGGAGTTGGGATGTTGTTCTCATCCTCCTAAAATTACTTGCAGGGAAAAGGTCAGAATAGATGCAGTTAGCATCTGCCTCTTCCCCACCCCCAAAGAAAATCTGGTTACAGGCATAGAATCAAAGTGTCTCTGGAGCATCATTTTCTGCTGTAAAATTATTTCATTCAAACCATTCGATTGGTTTATGTAGACAGAGTCACTTAGAAACAGTAATGCTCCAACCATAACAATCTTGGTCCTCAGAAATGCAGTGTTGGCGAGCTTTGGTGGCCTACTGGAAAGAAGCTGCAACTACATTCTCAGAGGTGCATGGTTCAAATCCACCAGATGCTCTGCTGGAGAAGGAGGAACAATCTCCTCCTGTACCTGTCAGATCTGATTTGACGGTACACACAAAAAGTAATGAAATAAAATAAATTTAAAAAAAAAAAGAAATGCAGTGTTTTGGAGTCGTGAACATGGACACCAAAGTTGCTCCCAGAGAAAGAGAAACTTAGAGTTCTTTGCTCTGGTGGCGGTGGGCAGAGACTAGGTCAAGAGAGAAGTATGACTTTTAAAATAAAGCACTATAGATATTGTTGTTGTTATGTACCGTTAAGTCAGAATGACTCACAGCTGGCTCTCCAGCAGGTTTTCAGAGGCAATATAACTCACAGAAGGAGATCAATCCACAGAGCAGCTGGTGGATTTGAACCGCATGCCTTTGGGTTGACAGTGCAACTCTTGACCATTATGCAGCCAGAGCTCCCTATAGGTGGAACAGGAATTGCCAAATGTTGTTCAGTATCCCTGATCAGAACATAGCCGGGGGCTGCTTGTGGAACAAACCATCAATTGCTCATATCCAAGCTCAAGTTGAGGCTGAAGACAATTGGAACAAGTCTATGAAAGCCAAAGACAGCCTTGAGTAGATTCTCAGAAACTCAAAACTCATTTCTGTCAAATTGGGATAGAATTGATGAAATACCAGTTGAGAGGTTATAGATTCAACACTGATAGTGCTCACTTACCTAATGCCAAGTTTAGAAACCAACTTCCTAGCCAACGCATGGGGAAACATCCTTGTTTGCACCCATTCCACAGAAGGGTGATCCCCCGGAATGTGGAGATTATTATCTCACAGTATCCTTAATATCACATGAAGTCACATTTTTTCTGAAGAGAACTTAAAAAATAGTGGCAGCATTCTGAAGATAATTTAAAAAACGGTAGCAGCACTGCCAGAAATCAAGCTGCATACAGAAGAAATGTGGAATGAGGGACTTCAAAGCTGGTCGCAGATGGATCTTGGCTGAAAGCTGAGAATACTAGTAAGACATCTTTGTGGATCCTAACAAATTATGGATAACATTGTGAAGTGTGGGAATTCTAGAACACTTAATTATGCTCCTGGAGAACCTGCACACAGACCAAAGGCTTTGTCTTTGGTTTTTTCAATAAGCAAGGAGATATTGTATGGTTTAAAATCAGGATGTGTGCCTCCAGGTTGTATCCTTCTACTGTGCTTACTCAATGTGTATGCTGAGCAAATAATTTGAAAAGCTGGTCTGCGTGGAAAAAAAGTAACATCAGGATTAGAAGAAGATTCATTAAAACTCTGCACTATGCGAATGACACAGTCTTGCTTGCTGAAAGCAAAAAAGCTTGAAGCACTTAGTGATGAAGATCAATGATTGCAGCCTTCAGTATGGATTCTACTTCAATTTACAGAAAACAAAAATCTTCACAGCCAGACCAAAAGCAACATTATGATGATCAATGGAGAAAATTTGGGGGTTTGTCAAGGATTGGTTATCTTTTTTTACCTGAATCCACAATCAACAGCCGTGGAAGCGGCAGTCAAGAAATCAAACACCGGGGAGCTCTGGTGGCCTAGTGGCAAGAAACTGCACTGCAATCCCAGAGGCGCACGGTTCGAATCCACCAGATACTCTGCCGGAAAAGGAGGCGCAATATCCTCCTGTACCAGTCAGATCTGATTTGACGGTACACGCACACAAAAATTTAAAAAAAAAAAAAAAAAAAAGAAATCAAACACCACGTGGCGTTGGATAAATCCTGGTACAGGAGACATCTTTAAAGTGTTAAGAAGCAAAGATGTCACCGTCAGGCTTAAGGTGCACCTGGCCCAAGTCATACTATTTTCAATAGCTTCGTCTGCATGTGGAGCTGTTTTCAGAAGGAGCCTGTCCCTGGAAAAAGATGTGCTTGTAAAAGTCTCAGCATAAAGGAGAAGGTAAGATTGACAACAAGGCAGATCGACACTTTGGCAGCCACAAAAGGCTTCAGCATAGCAACAATTGTAAAGATAGCAAAAGACCAAACAATGTTTCCTTCTTTTGATTATGTGTCAGAGATTGCTTGATGGCAGTTACAACAGCAACATTCCTTTTGCTTGCAGATATAAAACATACAATTCCCCTGTCTCCAAAACTATTGGCAAAATTCATTTCTTCTTCCTTGACCTTTCTTGCTCTTTAAATAACATCCATTTGTGATTTTATTTTCTCCCCAACATGGTACACGAGATATTCCTAATTGGCTGTCTCTTGGGTTGTTTTTGGACATTCATGTTTGTTTTATGTGATTGAAAAATATTAATGATTCCTTAGGTGAGCTAATGTATTTATCTGCTGAGTGAGTTCAAAGGGCACAGTTCAGCTCTGGTTCAGGCTAATTGAACAGGAAGCAGTAAGCTCTCCAGGGCCAGACTGAGCAAGGACCAGTCCTCAAAAATATCACACTCAGCAAACACACCATTTCTCCACTCTCATCCTGGAGTCTGATGTAAGAGGTTCAGATCAACTCAGATTGCCTGTTTAAAAAACCCAAAGCCAAGCACTGCTGCAAAACCCACGAGTCCCCCTCGGGGAAGAAGAGTTTTCTCATTGGCTAATTGCTTTATTGGTAGTACTGACCTGCCGAGCAGCTGCAGGGGTCTGGAGGAAGGCTTAGGCCTTAGAATAATGTGCTCCATTAGAACAGGGCAAGGCATTTTTTTGTTTACTCAATTGGAGCTCCCTGCAAAGTGCCATTAACCCTGGCCCAACTGCGTCTGTGCAGCACAAGCCAAAGGGCACGCCAATCATTCTGGAGGCTTCAGCCAGCTTTGCCCTGGTAGGAAGGAGGGACCATCGGCTGGTTCTGCCCCTCCCGAGGCCTGGCCCAGCCCAGAGACCCCCCTCCAGGGCTTTGACCAAAAAAATATAGTTGCACAACTTGTTTACAACATCTCCCTCTTGCTGAATCATGTGATTGATGATTAAACAATTTTGATCTGAGCACCATCAATCATGATGAGAAAGAAAATGCTCCCATTGCCCTTCTGGTTTTTGAAATTTATGTTGCCTTCATCACTGCATTACAGTAAACGCAGTTGTGCAAACGGTGCTTTTAACAGGAATATAGGTTGGATAAGTGCTTGGATCAAGAGGAAGGCAGACCAGCGAATGAGACTGGGGGTGGTTTGACAGAAAAGGGTGGAGGTCAAGGAGGAAAGACAGTCCAGGCTTCCACCTCTGACATGAGCGCCACCTGCTGGGTACTTCTGACTGCAATAAGCAGTTCCCTGGGCACGTCCACACTCTTGAGTCACCACCCATGCAAAAACACTGTCTCCCTCTAAAGTAAAAGGACCTTTCCCTTGGTTCTTTGGGACTCTGGGCTTGCTTCTTCCAGCTCATAGTCAATGGAGAAATCAATCGTTCTGTCACATTGAGGTCTTTCTCCTACCTTACATGTTAAAGTATCTTGCTTCATTGAAAGTACTTAAGGGAAGAGGGGCAGAAAAAAAAAAAAACAAAACAAATTCTTAAATCTGTGGGAGATAAGAGAGGAATGGGCCAGTGTGGGTGTGCCAACTCTTCAGGTGCTCTGCTCTGCAGAGGTACCATATTGGACAAAGGCTGGGGGTGAGAATTAGTATCAGCAGGGAGCACCAGGGGAGAGAGATGCCAAATCAGAAAACCAGAGGTGGTCCCTGGGGATCCCTCCTGGGAAAGAAACCGTGAACCTCCTGTTTGCAATTGCAAAGAAGGGAGCCCATGAGTGAAACTGAGAGCCAAACTGTGGAACTGGCTATAGCTCTGGGGGCGGCAGCTGTTTTCACACCTGCCTTGCATCAATCCCAGCCGGGAGCCCCCAGCGACCAGAGTGCCTGCGAGTGGGTGACTGGGCGCAAGTTTCAGCACCATGAACAGCGCCACTGAGCGCCGCCAAGGCTCCCATCCTCCCGTCAGAGGGAGCTTCAACTTAAACTTAGCCTCTAAAGGGGAGATGGGCCTTTTAAGGGGCTAAACCCACACTCACCGCCACCTCCACTGAGGAGCCTGACCAGTGTACCCCAACCTCTGACCAGTGTACTCCAACCTCTAGACCTCAGCGACACCGAACAAGCAGGGCCTGATGTCTTCCTCTGTCCTGTGGCTTCTTGGTCAGATGTCATGAAGGGAGGAGGGGGCCAGTGGATGAAAGGACAAAAGACACTAACCCATCCTGCCTGGCAAATGGAAGGTCATCACCTCTGTTGGGGACAGAGAGGTTGAACTTGTCTCCACACTACTCCCTGCAGCACTGTTACTGTCTACGTGACATTTCAGATACAAGATTACTTTCAAGGTTTATTCTCTACACAGATGGGTGCCTTGTGTCCCACTTCTATCTCCCAGTCATCTTGATTTTTTAATACTTCATATTCATTTTTTTTGGAAACCTCATCGTCTCACTTTTTAGAGAATGATGGGTTGTGACTGCCTATAATAAATTCAGAACTGGGGTTTGATTTTGTGAGCATCATTGGTGATGAGATCTCTTTGGGAATAATCTTACCATGGCAACTGCCCCTGCTTCCAAAGGGCCAGGGGTGTTGAGTCACTTCAGGCTACACAATGGAGTTATATGGCCTGGCCAGGGTAAGAACTGACATGAGGCGCTGACCCTTGACTCTGGCCCTTTTCAATCAATTGTTTGGTTTTATTTGTGATTTGATTCTAGAGACAAGGGGCAGGTGGGTCCTTCTGGTCAGTGACTGGGCAGACCCCATATCCCTCTGGGTTTCCTCTGAAATGGCTCTTGACTTTCCAAAGCTAATTAAAATGTAAAACTTCTGCTTTATTTCCAAAAACTTTTTTCCAGGCCTAATTTAGTGCTGAGTGATTCTCAGGGATCATAACTTTAAAATCCCTTCAAAAGAAAGTCTAGGATAGGATATATGATATTCCCTCCGATTATTTCAGTAGTTCTTGAGTGGAAGGAAAGAAAAATCTAGCCCCAAATAATTCTGGCAAATCACTTGATTAATTCATTGCTGAAAGGGGGGGGGAAGAATAATTTTCTGTGTCCAGTTGCCTAAAACCTTGCTCTAAAAGTGAGCATGAATATGTCTGCATCAGATCTAGGAGCCAGTTTGAAATCTACTTGATAATCACTGATTAAGGCCGTTTCTTCAAGCGGTGCAGTCTTTGAATTTGCAGACATGCATTTCTTGGTAGTTGATGGGTTACACTGTCAAACCTTTTCCAAGAAATAACAGATTTGACAGTAAGCATAGCCTTAAAGGGAAGAAGAAGGAAAAAAAGCAGCCTAATTTATATGCATCACATCTAATTCAAATGAGGCCACACACTACAGTATTTTCTTTCCGGTGGACTTAGTGTGGTTTTGTAAAGCTATCTTGATAGGTCTCTGGTGGCCTCATAGTAAGAAGCTGCACTGCAATCCCAAAGGCACAGCGTCCACATGCACCAGCTGCTTTGCAGAATAAGGAGGGGCAGTCTCCTCCTGTGCCATTTACTGTCTCTGGAAACCTCCTGGAGGGCCAGGTATGAGTCGTTCTGACTCAGCAGCACAAAACAACAACAGTCTTGACAAGTCTAGGTACAAACTTCAGCCAAGATTCATCTAATACGAGCAGTGATATTCCTAGTGTCACAATCTCTTCTAAGTCTGGATTGTATTTCTGTCAGTTCTCTGTGTACTGCTCTAGCCATTTTCAAATAATCTTCAGCAAGATTTTTCCTGCATGTGATATTAATTATACTGTTTGATAACTTTCATATTCTGTTACATTACCACTTTTTGGAATGGGAGTAAATATAGATCTCTTTGAGTCAGTTAGCCAGGTTTTTGCTGTGCATCTGAAAGCTGGACAATGAATAAGGATGACAGAAGAACTGATATCTTTGAGTTGTGATGATTGAGAAGAGTATTGAGCATCCCATGGACTTAAAAAAAAAAACAAATAGGTCTGTCCTGGAGAAAGCAAATTCAGGGTGAAACCATAGTGCCCTTTGGAAGCAAGGATGGTAAAACTCCATCTCACAAACATTGGGCATGCTCTCAGGGCAAATCCTTGGAGAAGGACATCATTCTGGGAAGGGTAAAAGGCCAGCACTGGAGAGGAGGAGCCTTGAAGAGGTGAATTGACACAATGACTGTGGCAGTGGGTTTGGTCAGGTGTGTCAGAGATGGTGAGATTGACTTAGGATAGAGCACTGTTCAGAGCTGTTGTTCAAAGGGTCACTTTGTAGTCAACTTGACAGCACATAACAACATCTTGATAGGACTTTACATAAATAGGGCTTTTCCCTTAGTCCTCTTTGACTCCAAGCACTAAAAATCATAGAGTCAATTACATCATGTTCTTCTGAACCATTACCGTAGAGTCCCAAGACACAAGAGTTCAAGTGCCCTGTATCCAGTCAGTGCTGATTCACAGTGGCCTTTCAGGAAAGAGTAGACGTGACTTATCGGGTGTCCAGGGTTACAGTCTTTCCAGAAGCAGCTTGCCACATCTTTCTCCCTCAAAGCTGCTGGTGGATTCAAACTGCTCATCTTTTGAATACTCGTCTGTCCCTCTAACCACTGCACCGCCAAGGCTCCTTGAAAGATTTAGAGAAACTCATTTTGGATCAAGTCCTTTCTAAGGTATACCAGAATTCAGTTCATGTGCAAAATAGAAGAATGAATTCCTTATGAAAAGGGCACTCTCAGTATCTAACCCCTCCTGTCTTTTCCTACCTGACTTCCTTCTAAAAAGGAAATCTTCCTGTTGATGGTAGGTTGAGAGGTCCCTGCCTCTCCTGCTTTCTCAGATCCTGTCCCCGCCTGTGTCCACCTTTATCCCCTTCCATTGACTTCTTCCTAAGCAGTGTTTTGTGCACCCCTCTTACCACTTCCAAAAATGCGCCTCCTACACCCATTTATGTAGAGTTGTTCTTAATTAGATGGTTCTTAACAACAACAGCAGCACCCCCATTCTAGCTTCTCTTTTATAGAATACTGTTTCTGTTCATGATATTTCTTTCAAATTGGTAGATAACATTTGAATTGTCAGTACTAGGACATCACTTAAAGGGTTTTTCCCTCAAATTCTGCAACAGCAAGTTCTCACCAATGTCATTTTTCTCCAAGGTTAAGGTACTAGAGTTGAAGGTGAATTTTAAAGGAAATCTCAAAGGAGATTAAGTGTTATCCAGAGCCTCAGTTGAACATCAGTGAGGAAAAGATGTAGTATGAGGGTGGTGGTGGTTGTTGTTGTTGCTGTTGTGTAACGAAGAGTTGGAACCAACCCTTGGCTGACCCTCCAGCAGGTTTTCACGTAGTGTATCACTCAGAAGCAGATTGTCCATCCTTCTCCTGCAGTTCCCATCATGCAGTTCCCCTGCTGTGCCACACACATGGTGTCCTCTTTTTCCACAACCATGTCTTTTTTTAATTGGAATTTTTTGAAAGTTTATAGAGACTGTGGATTTCCATTCATTCATTTTTGCACATTTTCTTCCCTGACCACCCCTTCCCCCCAGTTCACTTTTCTCTTCGAAAAGTTAAAAAAAAATTCTTTCATGGTTATACAATCCCTCCCCCTTCCCCCCCCCCCAGTCCACTCCACCATGCAGCTCTCCTTCTGGACTCTTATCATGAAAATAGTACTAATCATATGTTCCTTTCAAACCGTTCTCTCCCTCATCTACGGTCCTGTCTGCATACTGTGCTTCCTCCCAGTCTCAGCTGTAATGTATTTTCCCATTTGTCTCTCTAAACCCTCCCATTTTGTGACCACTTCAGATGCTTCCTCCTCTGAAATCTTCCCAGGTGAGTCTAGATCACTTTTTTCTCTCTCCTTCCAGACCTCTGTGCTAGTCATCTGACCAAATCATATAGCAACTTCTTAACTCTGATCTTACAGAATTCTCTAGATCTTTTCTGTCTCTCTTCTCCAAGGCCATTGAGGGGAAATAGCACTTTCTAGACATCTTTGTGCCTCCAACAGTCCCTGGCCCATGACTGAACTCACACAGGCATTTTTTCCTATGGGAGATTTGATCAGTATTTGGCTAGTTAAAACACTCCCATCATTCCCCCGCGGAGCCAATGGTGGATTCAAGCCACCAGACGGGGATGGCCTTTGAACTAGCAGAACTAGCCTAATTCCCTGTGGATTATGCCCCAGAGATCTCTTTATAGAATATTCTCAATATGAGTCACTCTGGGGAGAATAGAAAAGCCTAGTAATGTAGTACTTAAAATGCTTGGCTGTGAACCTCAAAGTTGGCAGTTCTGACCCACTAGCCACTCTCCAGGAGAAAGATCGGACCATTTGCTTCCATAAAGAGTTGGAGCCCCAGAAATCCTCCAGAACAATTGTAATCTGTCCTGTAAGGGCCCTGTGTTGGAATTGATACAATGATGGTGACCTGGATTTGGGAGGAGAACAGTTTGTATCAGTTTATATCTAATATATTTTCAGCCTCTCATTTTTTTAAAAGGTGTATTTTATAAAGGTTTTTGTTACTGATAAAAGTATTAACTTACATAATAAAAATAGTTTTCTGTGTTAACCTGAAATGGTATAAAAGCGTAATATGTAGGAAAGATAGCTTATAATGTCATAACAATACTAAAGGGATTTTTTTAGTCCCTGCTAAGCTGAAAATATTACCCACCTCAGAACACCTGAGTTGAGTCCGCAGTCACATCAGCCCAGCAGAGGTTTTGCTCCCCCCTTTCAGACATTTTAATTATCAGTGAACGGAATTTGCATATAAATAGCTATTGCTTGATATATTGCAAATTCTTAGATTTTAGTGGATGAAATTTACTTGTAAAGGAAAAAGCTATAAATGAGTGTTTCATATTTATATGTTTATCCTTTTTCCTTTCTCTCTTATTTTTTTTTGCAAATGTACAAGTTACTGGAGATCTTTAATTTGCAGTAGCTACCATATTTTTAGGGATGTCCAATTCTTCCTACAAAGTACTGAAATAAGTAGTTTATAGTTGAGGGGGGAGATGTTAACTAGGGTTTTTTGGTCTGTATTGATTTACTGGATTTTATAAGATTTCAGTGAATAAATCCTCCTTTATCATGACAAAATCCATATGGGGCTGATTGAGAACAGATTTCCTTATTATCTTACCTTTAGTAAGAAACACAAAGTAAGTTCATTCATTTGCATTACTTTCTATGTAGAAATTAAGTATGATGTCGCCTTGCGAAGGAGACCAAGCATAACAGAAGAGAAGTTCATGTTAAAATTAAAACATTCAGGGCTCTTTCCTCCCCTGATGACTTTAATTGGGTGCTTTGCTGGCTGCATGGTAATTAGGTGAGAGCGGTAAGCAATTGACTTAAGTGACTGTCAGTTGTGTGCCCTGCATAGCCAAGCCAAGCTTCCTGTGAACTGGAGGCTGAGACAGAAGATTCCGCAGAACTGGAAGAAGCCCCGAAGCCTATTTGAAGGACCCAAGACTCCCAGCTCTGGGGATTCTCCAGGTCACCCTCTTCTCTAGCACAGGTGCCATAACCAGCCTGCGCGTGACTTGCACCAGAAGACCACACATTTTCCTGATTTCTGTTCTGGTTCAATTGGTGCCTTAGCTTTCTTCTCTGATATCCCCCCCTCTTCCCCCGGAGACATCAGATGGGACCAAGGGGAGCAGGTACTGCTGAGCTCAGCCCTTCCTAACCTTGCCTCCATCTAGAACCTTGGACTTCTATGGGCAGATAGCTTGTCCTCTCTACTAGTTCATAGCAAGCAGGGACCCTGCGCTTGGCTCCCATTCATCTTCCCTTTGGGCCAAACAGCAGGAAGCAGTGAAAACAAAAATAGTGGCTCTCAAGTCCATTCTGGCCCATGATGAGCACACAAGTTCAATGAATATTGGCACTGATGGGAGCATGCACCATTCGGTGGCTAATACCACTGTTGGTAGGTGCAGCCTAGTGAATGAGCGGCTTCTAACAACAAAGAGCCTCCCCATAGAGTTTCCTAGGAGGAGACTTGGGAATGTACTAGTTAAGCAGTCAGCTGCTAACCCAAAGGTTGGCAATTCAAACCCACTAGCCGTTCTGCGGGAGAGAGGCGTGGCAATCTGCTTCCAGAAAGATGTGCAGCTTTGGAAACTATGTGTCTGTTCTCTTCCCGCCTAGAGCTAGTTACTGTGAGTCAGAACGGACAGGGTAGCGCTGGATTTAGCTTTTCCATATTTAAAACCACCAAGAATTAATCACCAAGTCTTTTTCCCATGGAACTCCTTCATGGATGGGCATAGCCACCCTTACAGTTTACAGAATACTTTAACAGTTGTGCTCCCAGCCTTTGTGTCCTGAAATGAGACACACAGCTGGGGAGAACCTCCAGCTCCATCATGCATGTGTATATAAAAATTTAGTTTAATGCCAATTTGGGGTTTCATTATTTTCTTTTTAAATTTTCACCAAAATAACCACCAAACATCTGAGAAACAGAAGTCCAGGTTTTCTGCCTACAGAAATTCGTCATGCAGTTCCAATCTCACCACTCGTTACCTACAAAATCCAAACAAAGCAACTGCTTTGCTCAGCACTGACAGCAAATACAGAAGTCATTTAAGAATGATGTAAGGGGCGGGGGGGGGGGAACTCTTGTGTGGCTCAGACAATGTTTAAGGTTTCTGTTCTTTTTCTTGAACCTTGGGCTCTACAACTGGATCATGGGGGTTTTGTTAGAGCAGGGTTAAAATAATTGACAGTTTTGTCTTGATACATCACGTAGATGGTATGGCTGGCCTTCCATTAATGAGTATACCCAGATAATGTATGTATTTAAATCTTCCTTCTCTCCTTGTCACTTAATGGCCAGGTACACAGAAGGCTCCTGCAGCTGATTTATATGGCTCTCTCTCGCTCTCATTCATACATGCTTAATTCAGAAAGCTGATCACATTGATTTCTGAGCTCTCCTTTTCAAGAGATTGCACTAACATGGACCTGTAAGCTGTTCTAACTACATTGTCTGAAAGGGAAAACATTTTAAACCTTTGGAAGCAATTTTAACAGGCATTTCATTGTATTCCATATTACTTACATAATTAAATTTCCTTCACATCGAGGTCTATTTAAAATTAAATTGAGAAATATTTTTTAGTTCCATTGGGGGGATAACTTTGTTTAGCTGGATTTGTTCTGTGTGCATATAAAATGGCATGCTGGGGGTCAATACACATTACTTACACTTCCCATGTATGGATATGAAGACAGGAGATGTATAATAGACAGATACATTCTTGTTCTCTCCTCTTGAGTATATTCCAACTCATAGTGACCCCGTAGCATAGAGTGGAACATAGGGTTTCCTAAGCTGTAATCTTTAGGTGAGTATATCACCATGTCTTTTCTCAACGGAGCCTCTGGTGGGTTTGGGTAACAGCTAACTACTAACATTTAAGGCATTGAATCACCATATCAAGCTATCCCTGGTTACTGGATTTGTGTTGTGTAACCCCAATGAGTCCTTGTGTTTATGTGTGCTGATGAATGAGTTGGTGGTTTAAATACTTAACCTTGTGACAAAATTTGTAACTACGTTCATGGATTAGCCAAGGTTCTGGAACTCCTATTTACAAACAATCTGTGCAGCTCAAAGCAGCTAACTCCTTATAAGTCACAAAACAGTCTTATCTGTATAGTCCATGGGGAGCAGTTCCAGGTTGATTTTGGAAGCAACAAATAGGACTATTGGCTGAGGATTCATTTCCTAATGAAGACTCGTAATTCTCAATACATTGTATGTATCTTGGGAACAAAGAACAATGAGTAAGACCTTATCTCTCAGTTGCATCTGCCTCCTACTTGCAACTAAAGAGAGACCTTCATTTATCCCAACTCGCCTTGAGATGTGAAGCACTTACCGATGAAGATCAAATACCCCAGTCTTCGGTATAGATCACATCTCACCCTGAAAAAAAGCAGAAATCCCCACAACTGGACCAATAAGCAATTTCATGACAAAAAGTAAAGCTTGAGATTATCTAGTATTTCATTTTATTTGAATCCAAAGTCAACATCCATGGAAGCAGCAGCCGGGAAATCAAATGACATGTCCCAATGGGCAGGTCTGCAAAAGTCACGTTGAGGACTAACGTATGACTAACCCAAGCCACAGTATTTTCAGTCATCTCATATGCATGCAAAACCTGGACAGTGAATAAGAAAGAACAAAAGGAATTTGTGTCTGAATTGTGGTGTTGGCAAAAATATTGACTATACCAGGGGCTACCAGAAAAAAATCAATGAGTCTGTCTTTGAAGAAGTACAGCCAAGAGACTGCTTAGTATGAAATGTTGTTTCATGTCCTTTAGCCATGAGTTTCAGTGCTTAAGGATGCTATGGGCAGGATACTGAATGGTTCAAGAAGCATTAAAAGCAGATGGAAGGAGTATATAGAGTCACTGTACCAAAAAGAATTGGCTGACACAGAAGAATTCCAAGAAACGACCTATGAGCATGAGGCAATGGTGATGAAGGAGGAAGTACAGGCTACTCTGAAGGACTTGGCAAAAAATAAAGCCCCAAGAATTGATGTAATACCAGTTGGCGTATTTCAGCAAACAGATGCTGCCATGCATGTCCTCGCCAAGTAGTGCCAAGAAATCTGGAGGACAACCACTTGGCCAACTGACTGGAAGAGATCCATATTTATTCCCATTCCAAAAAAAAGTTGACCCAACAGAGTGTGGAAAATATCGAACAATATCACTAATATCACACACTAGCAAAATCCTGCTGAAGATTATCCAGAAAAGACTCGAACAGTACATTAACAGAGTCCTACCAGAGATACAGGCTGGGTTTAGAAGAGGTCATGGCACTAGAGACATTATTTCCAATGTCAGATGGATATTGGCAAAAAGCAGAGAGTTCCAGAAGAATGTCTATCTGTGTTTCATTGACTATACAAAAAAGATATTTGACTGTGTGGATGACAATAAATTGTAGTTAACCTTGAGGAAAATGGGAATCTCAGAGCACTTAATCGTGCTTATATGAAACCAATACTTGGACCAAGAAGCAGTCCTCAGAATAGAGCAATGAAACACTGCAAAATCAAGAAAGGAGTGTGTCAAGAATGCATTCTGCCCTCATACCTTTTCATTCTGTATGCAGAACAGATCATTTGGGAAGCAGGGCTTTATGAGGAGAAGTGTGACATCAGGATTGGAGGAAGACTCTTTAACAGCCTACGTTATGCAGATGACACAACCTTGCTTGCTGAAACTGAGGACCTGACGCACTTGCTGCAAAAGGTCAAGGACTGTATTCTTCAATATGGATTGAAGCTCAATCTCGAGAAGACAGAGATTCTCACTACAGGGCCAATTGGCAACACCATATTAAATGGAGAAGAGATTGAGGTTGTTAACAATTACAGCTTGCTTGGATCCACAGTCAACACTCTTTTGTTTGTTTGTTGTTGTTGTTTTAATAATTTTAATGAACATTTACAGAGAATTTGGATTTCCATTCCTTCATTGCTGCACTTCTCTACCCTCCCAGCCCTCTCCCCCCGCTCCCAGTTCGCTCCTCTCTTTCAAAAGTAAAAGAAAGACTCCCTCCCTGGTACACAGTCCCCCTGCACTCCTCCCACTGCCCCAAGTACATTCCACTATGCAACCTTAATTGTGGACTCTTGTACAATCAACACTCTTAATAACACCAGCAGTCAGGAAATCAGAAGACAAATTGCATTGGGAAAATCTGTTGTCATGGACCTCTCCAGAGTGCTGAAGAGTAAACGATGTCAGTTTAAATACAAAGGTGTACCTGATCCAGGCCATGGTCGTCTCAGTTACTTGTTATGCTTCAGAGAGTTGGACCATGACTATGGATGACAGAAGAAGAATAGATGCCTTCGAGTTGTGGTGCTGGAGAAGAGTCTTGAACATACCATGGACTGCCAAGAAAACAAATTGGTCTGTCATCGAGAGGGTGAAACCAGTCTCCCCTTGGAGGCTAGGATTTTGATGCTCTGCCTCACTTTGGGCATGTGTCCAGGAGAGATTGGTCCTTGGAGAAGGATATCCTGCTTGGAAGGGTGGATGGACAGCACAGAAGTCGGAGACCCCAGATGAGATGGATTGATTGATACAGTAACTGGGGTGATGGAGGTTGGTGTGTCAGAGTTAGTGAGACTGGCTCAGGACAGGGAAGGGTTCAGAGCTGCTGTACTTAGAGTCACTATACATCGCAGGCAACTCAGCGACACATACAAACAGTAACATACTATGACAGGTTTGGAAGCAGGAGTGGCATCCACTTCCTAAATAACTCCGGAAACTCCATGAACTTTGATGAATGTTGATATTGTAGAGGGGCTTCAGACCTTTTGTTCATAGGGTCCCTATGAGTTGTGCTCGACTCAACGGCAATCAACAACAACAACTTTGGACATGTTATCAGGAAGTCCCAGACCCTAGAGAAGGAGACTCTGTTTGGCAGAGTAGAACATTAGCAAAGAAGAGGAAGGTCCTCAGCACGGTGGATGGACACAGTGGCTGCAGTAGTGGCTCTGACAGTCCTGCTCCGGTGAGGGTGATGCGGGACGGGGTCCACTTCTTTACGTTGTACATTCCATCGTCGTCCGTGGTAAGGAACCTATTGTAATAGAGTAATAATTGCAAGGTTATCAGCCCATGGATGAAGCTTGTTTATTTTTTTTAAATTGAAGAACTACATTTTGTATGTTTTCAATTACCCCCTGAGCATTTTAAAATTCACTAGATTATTTATCATCTGTGGAAATCTTCAAGATTTATCTTGTTAATCTTTGTATCTGCAACAACTGTAGATGCATCCCATTGTGAGGTAATTGTGACACCGCACCTCGTTCATGTCGGTTATAGAATGACATCACAAGTGCTTAATCCTTTGTCTGCCATGACCATCGTATTAATTGGCTAATATTACATGTTGTAGCTTCTCTGCATGTCAGCGTGAGGTTTATGCAGAGTAACTGACTCTCATAGTTTTTAGCTATTAAGCGTCTTGCTTGTAGTTAAGAGTATGGCTTTGGAACCCAGTGACCCAGTTTGTATCCCAGCTACACCATTTCTTATCTATGGGGTGGATGTTAACCTCAAGAGACTCAGTTTGTATCTCTGCAAATGGGAATAAGATTGGTACCAGCATCATCTATTAGTGTGCAGATTAAATGAGATAACTCCAAATGCATCTATGCCCCTGGTGCTTTCCCCTTTTACTTCCTTGCCATGACAGATGACACCCTGTTGTACTTGGACACCTTCTCTCCAACAGAATTTGCATGTCGTATTCACAGGTGGGGTCTCTGAAAAGAGAGACAATCAGACTCTTGGAATCGTACTCAGTGTGTTCTTTGCCAGCTGGTTAAACCTGAAGCAGTACTGTTTGTTCCCCTGTCACCTCCCCATCCGATGTCCTTTTGGTGGTGTCAGCTACTTTGGAGTCAAGTGCCTTATGGTCCCTGATGGTGACCCTGGACATAACAGAGCAAAATGCTGTCTGGCCCAGCATTGTACTCATGACTCGTTGCTGATTGGACTGTTGTCATTCATTGGCTATTCCATTGACTGGTTGTTGAAGCTAGATGACCAGGCCTCTCTTCCTAGTCTATCTTAGTTTGTAAGTTCAGAGCAACACTAAGCCTCCACTGACAGACAAGGGGTAGTTCCATATATAAGGTGCATTGGTTGGATTGGAACCTGGGTCTCTTGCATGTTGTTGTTATTAGGTGCTGTTGAGTACTACTCCTGGCGACCCAATGAACAGCTAACCTGAACCCTGTGCCTTCACCATCATCTCTAACACACTAGAGTCCATTGCTCAAGTCACTGTGTCAATCCATCTCATCTTTTTCTGCCTTTCTTTCTCTGGCCCTCCATCTTTCCACGAATAATGTCCTTTTCCAAGGAATAGCCTCACCTAGCTGCATGTCTAAGGACAAGCATCACCACTCTGGCAGTTCCTGGACTGCCAACACCACCCTTTCCAATACCACAGCTCAAAGGCATCAGTTCTTCTGTAATTCATTGTCTAGATCTCTGATGCATGGCAGATGATTTAGAAGACCCTGGCCTGAATCCGGTGCAGGTTAGTCTCCAAACTGACATCCTGCATCTCTTGCATAGAAGACAAAACTCCATTAATTTTACCATTGACTCACATCACCTCATAGTGATGGTTAAAGATTCTTCGTTTGTGGGACCCACTGGTTGTGACGCTAACCCAGAGGCCACACCTCTCCTCTCTCCTAATTTGAATCCACCAGCAACTCCAGGGGAGAAAGATGGACAAGCTCTTCCCATGTGACTTACAGCCTCACAAGCCCAGGGGAGGGTCAGCTCTGATTCACCATCAGTGAGGGGATTTTATTTTGTTTGTTTTAAATAATGATAAATGTTTTCCAAAGCCTTTGTTTAGAGCAAAGTTATATGCACGCACACCATTACTCCTGACTTTATCTTTACGAAGTTAAGATGGGATGAAATCCAGCAGGCAAGTGTGGTTCTTGTTGAGAAAAATGTTCTACAAGTCCTAAGATTTTATATGTAAAAACTGCTGCTAAGTCAAGAAGCCTTCACTCACCTATCTCTATAATAATGACAAGTCTGGGGGCTTTATCAGAAAAATAAGAGGCTTGCGGTTTGAATCCACCAGATGCCTAACTGGAGAAGGAGGGGCAATCTCCTTCTGTACCAGGCAGATCTGATTTGATGGTACACACACAAAAACTAATAAAATATTTTTTTTTTAAAAAAAGGACTTCCTCTATCAGAAAGGTAAGGGACTCAGGCGACACAGTGCATTTTTTTTTGCATTGCTAATTAGAAGGTCCATGGTTCAAATCCACCAGCTGCTCCATGAAAGAAAGATGGGCATTCCTTCCCCTGTAAAGATACACAACCTCACAAACCCAGTGGAGGGTCCCGTGAGTCAGAGCCGACTCAACGGCAGTGTGTATCAGACAGTTCTTTCCTTCGACACCCAGCTGGGTATGAGGCTGAGCTGCTCAGGAGAATGTTTCACTCTTTTAAATCTTTTTTGCATTTGCATATGTCTGGATTCAGTCCTTTCTCACTTTCCTCAAGTTCATTCGCTGTATTTTCACCTCATTCCTCAGGAGAATTTTGGTTCATGCTGACCTTCTCTTCAAATCCAAGGGTCTCAACAGGAAAGCAAAGAGAACAGGATTTTTTCTTTTTTTTAAAAAAAAAAACAACCACACGAACTTTGCCCCTCAACCCACAGACACCCAGCTGTGGCTCTTCTTGAAACAGTAACTTCCTCAGATTTTTGAAGCCATGGGCTTCTTTGTTCTAACCACACAAGTCTATTTAAACAGTCTCTGGTCTCCCTCCCTGACCCCAAATTACTCCCGAGCATTAATTGTCCTAGTGGTTTCATGGCCACATTATTTCATATTCATTAGTGTTCCATGAAAAATTATAACACTAATTAGAGCGGCTTCCAGTTAATTCACTGGTGATTCATGACTCCCCTCTTGGTGTTCTGCATGTGGTCATCTTTGGAGAATGCATCCAAGGGGTAATTGCCGCTCGATTGCCTGAGTGATGGCCTAATGCCATTAGTTCTGATCCACAGGCGCTTCTTGGCAGCTCTGATGGGGTCTGGTTACAGCTGCACCCTCATCCCTGCCCTTTGGATGCGGGAGAGGAGCGTGAGTGGAGGAGGGGCTGCTCTGAGGGAGCAGGGGGGGGGGGAAGGGAGCTTCGGAGGGAGGGCTGCAAGCATCTTTCACCTTGTGCAGAGCTTGAGAGTTCCTGAGTGGTGCAGTTATTAACACTCTCAGCCACTAGCCAAAAGATTGGCAGTTCAGGTCTTCTAGAGGTGCCCCAGAAGACAACACTGATAGTCTACTTTTGACAAATCAGCCACTGAAAACCCTGAGAAGCGCTGCTCTACTGTGGCTCACACAACCTGCATTACGCAGATGTCACAATCTTGCTTGCTGAAACTGAAGAGGATGTGAGACGTTTACTGCAGAAGGTCAAGGACTGTAGTCTTCAATATGGATTGAAGCTCAACATCAAGGAAACAAAGATTCTCACCACTGGGCCAATTAGCACCTTCATGATGGGTGGAGGAGAGATTGCGATTGCGATTGTTGATCATTTCATCTTGCTTGGTTCCCCAATCAACACTCTTGGCACCAGCAGTCAGGAAATCAAAAGACTAATTGTATTGCTATCAGGGACTTCTCTAGAGTACTGAAGAGCAATGATGTCAGTCTAGAGACTAAGGTGCACCTGATCCAGGCCATAGTCTAACAATAATACTAAAAATACTATTGCTATTATTGAACCATCCTATAGCTGACCCTCCAGTGGGTTTTCAGAAGCAATTGATAACATGGAAGAGATTGTCCATCTTTCTCTCACAGAGCAGCTGGTGGATTTGAACTGCCTACCTTTGGATTATCAGTGCAACTCCATTCCACTAGGCCACCAGAACTCCTTAAGAATATTAAGAATAGTTCTATATTTGGAATTCTAATTCAACCCCTTTTCTAGTCATATGTAGTGCAAATGCTTTTGAATCTCTTGTTGAATTTCCTGGTGTCTTCTGATGAAAGAAGGGTCTTCATTTTAATATGACCTAATACATAAATAATTTTACTTTTGGATAACAGTTTTTGAGTCTTTCAAAGATCTTTCCTGTGATCATAAACATACTGCCCTATACAGGTTTTTCATGAGCAAAGTTAAGTGTTCCAAAATTTCCATTCTTCTCCATGTTATTTATAATTTGTTATAATCCACACAGTTTAAGCCTTTTGTATAGTCAATGAAACTTATCTTGCTGATAATTTCTGTTTTCATCCAAGATCTATCTGACAGCAGCAGTGATGTTCAGAGACAGAATAGATGAAATTTTTATTTTAAGGCTACATGTCCCAAATGATTTGTCCTTGGGGACAAGTAGGGAGAACTAAATGAAATCCCCTCTCTAGACTAGCAGGGGAGGGATCTGGTGTCTGAGAATTCTGTTACCAACTGACTGGTCTGTGGAAGGCAGATAATCTTTACTTTCAGGAGCCTCTGTCTTCTCAGCTCAAACAAACAGGTCGGACCACTTCCTTGCTGAAACCCTGCAGCCTCTAGTTCAGTGGTTTTGCCTGCTGGCCTGGAAATGTGGCATTTACAGCCTGTGGTTAGGGCTCTGCCTTTTTGCTCTCAGAGCTACTGCTGAAAGGTCAGGAGAGGCAGAGGGCACGTTCCCACGTGGTGTGCAAGGCTACACCTGCTGGTGGAAGAGCGGCTGGAGCCCGCATGGGAGACAGTGACCCTGGCCACCCTTCTCTAGCCCCTCGCCCTGAAGTTACCACAGGCCTCTCTGTCAGGCTGGGCCTCTGCGTACACAAGTGCCCTGACACCCAGGGAAGCCCCTTCTCTGAGTCACCTTCAAAACTTTATATTGAAAGTCAAAATAGAGACAGGAAATGAAATGTAGGGGTTTTTTCAGGGAACATCTTTGAGCCACAGGAGCTGAAAATGGTCGCTCTGCTGTCTGCCTCTCATCTGACAGTAAATAGACACTGAGGGTTTGTAATACATACCTCTTACGACCAACTTGCTTCTCTAGCTTCTGGCTCCTGGGGGCTGCGGAAGGGGCGATGAAACACCCACGTGGACCATCTACCGGAAGTACATGTCCAGCAGCAGCACCCACTAACACACAGCCTGTCCACCCACAGTACCTTGGCCATCCAGGGTCATTTGCCAAATGGTTTGGAGGTTTTTCTTGCCAAGGCTCTGCCTACACTGACAATTAGAAGAGAGTGTTTGAGGGAGGAAAACAATGACCAAGTATGGCTCCAGATCCATTTGCACAGCACATGCCCCCGTCTCTGCCCTTGGCCTTGCAAATGGATGTTGGTCTGGGTGTCACGGGCTCCACTGCAGAGTGCTTGGCACCTGATCCTTGAAGACTGAGCTTCTGAGGGAAGTCAGTGCACAACCTTGAGATGCAGCCATTAAGTCTTCCTGTCTGGAGCCTCTGAACGATGGGGGTCATGGCCCTCGTTTTCCTGCCAGGGATGTTTGGGAACACAAAGTTGGAGTTTGGACTTCTGTGAGCCAAGTTCACGGGACTGGCACTGTGGTCATCTGGGCCAAGGTGGCCCCGAGTGACAAGGTCAAGAACCACAGAGAAAGGGGGAACAACACCAGACACCTGGAGACAAACTTGGGAGCACAAATGGAGAGTTGAAAAGTCTGTGCCACCTGAAACCCTCCCCTTCCATCTACCTCTCTCCTCCCAGGTGGGACCATCTGTGCCCCTAGCACCAGGCAGCTGTTGGGGGCCAATAGAGATGCTTACAGCCAGGGCCCCTGACCCCCAATTGTCCTGTGGAAGCGTAGCCTAGTGAGAAGTTGAGCTGATAACCCAAAAGCAAGCCATCCAACTCCACCAGCTGCTCCCTGGGAGAAAGATGGGCACACTCTCGTGCGTGTTAAAGCCTCTGAAAATGGGCCAGAGAGCCAGCAATGAGTCGGTTCTGAGTCAACAGCATGGAACAGCAGCAGCGATGGCAACTTATGTGCCGACTGTATAACTTTCCCACTTTCTCCTTTGTCTCAGTGCAAGAGGTTTTGGTATTCTTGTCCTAAGATCCTAAGAAAAAGCCTCCCTTTTTTTTTTAAATTCTTATTTTATTTTGTTATTTTTTTGTTGTGTGTACTGTCAAATCAGATCTGACTGGTACAGGAGGAGATTGTCCCTCCTTCTCCAGCAGAGCATCTGGTGGATTCAAACTGCGTACCTCCGGGATTGCAGTGCAGCTTCTTGCCACTAGGTCACCAGAGCTCCCTAAGAAAGATCCTTTCTAAGAAAGGACCCATCTCTCTCCAACCCAGTTGCTGTCAAGTCAATTCCAACTTGCAGTGACTCCATGAGTGTCAGAGGAGAACTGTGTTTCCATAGTGTTTCAGTGACTGGTTTTTCTGAAGTAGCTCACCACACCACGTCTTTCTTTCAAAGCACCTCAAGGTGGATTTGAACCCCCAATCTTCTGGTTAGTGTAAACATTTGTGCAACTTAGAGATTCCCTCTCCTTTCCCACAGGCTTGTACCTTATCAGCACCAAGGCACTGTTTCTTTAGGGGAAGTAGAGACTAGTTCCCTCTGAGGAGTAGTGTTGCTAACACAAAAGTCACAGCTCTCAGAGGGTTTGGCCCTACCAGCAGCTCCAAGGGAGAAGGTAGCCAATCTCCTCACGTCTGCCTCAGAAACCCACTGGAAGGTCAGCTGTGGGTCTGTTCTGACTCGACAGCAATGAGTTTGTGAGTTTTCTCTCAGAAACCCTGCCAGCTTTCTTAGGGAACAAAGATGAAGACATAAATATGACCCGCCTTGGCCTCAGCTGGTTTTTCTCAGCCGCTGTGTAGTTCTTGGAATAGATCCTCCTTGGCAGAGAGGGTGACTTCCCATAAACCCTGTGAGAGGGGCACTTACAGACCCTCCAGCCGGAAGGAATGAAGCTGCAGCTTCTGGGGGCTGATCCTTCCAGCCCTGCAGGTGGAGGTTAAGTCTGTGTCCTGACAAATGCTCACCTTGGGAGATTTCCTGCACTCCCCCCTCCCAATGCCCTGGCAAGATCACATTGAACTATTCAGGGAAAGTATTTACTGAATGCAAAGAGAATAGCACACTCTGCATTATTTATGCAGGGCTAACAATACCCATCCTAGGTCGAAGGTATTTGGACATAAATTAGTGATGTTAGCAAACACCAGGGGTCCAAAACCTACTAGGATCTCTGACACATATGTGAAAAAGCATCCCAGTCTTCCCTCTTCCACAAGCCAGTGCACTGACCATGAGACAGCTCTGGAAGGAAAACAAAAGGCTTGAATGTGTTATGTGCTGTTAGCCCTCTGGGAAGTTCACCTGCAGTTGGGGAGGGCTTGTAAAGTCATCCCAGATTATGAATTCTTAAACTCTTCTCCCTCTGAACCTTCCCCCCCCGCCCCCGCCCCCATGAAGAAAGAATGGGTAGCCACATTCCCTGAGAGCTTCTCTGTGTTGACACTAGCCTGTGGAGGTCCCAGAGCATCCACATGCCCATTTTATAGATGAGGAAGCTGAGGTTCAAGGCCACGGCAGCTGCTTGCTAAGTGGTTAGGGCAGAATCTGAAACATGAGCTATCTGATTTCAAGGTCGTGCTTCTTCTCCTCCATCTGATGCACCCTTTGGGCAGGAAGGCCAGGGTTGTTCTTGGCTTCTGTATCAGTAATCTATCTCCACAATAATACTGCATAACACAAAACCACAAAACCGGTGGCTGCAAACAATAAGCAATTCTTTCTGCTCCGGCGTCTGTGGGTTGGCTGGGCAGGTCTGCTGATCTGAATTTGGCTGATCTCAGCTGGGCTCCCTCATGCATCCGCAGTCAGCTCAGGGTGGGCAGGAGTCAGCTGATCCACCTCCAGCAAGCCGGCCTGGGCTTGTTCAAGTGCTGGGGGCCCTCCCGAGGCAGGGATCGCATGTCATTTCTTTCTTTCTTTCTCATTCAGGAGATATTTCTTATTGGCAGTTCTAGGAGATACAATAATGACTCCAAAACAGGTCCTAACTCTAGAGAGTTTATAGTCCAGGAGAGGGGATCAAACACATGTACATGAGATACATTGTCAGCCATGTTTCAGTTATATGACTAATACCATATATGACGTAGAAAAAGGAGGGGAGATGAGAAAGTGGGAGGCTATTAAAATTATCAAGGTGATGAGGAAAGGGATGTAAAGACTTGAGGCAGAACTGGACATTAGGTATTGGGGGAGGAAATTAGGAAAACGGAAGACAGAAGACTTATTCCCTGAGTGATGCCGTGAACTGAAAAATGAAGGGTATGGGCCGTGAAACTCTTAACCCATTGCTGTTAAGTCAGCACTCAGCTTACCTTTCTTTGGTTTTTCCGAGTTTGTAAATCTCTTGGAAGGCCACTGTCCGTCTTCCTTCCTCAGAGCCACTGCTGGATTCTCACTGTCAGAGAGGTGCTGCTTTTGTGTTTGCTTGCCAGTTCCCTACAGACCAGGTCCTCAGAGCACCCTGTGGTTTCTGAAAGTCAGCACATAGGATTCTTTTGCATAGAAACAACGTGCTTAGAATGTCCTAGACACAGTGGGAAAGAAATGGCCAGTTGCTCAGGTCGGGAATGGAAGGACCTCAAAAATTGCCAGTGACCTTTTCTCCCTCCGCCGTGGCCCCCTTCAGACTCTGACCATCTCCTCCACTGAAATGCCATGTTGCTGGTAGGTGTGATCCAATTGGCTCATAGCGATCCCACGTATAAGAGAACTCCGCCCGGCCTGATCCTGTGCCACCCTCACACACCCTGCTGTGTTTAAGGCCATTGTCACATGTCTCAGTAACTAAAACTGTACCAAACTCCCTTGGGAAAATGAAAATTGAAATGTATTAAGTGATTCCACACAATGAGTGCCTCTTTCAGGGAAGTTACTGGCCATTCGGTTGGACACGGGAATTAATTTCCCGGGCCTTGGAAATTCACAGTCTAATTAGGTACTGAAACAGAGTGAGGTGATTCTAACCCTAGACTGAAGGTTCGGGTAAGCACATCACTAGGTTAAACACATCACTTCTTTAGACCCGGGCTCAGCACTGTCACAGTGATACATTTGCCATGGGGTCAAAGCAAATCCCAAGAACATCCCAGGTCCACGAGGTTGAATAGACCTCTTCCTGAGAACAGCTGCCGAGTCATATTGCTCGCAGTGGATATGGGGAAGGGAGTAATTGGGACCATTTTTGCAAACAGTCTGCCATAGTTTCAAAGGGCCCACTTTGCTCCTGAATGGCACCTGTTTCCCATAAGTCTTGCTTCCTTGTACTTCCCACTTCTTCAAAGCCTATTCTGGGAGCCTTCTTCTCATCCTCTAAGGGGCTCAGTGACTGAAGAGAGTCTAAAATGTCCCCTTTTCCAGAGGCGTGGAAGTGCAGTTAGCACCATCATGGTGGTCCCACCTGCAAAGGAGTAAAACCTGCCCAGTCCTGGGCTCTCCTATGGCTGGTTGGACTGGACCATTGTGGACCATCAGCTTGGAACTGGCTATGTTTGGAAAGTAGTTCACCATGCCGTTCTTTTTGACTGTGTGAATCTGCGAGATTTGCTGAGAGCTGTATAGCATCAGAATGACCTACCAGCTTCCCCTGACTGACAGACGGGTGGTGGCTGTCAAAGTTAACTGACGGAATCAAGCCCTGGCCTCATGGAAGATCAGCATTCTACCGCCGTGCCTAGTGTGTTTCACTGTAGCTGGGAGTTGTGCCTTTATGCAATCCAGTAAAGCTAAATCTCAAGATCCCTACCATGTCATCCATCAGGAGGGACTGTGTGAGGGTAGGCAGCAATTTTCTAAGGGTCCCAGAAACCACCCAAGCCGGATCTGTTTCTGTCTGCTTGTAGAAGAGCATTGTTTCCAAGGATTTCCTGACGGCTGCTTCTTGTCCCTGTGAACTGCTTTGCCACTGACTTTATTTTGCTCAAGGAGCCAGAAGTCCCTTGCTGCCCAGATACGCAGTTCTCTCACCTTTCAGGTATCCTACAAAGGCCACTCTTAGTCCCAGGCCTTGTGTTTTGGGAAGAGGATTGGAAGCCAGGATCCAGCCGGCAGGACTGTGTGCCGAGTTGGTCTACACAGGCATGATGGCTGTGTGTGCTGGGAGGCCGGGGGGTGGAGTGTGCAGAAGCAGATGCAGAGGTGGGAAAAGCGAGTGCAAAGGACAAATGGATCCCAGGAGGTCAGAGATGCATGAGAAAGTTCGTGAAAAAGAAATGGGATGGGAGTTTAAAAACCAAGGGGACAAGCCAAAGGAGATGAATAGGCCAAATTCGGTTGCAGTGTCTTGCCATGGACTCGCTCCTGATTGTCAAGGTCATTGTCTTTAGCATGTAAGTCATCAGCACCCTCTGGGACTGCTGCTAGAATGCCAGAATTAAAGATAGAGCTTCCCAGACCCTGGGGCTTCTAGTCTTGGGAGGAGTTATTGGTAGCTGCTGTCAAGTTGACTTGAACTTGGCATCAGGAAGTATGATGACCTTAGCAACAAAACATAACCAAACCTCGCCGGTCTTGTGCTGTGTTCATCATCTTTGATGTGTTTGGTGCATGGTGGTTTGGCTGTTGGGAGGTAGAGGAACACCTGATTCTGTTCTTGACTATATGGAGGAGATCTGGTGGTTGTTGTTGAATGCCCTCAAGTGGATTCAGGCTTATGGTGACCTCATAGGACAAAGTAGAACTGGCATAAGCTTCCTTTTTTTGGGTAATCTTTACAGAAACCATTTGTTAAGTCTTTCTCTCGCAGAGCCACCAGATGGGCTTGAACTACCAACCATTTGGTTTTAGCAACCAGGTGTTTAACTGTTACACCCCCAGAGCACCATGATAGATGGAGTGTTGTTGCTAAGAGCCATTGAATTGACTAGGAGCCATAACGACCCTATGAGTGATGGATCAGAACCTTGCCCTCTCCTGCTCCAAAGTCATGTTCACCTTGTTCAAGCCCATTGTTTCAGTCACTCTATCAGTCCGTTTTGTTGACAGTCTTCCTCTTTTGCACTCACCTTCTGCCTCTCATAGTGTGGTGGATGGAATAACTATCTCAGAAGAGGTGTCTGCCCACCATGGAACTTCAAGAACAAAATAAGTCGGTATAACAACAGCCTACAGCTCCCATGATTCTTCTGAAATGAGAGAAGATTGTATTGAAGAAATGAAAGGAGAAACAAGGAAGAATGGGTTCACCTCAGGTTCAGTTAAAAAAAGAAAAAAGTAAAATTGTGCCAGGGAGGAGGAGAGGACCATGGATGATGGTACATGGTTGGAAAGGGCCCAAGGTCATGTGTGACCCAGAAACCATCAGGACAGAGTTGCAGGGAGGTCCCCAGTTCCCACAGCAGGGCTGGGCTGAACTTAGGTCCAATGGAAAACTTTGCCTCCAAACAGTGAAACTACAAATAAAGATTAAAACTTTGAATTCTTGACTTCTTGGCTTTGTGTCCTATTGAGTCAGAACTCACTCGTAACTGACCCTCCAGTAGGTTTTCAGAAGCAGTAATTGCACAGGAGGAAGTTGCCCATCTTTCTCCTGTGGAGCAGCTGGTGGTTTCGAGCAGCGTACCTTTGGGATGACAGCACAGCTCCTTACCTCTAGGCCACCAGATCTCCCTTTCAGATCTTGAGGTTGTGGTAAATTTGGATTAGCCATTTTCACCCCATAACAAATACGTAGAGCTGCGAAGAGACCTTCTAGTACTAATGACTCGGACAAAGCATCAGACCGAATTCCCTCCGTAACAACCAAGAACAAGAAAGGATGTCTACAGAACAACGGTTCTCAATTCTTGAGGCAAAATCTGAGTTATTCATGGAGCTTCACCCCCAGAGCAGGTAAAGGTGAAGGGTCCAATCCAGTGTCAGGCCACCCTCACTTCACAAGCCCCCAGAGAGGACCGGGGTTGGTTTCCAGGTTCATGTCCAGGCTCTGTCACTGTGTCATTGCCATCTGTGAAGTAGAAGTTGACACCCCAGCTCTGCTTCCTCTCTAGAACCTTGTGGGAGAAAGTCCTGGGGGGTCAGGTTCAGGGTTAGGGTCATCTGATGAGCCAGCTGCCTGCCTGTGCTGTGAGGAAGGTCGCTTCATCTCTCTCCTGGGCTTCCGAGGCCGCAGGTGACAACTAATAGCCCAGTCTGGACAAGAGCCCTCACGTTCTGTGACCCTGCGATGAAGTGATGGTGTGATGTTGCGCATGTGGGAGCAGGTGCCACTATGAGGGGGGCTTGTCCTTCACACTTGTATCTGCTTCACAGTCCCAACCAGCCACTGCTCCTTTGCCCCCCACACTTCCATTACACACACACATTTACACACACACACTCCAACTCACAGATTTCCGCTAAATGCACTCATGCACACTTCTTCGACGTACCCACAAACTGACACGCACTTTGACCTCACCAACATGCACTTCCATAACAAGCACATGCTCACAAATAGATACATGCTTCTGCCACACGCACTTCCCTTCAACATGCACTCTCACGTGCACACACCCCTCTACCGCATACCTCCACACATACCTCCACTACGTACTCACAGTCTCACAGTCACACACACACACACACACACACACACCCTGAGGCCTCTCTGGACTGAGATGTGGCCTTTCCAAGAATTACAAAGGGCAGCAGCCAGCAGAGGGTGTCCTCTGAGTCGGCCACCCTCTTTCTCCTATCTCTGTCTCCCCTCTGCACCTGCCCCCCTTCTCTGACTTCTCCCTTGTTTTGATACAGAGGCCCTAGCTTCCAATAGCCTTGAACCCCTGCGCATGTAAATATCAGAGTCCTTGGTTTCTTTGTCAGGGATCCCACAGTGCAGGACCTGGCAGTCAGCTCCCAGACCTCTCCAAACAGGAGTACAGGGGAGCCAGGGGTGAATCTTCACTTGCCAAGACCTCCTCAGAACTTCCCTCTGCTCTCTCATATGTGACCCCTTGTCTGCCGTGGCTCTTTTTTAACCTCTTCCTGCAATGCAAAACCACTGGCTTTACAATTTCTTCTCCCCTGTAATATATTAACAACACAAAACCTCTTCACACCATGGTTGTGCCCACACCTTCATTCTGAGGCGCCTATGTTTTCAACTCCGTGCTGTCCTCTAGAACGCCATTCAGTCTGTCGGGTTGTGTTCAGACTCTCAAAGCGAGTGCCCTCCCTCTGGTCTCTGAACTTCCAGCTCCCGGTCAATTGCTCTTGGAAGGAAGAGTTGTAGAGTGGGTACTCTCAGGGACGCTGAACAGTTCATGTACTACTGCCTCATTCCTTTGAGTTTGATTCTTATGTTCCCAGATAGACCTGAGAGGCTAGCATGGGCCTGCGCCAATGCTGTGCAGACACCCTACTGAAAACCCAGAGGTGCGTTACCTGGTGAACTAACGTTATCTGTATGAAAAGTAAGGGTTCTGTTGTGGGAATTATGATATTGGGGAAGAGTATTGGATACCCCAGGGACTGCTAAAAGAACAAACAAGGGTTGGAGGAAGCTCATCCAAGGCTCTTCTTAGAGGCAAGAGTGGAAAGTGGAGGGTCAGAGACTGGGAGGAAGACTCTCAGTGAGATGAGTTGACACAGTAAGCAAACCAGAGTTAGGGAAGATGGCTCAGGATAGGGCAAGGTTCCGAGCTGTTGTTCATAGAATTGCTGGATGTGGTAGTCAACTCTCCAGTGCCTAACAACATTGGTGGTGGTGGTGTGTGCCGTTGAGTTGAAAACGACTCATAGCTTTGTATCCACCAGCTGCTTCATGAGTGAAAGATGGCAGTCTGTTTCACATCTTCTGAGAATATAAAGCTTTACACCCTCAGAAACCTGATAGAATGTCTCTATAAATTTAAATTGACTCCGTGGCAGTGGGTTTGGTTTTTTGAAGGTTTATGGTTAATCCAAAGAAGTCTAAATTGACGAAGAACTTCAGTTGATATTGCAGAAGATATTTGCCTAGATTCAGTGAGTTTATCATGGGTCATTACCCATTCACAATCCTCTAGACAAAGGCCAGCCACCCCAATGGGCAACCTAGGAGATTGGGGCAGGAGTGATCCTCGGGCACTAGAATGGCAATGTGGCCAAGCACCCTGGTTCCCCATTTCCCAGTGACCTGGGAAGATTTGGGAAAACTGATTCCAGAACCCTGCTCTGTGTGTTGAAAATCGGAATCTCTAAGGAGTGGAGCTGCAGAGCCGCTGTGCACGGAGCTCCCCACTGCATACAGCTGAGTGCAACCACCGTTGCTCCACTGTATACAGAGCCCCCCTCTACGTGTATCTGGGTGCAGACGCCATTGCTCCACTCTGCACAGAGCTCCCCTCTACATACAGTTGATGTAGAGAAAAGGAAGGATGGTCTGCAGAACTGAATTCTCACCCATTGGTCAACAGCGAACTTGGGTTGTGACTTTAAGTCAAGACCGAGGTCTCTAAGCCAGTTGCCATCAGGTTGACCGTGACTCACGTCTCTGAGTAGAAATGGGCTCTATAGAGTGTTCAAGGGCTTATTTCAGAAGGAGATCCCTGGGCTTTCCTTTCAAGGCATCCTTGACTGGACTCCAGTCTGCAGCCTTTCTGTTCCCAGCCGAGTGCACTGATAACCTATTCCACTCAGACACTTCAAGGCCGACACAGTGTAACTTAATATATTGCCATTGAGTCAGAACCAACTCATAGCTGACCCTGCAGTGGATTGTCAGAGCCATAAGTCAAAAAGAAGATTGCCCATCACTCCCCCTCAGAGTCACTGGTGTATTTGACCCATCAGAGAGGCACTGCCTCTGGGGTTAACAGTGTAACTCCCTACAGAACAGGCCACCAGAGCTCCTTAAGGCAGACAGTGACATATAAACTAATGGCCTATCCACATGTGTCAGTCCAAATATAGATGCACAGACTTGCTAAGTCAAGTAGTGCCTACACCTACTTATTGACCCCCAGGTGTGGTCATTGTGACTCTAGGTTTCTCCTCCCAGCTCATCCCATGTCTTCTATACTGGCTTCACTTCCAGCTGGTGAAATTAGAATCCTCCAGCCCAGCCCTTAAGAGACCCTCATGACGTAGCTCTTGGCTGCTCTGGAAAAGACCCCAGTTCAAACCTACCAGCTCCGCTTTGGGAGAAAGGTGTGGCAGTGTGCT
This sequence comes from Elephantulus edwardii, assembly GCF_000299155.1. Classification (NCBI taxonomy): domain Eukaryota; kingdom Metazoa; phylum Chordata; class Mammalia; order Macroscelidea; family Macroscelididae; genus Elephantulus; species Elephantulus edwardii. Next base: position 10,664,246 of record NW_006399853.1, read on the forward strand.
CTGGAAGGATCTCCTTTCTTTAAGTCGAATGACTTGATGACAACAGGCTTAAACCCTCTCTTTCATAGTTCTTCTTTTTCCTTTTTCACAAGGAAGAGACTTGGTTAGGATGATAACATTTCCTCAGTTTAGGTTTCATCTGGTTAACAATATTTTTTTAGAGTCCCAAGACTAGAAGCTTAGATTGGGAAAGAAAGCACTTTTATTTTTTTTTTTCTCATTTCTTTTTTAATATGTTTTTAAATACTAGTTTCTTTTCAGGGGGAGGAGGGATTTATCATGGAGTTGTACAATTTGATGGGCGGGATGAGTGGTTGAAGGAAATTGGAAGCATCTGTTCCCCAAAATCAATGTATTTGAATTTTGTAAATAAACTAGCATTAAAAGAAAGCCCTTTCAGAAGGAGTCACCGTGGCCCAGCGGTTTAAAGCGTGGCTGCTAGCCCGAAGGTCAGTAGTTCAAACCTGTCTTCCGCTCCACAGGGGTGAGAGGAAAGATGTGGTCATCTGCTTCCGTAAAGGTTAAACCCAGCGTGGCCGTCGAGCCGATTCCAAACCACAGCGACCCTCCACTGGGTTTCCAAAACTAAGCCTTTACAGGAGGTGACTGCCCATCTTTCTCTCAAGGAGCCGCTGAGGGATCTGAACTCTTGACCTTTTGGTTAGTTATACTTCGCATTCTACATTAAGGTATCACAGCTCCTTCAGTAAAGAGTACAACACTGGAAACGCTGTGGGGCACTTTTCCTCTGTCCTGCAGAGTCCCTGTGAATTGCAATCTACCTTATGACAATGGTGGCTTTATTGATTTGGGGTAGCGTCAGAGGTGAAGATAGTTAATATACTTTTGACTCAAGAAACAATTTCACCTCAGCCGTAAACAATTCTAGAGGATATATGGACAAACTACTCTCAAAACTTCCTGCCTTCAAATCGGAACCGACTCATAGCTGACCCTCCAGTGGGGTTTTGGAAGCTAAAAATTGTGTAAGACGAGATTGTTCCTCATTCTCTCTTGGAGCAGCGGGTGTATTCTAACCACCTGTCTTTTGGGTTAGCAACGCAACTCCTTACCCAAGAGCTACCAAATTGCTACCACCCCCCACCCCCCGGGGAGCCTGCCATAATCACTGTCTCCTACAGCATCCAATTTCAGAAATGAGGAATCTTCAGGACGTGCTGGGGATAAGGGGTCACGAGAGAAAGACAGTTGCTGTTGGTTCAAAATAAAACGGTGCCCAGCAGGTCTGCAGGTTTTGCTCCCTCCCTCCCTCCCCCGGCCCACAGATGCCTTCCATCACAGGGGATGAACTAGGAAGGCCCGCTATTGACAGTTGGGCCATTTACACAATAAAGTTTAATGGTTAACATCCCCTTGTACGCCTTTGTCAATGTTTCCCATGGATCACTTCTCAGGTGGAGGGTGACGGGTCTCGCATAGTGCACTGACTTCTTTCCTTCTTCTCTTTCCCTTCAAGCATGCAAACGCAAAGAGCAAGAACCAAACAAAGACAGGAACAATTCCCAGAAGAAATCCCGCCTGGTTTTCACCGACCTCCAACGCCGAACACTCTTTGCCATCTTCAAGGAGAACAAGCGCCCATCCAAAGAGATGCAGATCACCATTTCCCAGCAGCTGGGCCTGGAGCTCACCACCGTCAGCAACTTCTTCATGAACGCCCGGCGCCGCAGCCTGGAAAAGTGGCAGGATGACCTGAGCACAGGTGGTTCCTCATCCACCTCCAGCACCTGTACCAAAGCCTGATGGAAGGACTCTCATTGGGCACAAGGCACCTCCGAGTGAGGACCACATATACCAAACGAAAACCCAAAGGAAAAAAAAAGACACACTGCTTTCTTAGCTGGGGCCCTTCACTGGTGATGTGAAAGCACAATTCTCTTGCAAAGACACTTCTATCTATCTCTTATCATAGGCCAGGGGTTCTTCTTTTTGTTTTTAATGGCTATGGAGTCCAAGTGCAAGCTGAAAAGTCATCTCTTTGAACCAGACACTGTCCTCTGAGCATGCTAAGCGTTCTAGAAATTCAAAGGAGGCCTTTCTGTGAGGAGCTAATTCCCGAATGGTGTCAGCCAAGCTCAGGATTGCCTAAAACCTCAACGGTCCCACTTTGAGTCCTGTCAGTCTCTTGCCGTTGGAATTCCCGTGAATAACAGTGGGAATCTGAGCAGTAGATGGACTTTGAGTTTGGGTTCCCAAGATGCTACAATAAGAGAAGAATCTAGAACAAGAACGACCTCATTTGCTTTCCAGGTGATCAACAACATCATCCCAGTACAGCAACATTCACAGCCATAACATAAAAAATAGATACATATATCAAAATGGTAATTACTGAGCACAAATTTTAAACATGGAGGTTAAGGAAAAAAAAATAATCCAAAGACCTGTTTTTCCAACTCAGGCATCTTTTCACTGAATGGTTTGGAGAGCTTTTAGGTTAATCCCGTTTACAATTTCCCCCCTTACCTCCTGGAAATCTCCTGTGGTCTTGGATCCGTCAGAACAACCAACCAACCAAAACCAAGAAAACCCAGATCAGTTCACTTGAGCTCAAGGTATCAAGCACAAGGAAGGTAAACCGAGAAGCAAGAACAGTTCTGGATTCAATAGATTTTCAAGTCTCCAGTTGGGAAGTCATGAGGGAATCTTTGGGAATATGGCTTCAAGCACATTTTGCAGTTTGCTACAATTTCTGTGTTTGTACATAATGCAGACGCACACTCAGGAGGCCAGTTTAACTGCTACTGCTACGGTACATGGGGCAAATGCAGCATTTCAAAGATTTAGATTTTCTTAGGTCATTACGTTTCCTTCTTGGCTGTTAGTCTATCTGGTTCCTCCATCATGACCATCACGTGATTCATTCTCTTTCAGATTTGAGTTATCCCTCATCCGTCCCATTAATAGGGATGTTTTCTCGTAGGAAAAAAAATATTAATAGCAAACCAAACCACCACACATGTTACTCATCATCGTCGTCTCTTCAATCTTGTCCATCGTCGAAGCATCTCTGCAAAACCACTGATGAAATCTGGAGGAAACAGCACACCAAAGAAGCAAAACACTGCATACCAAAGACACTTACTACTTGCCATTTTCTAGCCTAAAGAACACTTACTGTGATGACTTTGAGAAGTCAGAAAACCTCCGCAACTCTGGACAGCATTCAGCTCTTGCATTTGGGTCGCCATCAGACCAAGTGCGCAGACAAGCTGCACCACGGCCATTAGCCACGCCACTCAGAAGGGGGCTTTGCCATGCCAGCTCCGGATCCTGGCTGCCAACCTCCTCCAGCAGACAGAAGAGTGCCCACAGGACGCTGGGAGATTGTGAAGGTCCCAATGTGCACAGTTACCAGTGAGCGGCCCCAGGCGTGCCCCCAGGGGTGTTCTAAGCAAGCCAAACGCTGCAATGTTACTTTACAGACACTTGAGACTGACTTTTTTTATGAATTCCTTAATCGAAACCAAAGAAACTTTTTCTGCACCTACTTCTGCAACGAACCAAACTGTCCTATTAAAAATGAAAAAAAAAATTATGGAAATCAAGGAAAATCACCACCAACAAGATGGAAGCACGCCAGAAAAAGAAACCAAAAAACAAACCAGTGAGACACACTGTGTTCAAGCAGACCTCTCGGGACGTTTTTTGGAAGCAGATTTTAAAGAAAGGGTTGAGACAAGAATAGGGAAAGCCTCCGTGGCCGCTGCTTCATTGGACAACTCACGCAGTACTCTTAAAGTGGAAGATTGTCTTTAATTTGTGCCTATGCAGTTTTTTCAAAAGAACACGGAACAGAGCAACAGAAACCTCAACAGCTACAATACCAAAGATGAGGATTTCTCGCCCCTTTTGTTTCAGTTCATTATCTTCTCTCGCCTGGCTAAAATACTAATAGCGCCATTGATCTGTGTAAAGGTAATCAATTTTGTTTCTCTGCGCAACAGAAGGAAAAGGGTCATTTGTTTGATTTTACTGTTTACCTTTCATTTTGCTTTATGTCTTTCTGCCCCAGCGTGGAATCTCTCAGAAGGTTCCAGGGACTCCAGATAGAAGAAGTTGGGATGTTGAAGGCTTCTCCTCTTTCTGCTCAGCAGAACGTGGAGAATGGTTTTGCCACTTGAATGTTTATCTTAACTCTTAGACTTGGTTTCTCCTATGTTCAGAGTCTTATCATCAGGGGAGGGAAGGGGAGTAAGGGTCAGGGGTAGGGGTTTGGTGACACATCCTCCCCTAGCCACAAAACCAAAGAGTTTGTAGAGGAATTTTCAACCTCATCTTCATGTAATTGCTCCATCCTTACAGGGCTTCATTTGGGGGCGGGGGAGGGATACATGTAAAAAGAATCGCCAGTTTCTACTTTTCTATTAGCTTTTTAAAATTCAGCTGTAAAGTTGCATTTCTAAAGAAAGATATATATAATATATGAATACATATATAGATTCAACTTGACATTGGTGATAACTCCAAAGTATTGCTGTCCAAATTCATGTTTTATTTTTGTCAAGCGTCTCACTTGTTGAGTGTTCTGTTCAGAAGTTTGCTCATTGCCCAGGCCATTCCAGAGTCAGCACACCACTGTGAATGATTTGGAGTATCCAGATTCCTGTGAAAAAATTTCTGGAAAAGGTTAAAAGTCAAGTGCAAGCATCTCAGCATCTTACTTGTTGATAAATGGATCCATGGTGCGCATGAATTCTATTTGTATTTGGAGTTATCTACATTCTATGCCTCAACCATGACCGAGGTGGCCAGTGAGATACATCCACTGGACCAGTCCAGAGCTGGACCACTTGCAGAGAGGAGCTCATCTTCTGCAACTGCTGGGAAGGAAGGCTCTGCGGTCTATTCCCACCACTTACTGGAGATGAGGCCTGTTCCTAAGTCTGTCCTGTCAGGGTGTCCTAGGTCCCCCCTCACTGAGTAGATCCACCACCAGAGGGGCTTCTCCGAGGGGCACAGTCCAGCTCCTGTTACCGTGGGTTAATTAGGTTTCCTCAGGGTGGTGATTACCAGACCGTGTAGACAAACCTGTGTGCAACTACGGCTGGATCGAGGTGGGGCCTTGGGGATGGGGGTGAGGTAGAGTGTCATCTCAGTCCTGGGGAGAACACACCAAGCACGATTCGGGAAGAGTCCTGCAGTGCCTGCCTCCCACTCTGTCCGAGAGATCCCTGCTGTCTGTGGTATCTCCTCCTTACTCCCACCATGTGGGTCTTCCTTTGAGGAGTAGCAGTCAGGGAACTGTGTGGAGCAGCACATGCAAAAGACCTTGGCTTTCTATGGCTTTGTGGTTCACCTGTCCTAGGAATGTTCCTGGACTTTTCCTTTGTCTCCTTTTATCCCTTGCTTATACTCACATGTGTGGCTCCTTTAACAAAGAACCGAAACAAGAGCATCTTAAGCAGGGAGACAGTCCCATACGGGCTCCCATTCGGCATTTCTGATGTGTCTTTGTCAAGCAATTCTTCTTGGGCCGGGATTGGGGAACCAAGCCCTGGGCGTGGTTAGTGATTCTATGACATCCTGATCTCAGCATGTGGAAGATGTCTAAAACCCAAAGAGACCGCTTCTGTGGTCTGACACCTCAGCACTGGCCTCCCTGTTCCTGGGATTCAGAGGAAGAGAGCAAAACGTAAAACAGGCAAGCCTTCTAAGCGAGGACTTGTGGTCACTGTCTCCTACCAGAAAATGCCATACCAGAGATAAGTGCTTGCTTGAGAAAGAATAAAAAGTACTTGCATACATATACAAATACATGTGTGTATCTGTATATGTGTGTATCAATTTTTTTAAGCCCAGCCAAATTAAAATGTATTAAGAATTTGAAAAAAAAAATCATTTTCTGTATTGAAAGAGAATGGAATTTGACCTAGTGAGTTTTTCAAGCTATTACATTTTAATTTAACCTAGTATTTTCAGAGAAAATGACCAATAAACTTGGCCGTAGTTTAGGACCCATTTCCTTAGTCCATAAAAAATTTCAGGTATTCCCCAGGCAACATCGAGGCAAGGGACAGAATGAAGGGTCAGTTCTCAACCATATGTCATATTCTTAAGGAGGCAAAGCCAAAAGCATGTCAGATACTGAAGGGAAAACTTGTTTTCTTTTTCCTTTTTTACTTCTTCAGGTAAAGAAATAGTCTTGCTTTGTTTTTAATGTGATTTTTCATACTGGAGATATAATTATTTCATTACAGAAATAATTTTAAACCAATCTATTTCTTTTTAAAAGCAAAACAGCAACAATAATTTAAAACTCAATATACTAACGTTTAAAGGCTTTTCCATAATTTGCAAGAATGTCTCATTTGTATTGCTTGAAGTTACAAGGGAAACTGAACCACACACGGAAAGTGTTTCAGAACACAGAGCAATATTCACTCTAGCAAAGAGGGCCATCTTTGTCCATCCTCTTCAGATCCTCTCGTCCCATGACCTTTTGGCTATTGTGGGCATAGAAAGCTTAAGCCAATATTAATTCCAAGGTAAAAGAAAATAAAAATTTAAAAAGTAAGTCTGATATACACATAAGTGTATATATGCATTTTTTTCTAAGTCAATGTATTTCAAAGCCAAATATGGATACCTTTTATATTATCAACCTGATCTATGCTGGGTGCCCACCTATTAATGCCAATTAAGTTAAAATAGAACACAAAGAAAAGAATGACCACCCTTTGAGACAAGGGGGGAACATTTTCACTTTTGAAAATGTTCATGGAATCCTTGTCACATCTGTAGATTGCCATTGCTAGTGTCAGACCAGGCATGCCTTTGTGGTACGCCCTAATTTCCATGAAGCTGTATCATGAAGATGTTTAAAATATAAGAGTTGACTGGATACCAGTGTCGTTAAAGATTAACAGGTCATGGTTAAAAGTGGAGAAAAAGAGATGATACACATGGCCAAGGTTGACCACAAGCCTCAGACGACACAAGACACAAGTTTAGGGTTTGAAGAGAGAATCTACGATTCCTAATGTATCAGAATGGACTCTCTTTTGGTGGTTGCTGCTGCTGTGTGATTTCTGCAGAAAGAGTGGATGACAAGTGGTGGGGGAGATTAGTAGAGCCGGCGTGGCCATGCCTCCTGATATTTTTCTGTAAGATTGGACACTTTAATCACTTCATGGCCTTTGCTTAGGCCAGGTCACCTCTGAAATAACAGGAAATCTGATTTTAAAAGAAGACCACCAAGTCCTTACTGGAAGAGAAAGGGACACCCCAGTTTGTTTTATAAATATTAAGAGTCAGTGACTTTAAACATGGGGTTCCTGGTGCCTGTTTTACATCCGTGATTATTTCCCCTTCCCCTGTCTCCAGGTGGGGAGTGGGAGATGGGGCCTTTTACAAATCTTTGCCTCTAAAATTTCCAAAGTCTTGACATTTAAGATGCTTATGCTTATTAAATACAGAAATAATAATTAAAAGACCTCACATAGTTAGATGCAAACCTTATCATTGAAGCTGATGGTCTCTTTCTCAAATTCTACAGTGACCATAAATAAGTTCCTTGTTCTCAGATACTAAAATTACTTTTAATACAGTCTGAGGCAAGTTTAATCTAGAGTCTAAGCTTTCTTTATAGTTTTGTTTTTTTTTTTTTAGTTGGGTTGATTGGAGTTAACCAGCTAACAGCTTTTTAGTGGAGGAAATGTGATTAGGGGAACATACACAAACACACGCCCATGCGCGCGCGCACACACACACACACACACACCGCCACGGATTTCTTCATTCCGTCCATGAAAGCCTTCCATTAAACTCCATGGTTAGCAGCAGGCATTTCTCATAGCCTAAATCTTAGTAGATAAGTTTGCCTAAAACATACAGTCTGTCAGCTTGGGTGTATACAGGTTGAGATACACATTTTGACATGCATTCTTACAGCTGTCTTTACCATCAGCTCACCTCACCCCTATCTGTTTAGACTGTATACATGTGTAGCCAGACATGCTCAACACACATGAACTGTCATCTGTTAGAATTAATCTGAAATGATTATGTAACATGCATGTGGTTTTTCTACAGCAGGTATCTGTGCTCATTATATTCATTGTAACTTTGAAAACCAAAGTGCAGGAACGAAGGGGAGGGAAGTCCCAGCATCTTCATCGCGTACCCTTGGAATTGTTTTCACTTGGGCACATCCAAGGTAAACTCAACTTTCAAGAAACCTTGGATACTGTTTAATCATTTGAGTAATCATTTGATTAAATTAGTCCTTTGATTAATGATGCATACATACACTTGATGACCTCGGTTGAATAGCTTTATCCTGGATCTCTTGTCCCAAAAGCTAAATCCAAAGACCTAAAAGAGGGCCAAAAAAAAAGGAATGAAAAAAGAAAAAACAGAGGGAGAAACATAAAGAAAAATTAGCAAACATGGACTCTGGTTTCGAGAGGGTTGAGACAGTAGTGGCACGTCTTCTAGGCACCGCTCTTCCTTACTAGGGGCAAGGGATGGTGATCTTGTTTGTTGGTTATTTTTTCATGCTTGTCACAACTAATGGTCTATATGAATGTGAGAAAGTATTTCAGGTTATGATTTCCTACTTTCTTTCCATTTAGGCACTCAAAAGCAGTAGTCCATTTTGTCAGTACAAAAAAAATAATAATAATAAACCAAAACCACGAAGAAAATTTATTTTTGTCTCTTTGGGTTATGACCCAAGAAGCTAAGTACTATTCATGTAATTAATTTATTGATAGTAGTTTCTAGTTCACACATATGGAGTAGGATTGGGGGGGATTTATTTAATGATCCTTTCTTGGTTTGATTTTGCTCTTTGTCGTTATTTATTAAAATTGAGATCAGTGGTGCATCTGAGATGCAAAATTTCTTGTCGAGTACTTTTGAAGGTTGGTTTGCTTTATAAAGTGGACAAATTCTGTTACAGACAGGGGAATAAATGCAGGTTACAAAATTTAGAAAAAGAAAATGATTTGAGGGTTGTTTTTTTTCCTTCTTTAATTAACATTTTAAATAGTTTCAGTGACAATATTAAATTATTTAATTTAAGTTTGCAGCCCCACTTGGTACCAGGCGAACGTCACCTCTTCTCTCTCGGGGCCCTGGGAGCCTTCCTATTGTAACTTATTTATTTAACTTATTGAGCACTTGTGAAAGGTGCACTGTAGAGTTTATATTTTTTATTTAAAATGACAGAGAGCAGTACAGTCCATTTGCTGTCAGAACTACAGCAGATGTCACGGACAAGCAACTTGAAACTGTGTGTCCAGAAATAAAAAAAAACAACACCTAAGCCGAGACCCTGCGCACCAGCCTGGATTTCGGGGCTTCGATACAGAAACTGGAAACATAAATTTAAAAACTAACAGATGAAAAAAAAAAGCAAAAAAAAAAGAGAGAAACCCTTTACACTAGCTGCTTCCAAGAATGAACTCTGTGTGTGTAAACCAACAAAACAAAAAGGAAAAAAAAAGAAAAAAAAAAAGGAAAAACTTTCTATTTCTAGTGAGAACCAAAGAAGGCTACCTCACTGACTTTTTCCATTTGTAATTTTAATCGTGTTGATGACACCAAAGATACCAAAGATTTCTTTCCCTGTGCGGTCTGCATTCTGCTCCTGCTCTTTCATAGTCCGAACTCTCCTCTCTGACATATGGTATGAACAGCCACAGCTCAGTCACCCCAAAGAAGTAGTTATCTATGCGAGGGCGGCTGCGAATCTGGAAAGGGATGTTTTCTGTGTTTCTCGCCTTTGTTCGTTGTCCCTGGTCAGGGCGCAAATTCAGATGCTGCTCGCTTTAAATTCCTTAAATTTCAATTCTGAATTGGTGAAGAAACCTGAGTGGAAGTGGCCTTAAGTCCTAATAACCAAGGCCTTGTTCCTGCTTTGGGGCAAGCACTGTAGAGACGCCCAGTGGCTGGAAGATAGAAATCTATCCATCTTCCAGTCCTATCTACTAGTTCCTTTGACTAATAGAGCTGGAAGAGACCTGAGAATCACTTAGTCCAACTCCTTGAAGCCTGGAGAAGTGAAATAGTAAAGTTATGGAGCTGTCTAGATGCAAAACTCAGATAAGTATCCTGGCCCCTAGTCTGATATTATTTGTCCCTACCTCCTACTGCTGCTACCTCTGCTCAAGACAGACCACACATCAGAAAACAGGCAGATGACAGTAGGTTAGGACTGAGCCTGGGCTAGGTTCTGTCACTTAGCATTTTCATTCTGCAAAATAGCTACCAGGACTTACTGTCTAGTTAGCATCTCAGTGCACAATCATGTAGGTTAGTTGCTTTGTTAAGGTGGCCAATCTTGAAAAAAAATGAGGGTTCCTAAAGGGTTTTTGTTTTGTCCTGAGGAGTACCCATTGATCTGCACAATGTGTTTTTTAATGTCAGCTGTACAAAGTGTTGTAAGTGCTTCATTCGGTGGAGGACCCCGTTCATTCCTGGCCCCTTGAGTCTAATGATTATGAAGTTTTCCAGGTCAACATTGTCCAGAGAAAAAGAATTTCAAGACCATTTACATATTGTGGCATTTCTAAACCATTCATCTTTTCACTTGTGTGTGTTTACATTTCATTTCTAAGCAACCTCTATGAGAGAAAGCAGAATTTTATTAATATAATTTTGTGATAGTTTATTCGATCTAAATGAAAGATGACCCACACTCAAAATCTCAGAAGAATGAGCCTGCCAGTCTATAGCATGACTATTAATCTTATTACTCATTAAATACATTGGTCTTCATTATATTTCTCTGATGCCATTAAATGATTGTCACTACTAAGATTCATTCATCAAAGTGATTGTATGTTAGCCAGTGAATCATCCCCCGCTTTTGACCAAATGGGTTTGAGACCCACACAGAGATCAGCCTTAGTCTCTATGGCTCTTTACTGAGTAATAGACATTTGCCTTCCCACCTAATGTAGCTCTCTTTGAGCTGTTAAAGAGACTATCTAGACCGAGAAGCTGAGGAAGCCCACCACTACTGCCCACTGCCGCCGAGTCAGAACCGGCTCAGAGTGACCTTCCACCGGGTTTCCGAGGCTGCAGATCTTTTCAGAAGACTACTCGTCTTCCTCCCATGGAGTGGTTGGTGGAATCGAACCACTGACCTTTTGGCTAGCAGCCAATTAATTCACTCATCAGTTCCTTGCGTAAACAAAGCAGAGCAAGTAGGGGTATTTAGAAGACAGAATGGTTTTCCTTGTTCTGTAGTTTCCAAGCCTCATCCTGACATTTGTGAATGTTCTGTCCCCTCCAAACAAGCTCAGTGCTCCCCAAAGCAAGCCTGGAAGGCCTTCCTTACAAATGATAAAGGGCTTGGGTTTTCTTCCACTTCTCCTTTTGGAAATAGAATCCTCAGAAGGTCTGGGAGACACCACCAAGATGACTCCACGCAAGTGGTCCCCTGGAAGCACCTTCCTCCACCTCCGCCTGCCTTCCACCACGTTCCCTATGTGAGGGAACTTAGCGAGAGCAGCTTCAGCCTGAACACAGAAAGCATCCCTGATTGGCAGACCCCCTCGTCAGCAGTGCCCCCTCCGCCTCATGCTTCACTTGCAAAGTGTGACGTAACCACGGGACGAGTGCCTTGCTTGTACCAAAGCAACCATTTAGCCAGTCTGGACCTCTCTGTGCTTTTTTAAATCCTTCCTGTGAATACCTCAGCTTCAACTGGGCCTCCATACAGTAAATTGGTGGGCTTATTGTACTGTGGTGCTTTGCAATGCAACCCTGCAAAGAACAAGATTTGTACTAATACCAAAGGTTCTTTCTCTGTGTGTCCTCCTCTGCCTCCCTTGTTCTTCCTTTTCTAAGTCTTCATGGTTCCAAAGCTTTAATATGAACCTGGGCATGTCGGCAATGCAGACCGCGCAGTTCCTTACTGAAGTTTCTCAGATATACCTCATAGATAATAGTGTTTAGAGTAATGTTATTATAGCGTATGTAATAAATTATTCAATGTTTCTTTTGGTAACTGTGATTTAAAAAAAGAAGAAAAAAAAGGAAAAAAAGCTTTATACGTTTTAGGTTGTGCTTTTGTAATAGACAAAGAGGTACGCTTACAATATGTATGTTTGCTTTTTTCCCCCCCGCCTTTGGATTTTGTTTATTCTGGATTGGGGAGAGTTGTAGAATGAGCCCAAAGTTTACAGTTTCATATTTTGCTGAAGAAACAATCTGTGTTCATTTGCTCTGTTGGAAAAAAAAATTATTGTTATTTTCTACATTCGTGCTACTTGGTCTGAACAATTACTTGTTCTGTGTTAACAATGTAGTATTATTATTAGCAACTGCCAATCAGTGCTATAATTTTATGCATGAGCTAAAACTTTAGCAGCGTGATGCATTGTGGTTCTTAATAGCAATGTTTTTTTCCTTTGGAACTAACTCCTCCCCTTTGGTTAATGGATTTTTCTTTCTGCATGGGCGCCTATTGTTTGTTAGCACTTGTGAAACAGTTGTGTATACATTAAACTGTGAAAATGTGCCCAGTTCAGCCTCAGACAGTGGTAATCTTGGTTTTATTGGGAGATGTCTCACCTCGAAAATACCTTTTCATCTGTTGGGATTTCAAAAGAAGTCATATGGAATCGGGTTCAAATTTTTATTGTGAAGAAGGTCATTCTGAGTTCGAGTTAGCCGATTTGCAGTTTACACGCTGGGGCCCTCGGCACCCAGGTGTTTCATTGTAATCTGAAAGGGGTTTGAAAATGAGCATGACAACCAACTCGACTCGGCATTGAATTCCTATGAAAAGGCGTTTCTTTGGCTTTATGTTCATGGTCTCAGATCTAGCAGGGCTTGTGTGTGGAGGTGTTAGCTCACCTTGTCCAGGGCTTTTGGGAATGGCCATTTTTCACTGTTTGATTTCTTCCTGTGTTTTTTTGGGGCAATTTCCAGGAGAAACTAACCTGGCTTCCATGTCAGTAAGTCTCTGGCATTGTTGCCCACTGTTCTGGACAGTCTCACCAAGGACACCATAGACTTGGTTAAGATACATGGTCACTCCAGAAAGTTTCACTTGCAACTCAAGGGCCCTTCCTCCCTAGAGTCAGGGGTGACTCCCATTTACTCTTTTTTTCACCCCAAGATGTTCTCTCTATCCCAAAGGGGAGTGCAAGAAGGTGATGTTTAGGAAAGCCACCTTAATTTAAACTCCCAAGTTCCCTGAGACCCAGAAGTCTGTCTAAAAGATGGCAGATAGAGCACATGCTCTGAGCATCACTGAGCAGTTTCTATCAACCTGGTACTGCCCAGCATCCTTCATCAAAGATGGTAAATATCCAGAGATATAGAAAGAGGGGACATTTGCCCCCCAAGTAACAAATCTAAAAGATTGTAGGATGAAAGTGTAGAATGACACTCCAAAGTGCCACAAATATGAAAAACATCTAAGGCAGCCGGACAAAAAGGGCGATGATATGTCCCTTGATATTACTTTGCCATCAAGGCCTGTTCATCCTGAAGTTGACAGGCTGTAATATAGAGATTGCCAATAGATGCCCAAATTGGGATGGGAGGAAGGCACCATTTAGAGACCACCGTTGGGATGATTACCCTCACCTCACCCCATCAGGCCTCTGTCTCTCAAAAATGTATTCTTCTGTTCCAGTGCATTTGGCAAACTTTATTCTTTAAGTTCCTGAGACCCATTCTCAAGTGTCTTCCCTATTTCCTAAACCTTTGTACTTAACATAAAGCCAAACCAACAGCCAAATACACTGGTTTTGCGCAGGAAAAGTGCAGCTTAGAAAACAGCAATGTAAAAGCAGCACTCTGCTATGCAAAATACTGGAAATCACCAACAGTAGTAGAACGTCTGTCATCTGTCTGTACAAATACCTTGGAAATGTGTCTTCATCAATAGTACAAAGAACTATTTTTTATTTGGCCTTATAAAGTAGATTGTAATCATGAAAGCTTTGTAATATAGTCTTTTTTTCCTTCCCTCCCTTATTTATCTGCCAAAGAAGACAATGGATACAAGAATTTTCACTCAGCTTTTGTAAGACATTTAATGATTGTAATAGTGTTTATCTTCCAGAAAGCTTTATGTGTTCTTCTGCAATAAACCACATTGATACTTGTTTCAGTAAAGTCCTCCTCGCACCCACAAACCCACAGAATGTTCCCCTGGATATCCATACTGTTGTACCTATCAAATTCAGGTGCATTTTTGATCCAAAGAAAACAAGGGTATCTGAGACATGAACAAGCCCAGCCCTTGCAAGGAACGCCTGGGTCTAGCTCACTAGGATTTGCCAAGAAGACATGTATTATGAAATTCGAGGTCTATTTTGTTATGCCATTTTATGTCTTTTTTTTTTCTTTCTTCCTTTTCTTTTTTTTTAAAAAAATTTGTGGAAAGTGATATGTTGAATCAAGTGTAAGCTGAGTTTTCCAGACAATTGAAGTAGCTACATCGTGAATGTTATTTTGTTATTAAAGGGTTTTTACTCAATCTTTGTGCCAGTGGGTGTCCTTTCCTTGGAGACATGTGGAATCCCTAGCTTAGCCTGGCTTTCTTTCCCACCCTGGTGGGGAGCAGAGGTTTGATCTGAGGAATACAAGGACATGGGTTGGAAGGTAGGCTTTGGCAATGGGAAGAAACCTTCACATGGAGGAACTTCAAAGAACAGCTGGGGCAGAACTCTCCAACCTCCCTCTCTCTTTGACCCCAAGAATTCTCTGTGACCCCATGACCTTGAACACAAGGGAGCAGGAAATCAGACCCCAAAACTTAAAGGAAAAATCAGAGAAAACATTTAAAAAATTTTTTCTGTAGTCCACCAGGTGCGCTCACCTTTCTTCAGGTTGGGTTACTCTAGCCAATCAGTGGATGGTTCATCTCATGATTGGTCTTACCTGCACCATGATTGGTATTTACCTACTACATCTTGACCCTTGCAAATGATCTGGGACCTCACCATCTTGTGGGTCTCTATCAAATCAGAAACATTTCTTAACCTTCCTTTCATTTTAGCTCCCCAACCTTTAACTACCCCACTTACCTCTCCACCAGTAACTTACTTACTCTGTCTATAGCTTTTGGAGGAGATAATCTGGAAAACAAAGAAAGGTATGGAATGATTTTTTTTTCTGCTTTTGCAGTGTATTTTAGTTCTTTGGTTTGGAAAATATAAGAGCAAAAAGGAGACCCCACTGTGTGTCTATGTCTCACTTCCAGCTCAGGGAGCCATGCGTAAATAAGCCACTGATCTTCCTTAAGCACAGGCTGAAACACGTTTATTGAGCCACACGAGAACATGGCCAATCAATGCCAACTTTATTTCTACCTGAAAGTCCTATTCAAAAACTTCTTAGCCCTTGGGACTTCTGCCATCTCCTTTGCTTTAGCTCAGTCTGGCATTCAACGTATTGTCATTCTCTAAGCAAGTTATTTAAGATGATGATACACCAATTACCCGGGAGGATAGGTTAAGTAGCCAAAGACAGTCTAGCTATTGGATTGGAAGCAATATAATTAACAAATAGTTCCTTGAAACTGGAATAGTATTTCCTCTCTTTACTATATTGTTTTGAGCCAGCAAACTTCTTCCCATGAAAGGTGATTGGGTGCTTGGCAAATAGAAACTCTTAAAGACAAGCTCCATGTTGGCAGAGTGTCCAAGAACTCCTAGGTCTGGTGGTCTTGGAGTGAATGCTGGTTTCTCTTTTATTCATGTTCGCAATCATCAGGATTTCTTTTTCCCTCTCAAATCTAGAGCATTTGAGTTTCTTCTCAAGTTGAAGTTGCCAGAGAATTCAATGAACAAAGGATTCGAGATTGACCAATATTGCAATTCCTTTTCTTCATTCTTTGTTTTTCTCAAAAAAAAAAAATTTTCCTAGATGGCAGAAAAATGTTCCTAGCCAGTTTTTTGGGGTTTGTTTTGTTTTTTTTTCCCCCATCCTTCCTAGTCTGGTATTTCCTCCAAATTGACACTTACTAGCACAGGTCCTAGTTTTCAATATTTCTTTCCTGGTCAGTGAATTCTTAGAAGAGTAACTGCCAGCACAGCAAGGTCAGAAGTGGTTCCGCCACCATCTTTTTCTCTCTGGTGTATTGCAGGGTTGGAGATGGTATGGGCTGTTTCCTCACTTGCTAGGACCTGACTCACGTGTTGATTTGGGGTATCAAGATTCACTTGAATTTCAGAGGCTGGCCAACATGGCTTGAATCCTTTCTCCTAATCTATTGGCTGTCTTGTGGCTGTTAAAAGATGACTTCATGAAGGAAAAAGAGGAAGGAGAGAGAGAGGAATTTGTCCCAGCTCTGTTTAAAGTTTAAAGGACAAGAAGTCAAACTATGGGGAAATGGCTCTGGAATGGCTAACCCTCCCTACCAGAGACCACAGTCAAACTGCTGCAAAAGACAGCTGTTTGGAGCAACAGCCTATCAGCAGAAACCCAATGTCCTAGGTCTCTATCCACTTTCCTAGATGACAAGATATTAGAGCATCCCAGGCACCTCTTGGTCTGTTTCCTTGCTCTTGCAGATGTTACCTCCAAAAACATGAGAAGGACACACTTTAAACATTTTTTTTAAAAATTAATCTTGTTGACATCACCTTTCATGTTTAAAAACCAGAAGAAGACGTTCTAAAAATTGATCTCTCATTCTGCAAAAGAAACCTCACAGGCTAATTAATCCAAGTTCTTATTTTCTTTACATCTTGAACTATTTCCAAAGCATTTGATAAGCCAGCCTTGGCCCCTTCTCAGACTGCTGAAAACTTCCCAGGGGTGGTCACCAAGGCAGATGGCCAGTGGCTGTGCTACAGTCCTGGTGGGGTGGGGCTCACACAGATTATCAAGGCACATTCACCTCTTGATAACCTCCCAGTCCTATGAAAAATTTCCTTTCTTGTTATTTGCATTTTTCTAGTCACTCGTTTCCTGCCCTGATGTTTTGTCTGTGCAATTGCTCACACTGAATTCTTTCTATTTTTATTCCTATCATTAAATGGTAGTGCTGTAAATTCTGCAATTAATGTCAAATAAACTGCTTTACTTCATTGACAATGGTTCAGTTGCCTTCTTTCTCTTTGTAGAGAAAGGATTAACCCCCCCCTTTTCCTCTCCTGAATCTCACTATATCTTCATAAGGATCAGGGAATTGCATCTCTTAGTGAGATCTCTACTTTTATCTCCAACAGGGATGCAAGGAACATTAGGGAATTGACTTGTCTTGCATGTTTTCAATCACAAAAGACCAGAGAAGCCCCATCCTGGTTCCTTCTTCATAGTGTTGCTGTTGGGTGTTGTTAGTTCTAAATAACAGTGACCTCAAGTGGCAAAGTAGAACTGCCCCACAGGATTTTTCTGGGTTAAAGTATTTATGGTATTTATGGAAGTGACCATCAAGTCTTTCTCTCATGTAGGCATTGTTAAGGTTCAAACAACCAACCTTTTAGTTAGAAGCTGAGCCCTTAACCACTGCAATACCAAGATTCCAGAACTTTATTCTTATGTCATTAAATTTAGAGAACGCCTTCTCTAGCCTTGATCTAGTACAGATTCCATACGTGGTCACATGTGAGTGAAAAGGAGAATCACATTATTGTTGACTATAGAACAGAATCATAAAACATTTTTTAAAAAAACTCTTTGGAGCTGGGATACATCATATAGAATCTAAGCTCGACCACAAATGGCATGTATGATTTCTGGCAAGTAAAGTTGAGGACAGAATAGA
Source organism: Elephantulus edwardii (assembly GCF_000299155.1). Taxonomy (NCBI): domain Eukaryota; kingdom Metazoa; phylum Chordata; class Mammalia; order Macroscelidea; family Macroscelididae; genus Elephantulus; species Elephantulus edwardii. The sequence goes on from NW_006399853.1 coordinate 10,681,953, forward strand.
TCATCTCTAAAATCTTTTCTATCTTTCAATTTGTCAATAAATTTAAAAGGTTTATCCTTTTAGTACATGTAATAGTTTAGTTTTACATAAAATTAGTAGATTAGAGAGTACTTTGACACATTTTACACTTAGATATTCCCAAACTTCAAACAAGTCTCTTTAAAATAGCCTAGATGAAACTCTACCCATAGCCTCATCTATGAAACATCAAATACTCTCTTCTAGGAAAGAAGTTTTCAACTCTGGATGCATAGTAGAATAATTCAAGGAACTTTGAAAGTGTACTAAAACTTGGGTTCATCTCACACCAACTCATCAGGTTCAACAGGGCTGGAACTCCTGTTGGTACAGTGGTTAGATTTTACTGCATAACATATCCACTCTAAGGTGTACTGGCCTTAAACAACATAGCTTGTGGTTCATCTTTCTTCTGGTTGTTATTCTGGGCCATTTTTAACTTTATGCCCCTTTTGCTGTTGTCTGCTGTCAGCTTCCCAGTCGGTTGGAGGCTCACCAATGGGCTACCAGGACCTCATTTGTACAACTCGTCTCTGTTTCATCATCTGTCAGGCTGCCATGGACAGGGTTCTGAGGGATCAAGTGAAATTCAGAAAGCCTCTTGAAGTCTAAGCTTGAAATGATTATAATCACATCTACAGTTTACTGACCAAAGGGCATAGGTGCTGGTGGTGGGGGCTAAGTCCAACCAGAATAATGTTTACTTCACAACGAGAGGAGCTGGACTGGGTCACACTGACAAAAATCTAACTCACTGCTATTGAGTTGTAACTGACCCATAGAAAACTCTAACAGGCTTTCTGAGGCTGTGAATGGAATGAGAGATTATTCATCTTTATCCCTAGGATCAACTGGTGGATTTGAACCACTTGCCTTTGGGTTGGCAGTATAACTCCTTACCCAATATGCCACTAGAGCTCCTTTAAAATGGCAAGGTCCTTATTGCCTTCAGCATCAGTAGAACTGGCCTTCCTTGGGGATAATCTCTATGTGTCCTGGCTTTCTCCACGATAAGGACTCACTCTATTCTTGGCAAGTGTTTGTCGGCTGAATACCGAGGTCCCGCTCTTCACTAGCTTTCCTCACCATTCCTCTCTTGTAAGATAAACGTGTTACAAGGCACACCTTCAGAAAACCCTCCTCAGAGTTGTGATGAAATCAAGCATGTTCTTTGTCCCATCTATAATCCTTTTACACCCTCTTGGTTTGTCAGATCGCGGAGAATCATTACAGCACTTTCACATACATAACTAGGTATGAGTATCTTAGGGAGACACACCCCGCCCATGGCCACATGCCAGGACGAGTAGATGCCCATTGGGGGTCGCCATATTTCAGACAGACTCTTGGATTTCTACAGCCTATTTTGTTGGCCCCAGAGGTAGCTGTGACCCCAATTCTGCCTTCAAGGTTGTTAGAGCAAAATCCAAAATTACCATGTGGATTCAATTTTAGGAAATGATAATATTTATGAGACTTCTTGTTGTGTGTACCACCGAGGCGGGACTGATTGATAGCTGACCCTCCCGTGGGTTTTCAGAGGCAATTAATCACAAGGGAGGAGACTACCTGTCTTCCTCCTGTGGAGCAGCTGGTGGATTTGAACAGTGTGCCTTTTGGTTGGCAGTGCATCTCACCACCACCAAGCCACCAGGGCTCTGTTCTGAGAATTAACTGTCATAAAATCTAAGGTGGTTTCTCTTGGTGAATGACAATGGGGAAGGCCTCATCTCACTAAGTGTACTCTGCCCTATAACTGAAATGCTCCTTTGTAATGAAAACATGCGGAAGATAAGGGTAATGTGGATCTCCAATCATCCTCCTTCCTACAAAGACTCATCAGATCTTAGCAGCAGCTGCCTCTGCCCTGGCTGCACCAGGCTGACCCAGGACTCCTCTGTGAGCACATGGAGGGGAGGGCAGGTCTGGAGAGACAGAGTGGCCCACCTCAGCTTCCTCTCCATGTATTCAAATAGATCAGACCAGACGTCTCTGGTCAGCTCCTGGGGACAAAAAGTCTCAGCCCCAGCTTCTCAGTGGCCTGAGGAAGAACAGCTTATAGCCACTGTACCAACAGTCCAACTCTCTCCTCTCAGAGGAAGCTGTGTCTTCCAGACCCCATCCAGCCCTTGGGACACTCAGGACAGAGCCATGCTCAGATCTTTCTTTCAGAGGCACTGTCTTTACAACCCCACAGACTTAAGACAGAAAGGATAATTGTCACTTCTATTTGCCCAGCAGAACTCCTGTTTACCTCAGGACAGACAGTTGTCTTTGTGGTTGTTGATGGTGGTAATGGTAGGTCTGTCAAGCTGATTCCAACTCGTAGCACCTGTACATGACAGAGTAGAACTTGATAGGGTTTGCCAGACCGTAATCTTTCCTGTGTGGTGCTCTAGTGGCCTTGTTTGTAGGGTGTTGCACTGCTAAACTAAAGGGCTCTGGTGCTTTAAATTCACCAGTGGCTTTGAGGGAGAAAGATGGACAGTCTCCTCGCATGTAATTTACAACCTTGGAAACCCAACAGAAGGTGAGTTATGAGCAGCTTCCAACTCAGTGGCAAATGAATCTTAATCTTCACCTTAACCAATCACTGAGCCTTTTCTCCTATGCAGCTTCTGATTAAGTTTGGATTGCCAACCTTTGATTGGTGGGTAGTAAGGAGCTGCGATGCCAATCCAAAGGCACACAGTTCAAACCCGCCAAGTGCTCTGCTGGAGAAAGATGGACAGTCTTCCCCTGGGCCATTCACAGGCTCTGAAAACCTGCTGGAGGGTCAACTAGGAGTCAGTTCGGACACAACAACTACCGCCTAACCGTTACGCTGCCCTGGGAACCTTTGCCTTTTGGACTCTACATAAAAAATGGAATCTGGTGCCTGCAACCTTCCCAGCTGCAGTGCAGCCTTCCGCCTTAAATACTGCTCTTTGGGGCATCTCCTCTGGATTTCTTTCCCCCTTAGGGGCCCTACTGGCACAGTGATCAGCTGTTATCCAAAATATTGGCAACTACAGGTGACTCAAAGACATATAACAACAACAACCAAAAAGTCAGTAGTTTGAGTTCCCCAGCCCCTCCTGGGGAGAAGATGAAACAGTCCATGTGTGTGAAGGTTACAGCTTTGGAACCCCTCTGGGGCTGCTCCAGTTTGTCAGAACCAACCTGATGGCAGTGGGGGCTATAGTTTCCCTTTAAGATCCATCTCTGTATAGATATTTCCGCTTCTTCTCTTTTATCCTTGTGACTCTCCACCAGGGGTGAACCCCTGCCCACACAAACAGCCATATATGGAGACATTTTTTACTGTTAAACTCACAGGGCTGCTACAGAATCGAGCAGCGAGGGGCTGGGATGCTGCCAGCTCCTACAGAGCTCAGCACAGCCTCCACATCAAAGAATTTCCTTCAATGTTCGATAGTGAATGAATGAGGGGAGGAAAATGAAATGGTGTTGTAAGAAAAAAAATTAATTAACACACACACACACACACACACAAAGTCCACAAAGGGAAGGGGAGGCAAACAAGGGAGGCTGAGAGGAGGCGGGTGTTTAGAAATCACAGGGGCACAGGGTTTGGAGGGCGGAGGGAGAGGGTGAAGGAATTAGGATAGATCTAGTGAGGACAAGACAAGATGAGGTGAAAGTGAACATAGATCAAAGGTGGTTAATTTTATAAAAGGCAGTGTGTGGGAATGATCATATGAAACACAACGTGAATGAAGGAATTTGTGAAACACCGTGTACATGAATAAATGTGTGTGTGTGTGGTGTGTGTGTGTGTGTGTGTGTGTGTGTGTGTGTGTGTGTGTGATAATTTCCCAGCCCCAAACGTCAGCAGTGATGAGGCTGAGAAGCTGCTCTCAGTCCCTTCCCTCCTCCTGGAAACTGTCATTCAGGCTTCTCGTCTTAACGTGAAATGTATGTTGTTGGGTGCCTTTGTTTTTCATTTATGCACATGGTCGTTGATGAAACCTACAAATCACTCCAGGAGTTTATGAAGAAGAGTCCTCAACGCTTGGGTGCCATTCATCCTCTCTCTAGGTTCATAGGGTTTCCGGAGGCAAGCTCTTATGGAAGTGGATGCCACTCCTCCTTTCAAGCTTGTTTTAATCGGGGAGCTCCACCCCACTCTCTGTCCGCATTGGGTAGCCAACCATTAACGCATTTGACACATCAGTGTCACAGTGTTCAGCCTCACAGCAACCACAAGTTACCGCTGTATGACAACTTGTACACCAGGGCTATGTGACCTAGAGGAATGTCTGAACAAAAACAGTGAAAGACAGGCCCGAGGGCCGCGGATTAAGTCACCCACCTTTGGCTTGGTAGCATCGCCTAAGGGTGACCTAGGACGGTTTTAATGTGTATCGATTCTCACCGTCTTTACTCATCGCTGTTTTTAAGCTTCGTTCATTCATGCTGCTGCTCTGAGACTTTGCTTCTAGGTGATGCTGGGGTGGAACTCCACAGTGCCCACACTGCTGCCGGTCAGCTAACCCCAAGGCGATGCCCACACAGCCCTCCTCTCGTCGTGGACACACTGACGCACCTCCCAGAATGGCCTTGTGTGGAGATGGTTGCGGGAGAAACCCCAGGTGTGGAATGGTCTACCTGTGGAGCAGGTATGTAGCAGTTTTAAGGATGCGGTGGTTCCGCACTCAGTGGCTAACTCAAAGGTCAGTGGTTCAAATGCACCAGTCATTCAGCAGGAGAAATAGGTGTTACTCTGCTTCCGTGAAGACTCCACACAGCCTTGGGAACCCACGGGGCACTTGTGTCCTGCCCTGTGGTTGCTATAGGAACTGACTCTACAATACCAAAAGAGTGGTAAATTTGGAGTCGCTGGGTGGTGCAAACAGCTCACACACTCAGTTGCTAACTGAAAGGTCAGAAGGTCAAGTCTGCCTAGAGGTGCTTTGAAAACCCCGCAGTGCACAGTTCTACTCCTACACACTTAGGGTTGCCATGGATTGGAAGTGACTCAGTGGCACCTGGTTATAGTGAGTTTGATCAAAGATTGACAGAGCATTTCCCAGAAAGACTGTCCCAGCCTGCACTCACACCAACAGGGAATGAGGGTCCTTATGTCTCTCATTTAAAAGCCTTTCCCTTTGAAACTATAAATAGAGAAATCCTATACGACCCAGCTATTCCGCTGCTAGAATATACCCCAAGGAAAACAGAACTAAGACATAAGTGGAGATTTTTACACCTACGTTCATAGCAGCGTTATTCACAATAGCAAGAAAATGGAAACAGCCCAATGTCCATCAACAAATGAGCAGACTAAGAAATTATGGTACAATCACACAATGGAATACTCTGCAGCATTCAAGAGCAATAAGTCTCCAAAATAGACTACATAATATGGGAAGGACTGGATAGCATTATGCTGAGTGAACTCACTCAGTCCAGTAAGGGCAAATACTACTGCATAAGACCATTATTGCAAAGGTAAAAGGATATCGGGAGCCCTGGTGGTCTGGTGGTAAGAAGCTGCACTGCAATCCCAGAGGAACATGGTTCGAATCCACCAGATTCTCTGCTGCAGAAGGAGGGACAATCTCCTCCTATACCAGTCAGATCCGATTTGACAGTACATGCACAAAAAATAATAAAAATGAAATAAAAAAAATTTTAAAGGAAAGTATATCTAGTAAACTGTGTATAAAAATCTAAAGGGGGAAGGAACGCAGAGTGTGGGGAGGAGAAACTCACTAGTATGACAGAGTTTGGTGCATGGACTAAGAGGGTGAAGGAATTAGGAAAGATCCAATAGGGACCTGAAAAATGGGGTAATAGTGTGAGGGAAGCCAACTATCAAATTTAATAATAGTAGACCAAATGCTGTTACGGGAAATGAGGGAAGCTTTTTTTTAAAAAAAAATTATTAATTTTAATAAAAATTTACAGAGACTTAGGGTTTCCAGACATTCATTGTTGCACTTTTCTCCTTGTCCACCCCTCCCCCCAATTCACTCTTCTCCTTGATAAGTAAAAGAAAAACTTTTTCATTGCTATGCAATCCCTCCCCCCAGGTCCACTCCACTGTGAAGCCTTCATTCTGGACTGCTGTCATGACAATAATACCTAATCATACATCTGTTACAATGCAGTGTACATCATTCCTCCCCTTCTTCTCTGTCTTCCTTCAACCCCATTTTCAGTCCTGTTCTACAATAGTGGCTCTATGCAATATTTGTCCTTTTGTGACTGAGATATTTCACTCAGCATAATGTTCTCTAGGGTCATCCACTTTGCTGAAGGTCACCTTGTGACACTGGGGCATTCCCTAGGAGTCAACATTGTTCTTAGTTTGTATCAAATGAATCCCTCCCTCTTGAGATTAGCATAAAGAGGAACTTGGCCTTATCTGTAAAAGACTTCACCATTATCCTTTGTTTTGTACTTCCTTGTTATTCTATATAAATACTCAAAGAAGCATGGCTTGAGGTCTTCAGTCGAGAATTGCTGACGCCCTGTTTTATTCTCTCTGCTCTATCTCATTCCTAGCTGTGTGTCTCTTTATTAATAACTATAAAATTATTATATTCTATTCTTTGGGACCCTCGGTCTGCAACAAGTAGGCAGAGACCAACAGTGATTAATTTTATAAAACCCAATGTGTAACAATGACCATATGAAACATGATGTAAATAAAGACATGTGAAACACAATGTACATGAATGAGCACAATGTGTATTAATTTTTCATGAAAAATATAAAAAAATGAATACATATGCTGAGATTAGCTTATCATGTCTTGACTACATCCAGGATGAATGCATCCCACCAGCTCTTCTTTTTCAAGGAAAGCAGAGGAATGAGAGGGACAAAAGGAGATGGGAGGATGTTCCCTCCCCAACACACACACACACACACACACACACACACACACGTTCTTTTCTATGTTGTGATGTTAACGAACTGAAAAGTGTCAGTATGAATCTGCCACCTACTTCACAGAAAGAGGATGACTGGCCAGGCCCCCCCTGTAAAGATTTATGCCCTCTGAAATTCGATAGAGGGTCTCTATGAGTCACAATCACCTTAAAAGCAGTGGCTTTGGTTTGAGGTCCTATCAGAAAGTTGTTTGGGTTGTTTGGGGCTTTTTTTTACTTTAAAAATTATTTCCTTTTGACACTTACTTCCTTTTTCCACAATCAGTCTCCAGCATAAATCAGGAGGAACAATCTGGAGGAACAGAAGCATGCGTGATCTGAGATGGTTGTGAGGGGCGTTTATGTTCCTTGGTGACATTACTCATGCCTCCTCTGTCATCCAGTGTGGCTGCAGGATGTACGGATCAATAAAGGGATATAACCACAAATAACAGGAACCCATCAGCAATGTATTACCAAAGAGTGATTAAAAGCAGCTCCTGAGCAACATTCAATAAAACTCCACACCAAAGTTGGCCATCTTCAATGTCCTGAAGCTGAAGTCTGTTCTCACTGAGTTACCAAGCACGCCTTTCCAGCGGCTCCCGGCAGCGAGGTCAAGGACAGCGAAAGAAGATGGTGTGGACACAGAGCCAGCTGGCCGTCCTGAGGGCGGCGTTCGCGGAGAGCCCCTATCCGGGCATAGCGAGCTGAGAGCAGCTGGCCGAGAAGACGGGGGCCCCGGAGTCACGGATCCACGTCTGGTTTAGGCTTGAGCAGCTAGGAGGGCCGCTCTGGGATGTCACAGGGTAACAGCACAGCGGGGAGCCCCATGGGGGATTACCTGCTGACACAAGGTTCTAGGGGTCAAATGTCATCAGAGATGACTAGGGACAAAATCTTCAGAAGAAACACCGGCTTCCAGTCACTGTGAACTGTGTCTAGTACTCAGACAGGCTATATCAGAGATTGCTATTATTGTTTTATCACCTGAACAATAATAATTACTCATCAGACAGTTGGACAATGACTAGGGAGGATAGAAGGAGAATTGATGCCTTTGAGCTGTGGTGCTGGAGAAGAGTATTGAATGTACCATGGACTGCCAAGAAAAA
>NW_006399853.1:10690916-10697224 GCF_000299155.1 Elephantulus edwardii
TCAATCCATCTCATAGAGGGTCTTCCCCTCCTGCGCTGTCCCTCCACCCTCCCAAGCATGATGTCCCTCTCCAAGGACCTGTCCCTCCTTGCAACATGCCCAAAGTATGTCAGACGAAGCCCCAGAATCCTTGCCTCCAAGGATTAATAGAAGTGATAAAGTGTGATGACATTATGCTCCGTTGTTCTGTGCGACCCAGTTGGGAGAGACCCATAACTGACCTCCAGCAGGTTTTCAGAGGCCATAAGCACCACGGGAAGAAATTCTGAAGGGTCAGCTGTGAGTCTGTTCTGAATCTGGGGCCACGAGCTGAATGGCTAAGGAAAGCTGTAGCCCGCACTGCGTATTCATCTGCTTCTTGTCTGGGTTTGCAGACAGCCTTACAGAGCTGGTAACTGCGCCTGATGAGTTAGGAGTCTAACTTACATGTGTATAACCTACTATCTCAACACACCCTTACTCCCACTGTATTGTCTGGGCAGTTACAGCGATTTACGTTCCTACCAGGAATCTCGGTGGTGTCCTGGCTTATGTGTGTCCTTGTTAACACTTAGGGTTGACTGGATTATTATTTGTTGCAGCCATCCTAACGGGTGTGAGTGAAGTGGCATCTTGTTGCTGTAATGTTCAGACACAGACTTTTCTGAAATATAAAATCAAAAGGTCCAGGAAGCTTGGATGGCCTAGTGGCAAGAAACTGCACTGCAATCCCAGAGGTAAATGGTTTGAATCCACCAGATTCTCTGCTGGAGAAGGAGGGGCAATCTCCTCCTGTACCAGTCAGATCCAATTTGATGGTATACATATAAAAATAATAAAGTTTAAAAAACAAAATAAAAAGGTCCAATGAGAAAAACAATATACACAAACTTTATAAGTAAAAACCAGTATAAAATAAAATTATTTTAAGTTAAAACAAATATAAAAACAAAATGTTTAGATTTTAAATTACAGAAATATAGCAAAGATAGTACTGAGAATTCACATATATGACTCCATTCAGCTTTCCTTGTTACTAGACTCTGACATTTGTGTGGATACACTTTTATAATTAATGAAACGTAATTGACACATCATTATTAATTAAAGCCTATATTTTATTCAGCTTGCATTTATTTTTACTTAATGTTCTCTTTTCTGTTACAGGATCCCACACTATATTTAGTCAACCTGCCTCCTTATGCTCCTCTTAGTTATAATGGTTTCTCTTACTTTCCTTAGTTCTGATGACCTTGGCAGTTGTGAGGGCTATTGGCCATGAAGCCTGTAAAATGTGACCCTCTTGGAATTTGCATGATATCTTTCTTGTAATTGTTGTTGTTTTTATGTATGTGCCGTCAATTTGCTTGAAACTCATAGTGACCCTATGTACAACAGCCCTAAACCCTGCTCTGTCCTGTGCCAAGCTCACCGTCTCCGACACACTCACCCCCATTACCCCAATCACTGAATCAATCCATCTCATCGAGGGTCTTTCTCTCCCTCCACCCTCCCAAGCATGATGTCTCCTCTTTACAACATGTCCAAAGTATGTCAGACGAAGCCTCAGAATCCTTGCCTCCAAGGAGCAGCCTGGTTTGATTCTCTCAGAATGAACCTGTTTATCTGCCTAACAGTCCATGATACATTCAATACTCTTCTCCAGCACCACAGCTCAAGGGCCTCAATTCTCATTCTGTCCTCTCTAGTCATTGTACTCTCTGACACATAACAACTGATTACAAAGACCATGGCTTGTATCAGGCACACCTTAGTCTCCAGACTCAGACAAGATTGTTAGGAGGAAAAACACAGGAATAAAGTATCAGTCTCATCCCATCATCTCAAGAAGAAACATTATCAACATGACTTAGTGCTCTTGATGTTGACTTTGATCAATGGTGGTGAGTGTTGGCTCTTCACTTGCTGCTCTTTCCAGCCTGTATTTATGAAAAGAAGTCACGATGCTCAATAAGGCATGAAGATGAGGGTGATGGATGGGGGGAAAGTGCATGAATAGATGATTTTAAAAGAATTAGTACAAAATTGGTTCCTTTGAGGGAGAATGTGAAAACGCACCAATGACCAACTTCTCTAAGCTTCTGTATCACTAATCATCTCTAGTATCAACAATTCCTCCTCCCCTCGGCCCTCTTGCTCCTATTTATGTCTTTGGGTTCTGTAATTTGCTGCAATGTCTCACAGAAACTCACAAACCATCAGAGAAGTAACCCATATGGTTGTGGAGGCTGGCAAATTCAAAATCCATGAATCAAGCTTGTTTGCCAGGCTGCTGCGGGTGGTGGGCAGCTTGCTGGACAGCTGGTACAGGTCAAATGTCTCCGGTTTCAGAGGCTGGATCACTGCAGGCTGTGGTTCTCTGGGCAGCTGCATCAATTTAGATGCAGCGTCCAGAGCAAATAGGGTAGAAAGTTCCAAGTGTATTCCTTTGGATAAGATCTCTATAGGCTATACCCCATATCCACAAGAGAACTAGTGGGAGAGACAGGGTTGAACTTTTTAGTAAGATAGAGATTCGAGATGCATCTCATCCAAAATCCTCTTTCATTAACACAACAAACAATTCCAGAACAGAGTCCTAAACACAAAGAGGTTAGAATGTAAAAGATGAAAAACCAAAAGGCTGAAGCTTAATTCACTGCTCAATTAAGCTGAAGCTTAATTCAGGGCTTTCATCTCCCTGCCCCCGTCTCCCATTTCTCCCCATTCGCAGCATCACACAGTATTGTAGACTGAGGGCTGAGAGCGTGTCTGTAGAGGTCCAGAGCTGCTGCATGCTTCCAATCCGCCCTTGGGTCTCTCAAGCCTGCATTCAATAGGAGCAGCACTACTTTGTGGGTTTTTTGTTTTTGTTTTGTTTTGTTTTGTTTTGTTGCTATATCACAGGCAAGCAAGATTCTGCTGAAAATGATCCAAAAATGACTAGAACAACACATCAACAGAGAACTGCCAGATGTGCAGACTGGGTTTAGAAGAGGCGGTGGTACTAGGGATATTATAGCTAATGTTAGATGGATCTTGGCAGAAAGCAGAAGAGTACCAGAGGAATGTCTATCTGTGATTCATTGACTATGTGGATCACAACTGTGGTTGATGCAGAGAAGAATGGAAATCCTAAAATATTTGATTGTGCTTCTGGGAAAGCTATACTTGAAACAAGAGGCAATCGTTGGAACAGAGCAAGGAGACACACTGCATGGTTCAAATTCAGTAAGGGTGTCCACGAGGGATGTATTCTGTCTCCATACCTCTTCAGTCTATTCAGAACAGATCATCTGGGACTCTGGGCTGTTCAAGGAGAAATGTGGCATCAGGATTGGAGGAAGATTCATCAACTTACTTTATGCAGAGGACACAACCCTGTTTGCTAAAACTGAGGAGGACCTGAAGCACTTGCTGCAGAAGGTCAAGGACTACAGCCTTCAATAAGAATTGAAGCTCAACATCAAGAAAACAAAGATTCTCACCACTGGGCCAATTGGCAGCATCATTATGGATGTTGAAGAGATTGAGATTATAAACAGTTTTTGTTTGCATTGCTCCACAGACAACACTCTTGGTACCAGCAGCCAGGAAATAAAGAGATGAATTGCACTGGGAAAGTCTGCTGTCAAGGACCTCTCCAGAGTACTGAGGAGCAACAACATCAGACTGGAGACTAAGGTGCGCCTGATCTGGCCATTGTCTTAGCAATTGCATGATATGCGTCAGAGAGCTGGACAGTGACTAGGGATGACAGAAAGAAAATTGATGCATTTGAGCTGTGGTGCTGGAGAAGAGTGTTGAATATATCAGGGACTGCCAGGAGAACAAACAGGTTCTTCCTTGAGAGGGTGAAACTGGGGTGCTCCTTGGAAGCATTCCCCCCAACTCCCATGTCAGTCCTGTTTTATAAGAGTGGCATTATGCAGCATTTGTAACTGAGATATTTCACTCGGCAAAACGTCCTCCAGGGTCACCCATTTCGTATAATATTTTACAAGTTCCTTGTTCAGAGGAGCAGCACTACCTTTTTGAAGTTTCTTTCCCATTACATTGAGCACAACTGTCTCAGAATTCTGGGAAAGCATCTACCTTAGTGGTTTGGTTCAACATTTCCTAAATATGCTCAATTCAGGTGGAAAAACAGTCCTCCAATCTCTAATCTATACGCACACACGTCCGCACACAGTGCGTATGCTGAGCAGGCCCTGCAAACTCCTGAAGCATGTGAAATGCGTCTTTGATGCTAGAGTGCTTGCTTCTACTGCTTCTCCCAGAGGTGTCCCTGCCCTCCCACTGCCCGCAGCCCCATCCCAGCCCTCTTCCCCTTTCCTCCCTCCTAGGCCAGGTCAAAGTCACAATCTAATTAGCAGCTGGATTGCCAAACTGTGTCCAGTACAGAAAGGATGGGATAGAGACACCATTCTCTGGAGAGGGGGGTCGGGGGAGGCCAGGAAGGATGTTTTAGCAAAGGCAACGATTTTTAATCCATTTACCTGTCATTTCCTAAGAACTGTGAAAGTTTTCTACCTCTGTGCTTTCCACTGATAGGCAAAGCAGTCATCATTTAACATTGAGAAATTGATTCTGCCTCTAGGTGTTTCTGTTTCACTGAGGGGATCCAGAGACTGTTCTGCATTTGCATTTCTATTAGTCCCTCTCCAGGCCAGATCAAGGCAACCTGTGTTTCCCATCTGCCCCATTATTTTTCACAACAACCTTTGGCTTCTCACATTTCTAATCAAACTCTATTTTGGAAACACAAGTCATTTCTTGGGAACTTTCTGTATTCTCCCCCTGCGAAGTTTTAGAAAAAGGTTTATTTTCCCCTCTAGCCAGATCTTACTTAGCTGAAGTCACTGGAGACCACGTACGCTTTGCATTTTCAGAAGACCTCTTTGCCACACGCTTACTCGGCCCTGCCGTTCAGAGATTCCCAGTGGAATGGGTCAACAATGCTCCCTCTCCTACCGTTCCTGCTGGTGATGTTACAGAAAGCACAGTGTTTACGGTCTCCTAATTCTCAAGTCGCGTACCTTGTGCTAAAATCTGAATGCTCAGAGAAACACCAAAAATTAAGCTAATTAGAATATAGTTATTGTGAATAGATAAGGTTTAAGTTAGGCAGCATCAACAAGAATGCATCTGGAAGGTTCTCTGAAGAAAGGATGAGAGTGATTCATATATGTGAGGTCCAGATGAGTAGTCTTTATCAATTCCGTCCATTATTGGGGTCTCAGAGCCCATGTAGACTTTAGACTCAGTTAGTTTCAGAAACTAAGGATAGAAACCATTTTAAGAATAGATTTGATGCAATAAACATTATTGTAGAATGAGTATGAGGATCCAAGGGGGGAGGGGGAAAGAAATACCAAGTATGTTTTTCTCTTTTGATTTTTAAGCTCCAGGTCTTTGCATATTTTGTTACAATAATTTGCTTTGTCTTCCCAAACAGGTTCATTGTGGAGAGGGTTAAACCGGGCTGCTCCTTTCTTTGGAGACAAAGATTCTGAGGCTTGGTCTAACATAGTTTGGACATGTCACAAGGAGGGACCAGTCCTTGGAGAGGGACATCATGCTTGGGAGGGTGGAGGGACAGCGCAGGAGGGGAAGACCCTCTATGAGGTGGATTGATTCAGTTACTGGCGTAGTGGGGGAAGGTGTGTTGGAGACATTGAGATTGGCACAGGAAGGGAAGGGTTTAGTTAGGGCTGTTGTACATAGGGTCGCTATGAGTCGCAGGTGACTCCATGGCACATAACAACAACAACAACAGAGAAACCTCGAGATAAAAGGAAGAGATAGATTAAGGCAGATTTACTTGGGGCCATTAGTAAGAACCTCAGACAATTTAGAGAAGCTTTGATGTTTCTCCCACTGCCAGGGATACACGGAAGGGAGCTTCTCAATCAAGTTTTCTAAAGTTTCAGGTCAAACATACTTCCTCTCTGTGCCCATCTCTTGGACTAATACAACCACAATGAGCCTGACAAGAAAATCTCTTTTCTATACAAGCTCCCATCTCTCTCCTCACCAGCCCCCACAACACTCAATACTGTGAATGTTGATACAATATTTATCAAGGCCTCGATAGCACTGTAAGTGCACACGTTGATTTAGAATGATGGAGTGTGTCAGGGGGGAGAACAGGAACTCAGCCCCAAGCAGGGACCCCCCCAAAGGACAAGTAGATACCTCATTAGCTAAAGATCTAAGCAAGCAAATAGCAGCAGCAGGGAAGAACTATTCTTTATTTAGAGCTTGTCTCACACCTAATGTTATCACCCACTTTTCCTAAATGTGATTCAAAACGAAAATATAACTGT
>NW_006399853.1:10697324-10698448 GCF_000299155.1 Elephantulus edwardii
AATTTTATTATTATTATTAATTTTAATAGCCATAATTCTAAATAATATGTGCTTAGAGCCCAATTTCTTGCCTTATCAGCATACAATAATAGCAAGTTGCTCTCAGGTATAGAAGAGGAGGTAGGTATTCAGCTCTCATTACATTTCAACCATCTAGTTTGTCTTCTGTTAATTATATGTATCAGTGTGCTTTCTCTATTCGTTTCCTATTTTTTATATTGCTTTGCTTACTAAGTTTTATATACATGATGTTTCACACTGTTCTTCATTCACATTGTGTTTAATACAATCATTCCCATGCATGGACCTTGCCCATTATTACATGCTTTTAAATATGTTTTTAAAAATGGTAAATGATATGAAAGTTTACAAAGCACAATGGATTTTCATTAAATATGTATGTAAACATTAATTACACTACCAACAGCATCACATTTTTCCTAAGTCTTCCTTGCAATTCTCATCTCCATTAATCCTTTTATCCTACTCTTTCCTGACTCCTGGGTTTTAAGCTGCTCATTTGACATTACATGGTTAGTGATTCCATGGAGTGGGAACCTCCCTGGTGCTATCGGTCACATTATAAACCTGTCTATTCTCTGTCTGTGGGAGCTCAGCGTTAAGGAGTTGCACTGCCAACTCAAAAGCGCATAGTTCAAGTTCACCAGCCACCCTGCAAGGGAAAGATGGGTAATCCCCTCCTGGACCGTGTACTGCCTCTGAAAACCTGCTGGAAGATCATCTAGACATGGTTCAGATTCGACGAGACACAACAGTAACATCATTCATCTGAGAGTTTAGCTGTGGGAGTGAGTTTTGTTCCAATCTGAAGAGTGACTAAGGCCATAGTCTTGGTTAAGGCTAGCCTTTTTTTTTTTTTAAATTTATTGATTTTAATGAAAGTTTACAGAGACTTAGGGTTTCCAGTCATTCATTGTTGCACTTTTCTCCCTGCCCACTCCCTCACCCCCAATTCGCTCTTCTCCTTGAAAAGTAAAATAAAAACTCTTTCATTGTTATGCAGTCCCTCCCCCCAAGTCCACTCCACTGTGCAGCCTTCACTCTGGATTCCTGTAATGACAGTAATACACATTCATATATCCATTTAAACAGTGCTCTCCACT
>NW_006399853.1:10698965-10705679 GCF_000299155.1 Elephantulus edwardii
AAATGTTTATGAAAATTAATAAAATATAATTATAATTTTTAAAAAAATAAATAAACAGTGCTCTCCCACATCTGTTTCAATGCAATATACATCATTCATTCCCTTTTCTCTGTCTTCCCTCAACCCCGATGTCAGTCCATTCCTATGCAATATTTGTCCTTTTGTGACTGAGATAGTTCACTCAAGACTAGTCTTGTTAAAAAAGTTGTTTTAAAAAATTTTTACTTTTATTATTATTTGTGTGTGTGTACCGTAAAATCAGATCCCACTGGTACAGGAGGAGATTGTTCCTCCTTCTCCAGCAGACCATCTGGTGGATTTGAACCGCATGGCTCTGGGATTGCAGTGTAGCATCTTGCCACTAGGTCACCAGAGCTCCCTAAGGCTACCTTTTTTTTTTTTTTGAAGCTTGTTCCACAATTCCCCCTACTTCACTCAGCCTTCTTGTACTGTGACTTCATTTAGAACATACACCTATCTCTATTGATCAGAAGTAACATAAAGAGATTTGCTTTACACTGCTAACCTAGAAACAGCTGGTTCAAATCCACCTGTGGCTTCTAGAAAGATGGACAGTGTCAATTTATAGTCTGAAAATCTACTAAGGATCAGCTGTGATAAGTTGGCTCAATGGCAATTGAGTTTATAATTTTGGATTCTGACATTCACCCTTCCCTTCTTCTGTTCACAACCATCATTGGGGTGCCAGTTACTCCCCTCACACTTTATTCTGTAATTATTATTAAATCTTTGGTTTGTTCATGATGGGTCCATGGTGGTGCAATACACTAAGCATTGGACTGCTAACTGAAAGGTCTGTAGTTCAAATCTCCACAAGAGAAAGCAAAGGGAAACCCTATGAGGCAGTTGTAGTCTGTTCTGTGGAGTTGTGGAGAACTGGAATAGATTTAACAGTGTTGGATTGGATAGGGAGTATAAAAAACAAAACTAGTAGCCATTCAGTTATAATTATTCAATATAGTTATATAATTACTCATTGCAGAAATAGTGAGACCAGACCTAACTAAAAAAAAAAAAAAGTATGTGCTCCTGTGTCACTAACTGATTCTCATGGGAGAATGTCCCCATGGGCTGAAGTCAAAAGGATTATCTTTTCTTAAATTGTTTCAATCGCTCAAAATCAGACAACATTTTTGCTGGCTTTGCATTTTAGTAACTTTTGCCTCAAGCATTTTCCCTCCCCTTGCCCCCCATTTCTGATTATGTTTCTTCCTTTCGTGTAGAGAGAGAGAAAACAAGTATCTCACTCTCTATCCCCAGAGGGCAAGGTCTCCCCATTTCTCAGCTGTTCTGCTTGTTCAATGACCCCTAATTCTGAAGGAAATTCTTTTCCAAGCCCTCTGACTCATGCTTGCATGTAAATTGTGCTTTTAACCCTCTGCAAAGCTGCCCCCAGAGTCCTTCCCACATCTCATTGGGAAGCCCCATTGGTTCTTGAGTCCTAGACCTCTCGTCTTACTGTTGATGGAGTGTATCTTTAAGTACAGTTTTGAAATGAAAAGTCATCTGGAAGAGCAAGATTCTGATTCTTGAGTGACCAGAAAGTTGCTTATTTTTACTTCAACTTTGATTGATAGTTTGGCTGGATCTTGAATTCTATATTTAAGATTTTTAACATTCATTAACATTTTAACATTAAGATTTAACATTTACCCCCTTCAGAAATGTAAAGACTGCCTTTTCCTGTCCTCCAGAATTACTGATGAGAAGTCTGGTGCCTCTTAGATTCTTTTGTTAATAGTCTCTCTCTCACTCTCATTATTTCTAGAGCAGCACTATACAATAAATATATGATGTGACCCACAAATACCATTTGTCATTTTCTAGTAGCCACATTTAAAAAATTAAAACTAAGGTGCTGTTGTTAGCCGCCTCAGAGCTGAAGTTCTATACAACAGAATAAACTGTTCTTTGGTCTATGTGATCCTCATGATTACTACCATGACTGAGAACATCTTTGCAGCTATTGAACCAATCCAATTCCCTGAGGGTCTCCCGTACCATCTTTGACCATATACATCGCCAAATAAGACATTGTCCTGCAGTCACTGATTCTTCCAATTACAAGTTCAAAGCAAGTAAGTTGGAGAACATTCAGCCATGAGCTATACGATCCCCACTGGCTCATTCTGGAGAGCAGACTGTTAAGCCGCTTTTACTAATCTTGGTCTGGAAGCTGTGTTGAAGCCTCTCCATCCTGGGTGGCCTTGCTGGCATTTGAAACCATGATAGTACAGCTTTCAGGGCTTGGGAGAGACTCATGGGGATTCAGCAGTTCCATTTACCCAATGCCCGGCCATTCCTCTGACCTCTAGGGTCTCCTGGTCCCACATCTCTTCTCTGAGTGCCTCTCTGGCACAGGACCACATGCCCACACTTTGTACCAAAGACTTAGAGTACCCATCCCATTCCAGGCTTCCACCTGTCTCCAAGGGCCCCTGGCAGAGATGGGTAATGGCAGGAAGCCATAATCTATTAAAACAGCAGATTAAAACAAACAAGAGCATTTTGAATTATATTACACATCACTTTTCTCACTTCTGACAACAGAAAAAGAAATCACAGGCGGTGAAAGACAATTGTAGACCATAATGGTCTAATAACTTGGTGATAAAAGTGCTTGTGGGAGTAGCGGGGAAACAGGCGGCTCCTGGGCAGGGCTCAGCTGCCGGCAGACCCTCGGTGGCCTGGGCAGAAGCATTACTGCTTAAGTGCTCGCTGAAGACTTCCTCCACAAGCAGGTTCGCTGGAGAATTGTAATTAGGCCTCAATTGTGGGCCATAGTCACACATTGTGCATCATCCTTAGAGATGACAGAACAAAAAATGACCTAAGGTTACGTACAAAAGATGTTAGATCACTCACCATTGTCACCCAAGAAACAACGCAGCACTGTTTACGAAGGCCTCCTCCGGACCCATAGCCGTCTGAACACTAACACTATTCCCTTCTTCTGTTTTGAAATGGAAGAAGACCAGTCAGGAAACAAGGACTCCTGTATGCTCCGAAAAGAAATCTGCATGATGGTCAAATCCTTAGAGACATAAACCTTCAAGTTCTTCTCCACTTGAGAGGGCTCTGTGAAAACCCAAGACTCCGGTGAATCGCAGTCAGCTAGTCATCAGTCAGTCAGCCCAGAGCCAATTAAACATCTCTGGAAAATCACTTTCATTAAGAAATCTTTACGATGACATACCCAACTCAGCTGACCTTCACATGGAAGGAGATTGCTCATCTTTCTCCCAACAGCTGGTAGATTTGAATTGCCTGTCTTTGGGGTGACAGCACATCTCTTTCTCCAAGTCTCTCCTAGGATTTCGAAGCCCCGTCTCACATACTTTGGGCACGTGGCCAGGTGGGACCAGTCTTTGGAGAAGGACATGCTGGGGAGGGTGAAGGAACAGTGCAGGAGAACAGGGCCAATGGAGGTAGGTGTGTGGGAGTCAGTGAGACTGGCTCAGGACAGGGCGGGCTTCAGAACTGCTGTTTCTAGGGTCATTATGAGTCACAGACGACTCAACAGCACATAACAACAAAACATCCATGTCGATAAAGTAGAAGGTGAGTGAAAATGAGGAACGCCCTTAACGGGATGGATTGGCCAAGTGGTTGCAATAATGAACTCATGCACCAAGTTGGCCATGAAGATGGCACAACACCAGACAGGTTTTCATTCTGTTGTATGCATTGAGACCGACTTGATGGCACCTACCAACATCAAGATGTCCAATCACTGCCCCTGTATGCCTTCTTCTACTCTACTTTTCTTCCCCAGGCCAAACCTTCTCCCGTGGAATAAGTTTATGGGGGGAAACTTTCCATGAATTCTTGGCAAATCCCATCCCTCAGGCTCCCACACCTGCATGAGTCCTTTGACTGATGGCATCTCTGCCCTGGAGAAGAGGAGTCTTGACAAGAAGTCATGCATGTAGGTCAGCTTCCAGAAGACTGGGCATAATCTTGATTCCACATCATCCGTGCTTTTGTTCTAAATCTAACTACTGCTGTCATTTCATCAATGTCCCTTCTACGATGACAGAACAAAAAAAGTAAGAAAAAGTGGTTTCAAATGATTGATTTCTTTGCACTATTTCCTCTCATGAAGACCACTGATGAGTCATATTGGCTCTTCTGTGGCCCTCATTTTGACCCTTGACCACATGCTGCCTTTGCCTACTTGACTTTTTCATGGACCCTTCCTGAGCACAAGACATGCTGTTACACGACAATGTGTGTCTCACAATGACCTAAGGCAGCCCCCATGTCACTGTCTGTTTGCTGGCCACAAACAGCGACACCCTGACAGGGTTAAGCACTACAAAGACACACCACTCAGGGAGCCGTTCAGAGAGTCAATCAAGTTCAACTCTATTGGGGGCTGCAGCACACTTATATATGAACAAGTAAACAGGAAGACAAGATAGGGTGGGCTTGCAGACATGGGACATATGGATTGGTTAGGAGAACCTCAGCTTCGTGCAGACCACTCCCAGTTCAACAAATGCGGCAGCCATCTTCCCAGATGGTGATCTTTCTCAAGCCAGTACAGCCAAACACAGGGGTGCTTTTTCGATCCCATATTAAAGGCCGTTGGGAGACTTGCACTTTATCCGGAGCTAGGCGATCTGTCTTGGCCAGAGGCCCTCCATTCCTCCCCAACACTCCTCAACATGCCCATATTGGAGCCCAATGCGCACTGGGTCAGGAGACAAACTAGCTCTCACAGAGACCCACAGATCAGATAAGTGACATTTTCAGATGGTGCTAAATTTCATTTCTGTTGTTCATTTTTCCTTGCACTATATAGCCTTGTCTTTTACCCAAAATACACCTTCTCTTCATCTTTATAAGGTATTGTTGTTGCGTCCTATTCAATTCAACCCTTAGCAACCCCACATGACAATGCAGAATTGCTTGGTACGGTTTTCTAGGCTCAACAAGTTGGCCTAACACAGAGGCTGCAGTGATGGGAACAAACATGGCCTTGATTGTGAGGATGGTGCATGGTCCCCCTGTACACAGCGCCATGATATTGGCTTGATTGAGTCTAATATCAGTGTCTATAGGAGCAGCTCACCATACCTTGATCCCACAGAGCCTCTGAAAGGCTTTGAGTCACTAGGTTTTTGGATAGATAGCAGCCAAGCTGGTTAACCACTGCACCACCAGAGAGTTGGGGAGGGGGAAACAGTCCACCTTTTCTTCTCCAACTTTAACAAGATGTAAATATGAACAAAGAAAGGCAGGATTCTGAAAGAGGAAAAGGCAAGGAGCTTGGTAACCTTGACATTGATTCAAACTCAAGATTATCAATCGTTAAGAAACATAATATTAACACCTTAACATCTATTTTCTCTCTTGTCTCTATTTTCAGTCTGTTTACAAACTGAGCAATTATAGAATGCCTCAGGGTGTAAAAATTTCACATAGATTTATCTCATTTGCTCTCCAGGACTACTCTGCTTGGTCAGTTACAGATTATTCCCATTTTACAGATTCTAAAATCTGCATTGTGGTAGGAATTGTATAGCTAATACGGGAGACATGGCAAATCAGTGAGAAAGGAATGAATTATTCAAATATGGTTTTAGAAAAATTGGTTCTCTTGCTGGAAAGAAACTTCTACATTCTCATCTCATATCATAAAAGAAAAGAAATTGCAGGTGTTCTAAGATGCTAACACCCCAAAAGCGCATAAAAACTGTAAGAACATGTAGGTAAATATTTACTCCTCTGATACCGTCATGGGAAGAATTTTCCTAACATGAAATAAAACATGAAGTCACAAAGAAAAAGATTAGCCAATTAGATTACACGAAGATTTTTAAACTTGTAGATGTAACAACAAAAAAATTAAAATGATAAGCTGGAGAAATATTTGCTACATACATGTTAGGTAAAAGGTCATTTTTTTAACTATATAAGGCATCCATATAAAAAGTGAAGTAGAAACATGAGTAAATTTCATAAACTTATCTCACAAAAGTAAAAATACAAACCATTTAGCTAACAATGCATAAGAAAAGACAGTCACAGGAATAATCAACAATAGTAAAAATAAAGCCACTGGATGCAGCTTCCTGCTTATCAAATTAGCAAAAAGTATAAAGATTGACAGTCCCAGATGCTACAGGGTGAGACTAAGAGGCAGTGAGAGGAATATAAATGATCTGACCTTTCTGAAAGACAGTTTGGCAGTGGGCAGGAAGAGCCTTGAGAATGTTCCTATTCTGTGAACATTTAAGGATGTTATCCTAAAAGTAATCAAAATAGGCACCGAGATGTATCTGAAAGATAATCCTTAGGGAATAATGGATAGCAAGAAAACATGGAAACAGTGTTCACGAATAGGAAAATGGCTTAAAGTATGGCCCATCTACAGAATGGAATATCAAAAAGATATCGTCATGGTTACCGAAGGCTGCAGTAACAGCAGCAAATACCACAAGTGGGCACCTTGAGAGAAAGTAATTTTGGTGTTTTTTTTTTTTACAGTTCAGCTAGGAGTCTGAGTTTGGAGTGTCAGCTGTAGAGGAAGGAAGGTTCTGCTTTCAATCTGTCAGGTTTTCAGAAGTTGAAGGCAAAGGAAGAAACTGCTCATCTTTCTCTCTTGGAGCAGCTAGTGGATTTGAACCAACTATTCTTGGGCTGGCAGTGCAACCTCTTACTAGGTTACCTGTTGTTGTTGTTGTT
>NW_006399853.1:10706809-10728269 GCF_000299155.1 Elephantulus edwardii
GAATCCTTGCCTCCAAGGAGCCTCCTGGTTTAACCCTTTCCAGGATGAATCTGTTTGTTTTCCTAGCAGTCCATGGTACCCTCAATACTCTTCTCATTTTAACCATGTAGCAGATTTTGCCAAGGTTTCACTAAACTTTGTTTCTGATTCACCCCGGAAAGATAGCCAGACAACACTTTTCAGCCTCTTTTGTGGTTGGTTGTGTTCACGTGACTGAGTTCTGTCCATTAGAATGTGAGTAGAAGTGACATGTTGTTGTTGTTATGTGCCATCGAGTCGCTTGCGACTCATAGCGACCCTATGTACAACAGCCCTAAACCGTGCTCTAGCCTGTGCCAATCTCACTGCCTCTGACACACCCATCCCGATTACCCCAGTCATTGAATTAATCCGCCTCATAGAGGGTCTTGCCCTTCTGCGCCGTCCCTCCACCCTCCCAAGCATGATGTCCCTCTCCAAGGACCTCTCCCTCCTTACAACATGTCCAAAGTATGTCAGTCGAAGCCTCAGAATCCTTGCCTCCAAGGAGCAGCCTGGTTTAACCCTCTCCAGGATGAATTTGTTTGTTTTCTTGGCAGTCCAGGATACATTCAATACTCTTCTCCAACACCACAGCTCAGAGGCATCAATTCTCCTTCTATCCTCCTTAGTCATTGTCCAACTCTCTGATGCATAACAAGTGATTGCAAAGACCATAGCCTGTATCAGACACACCTTAGTCTCCAGAGTGACACCATTGCTCTTCAGTACCCTAGAGAGGTCCCTAACAGCAGATTTTCCCATCGCAATATGGTTTTTTTTATTTCCTGGCTACTGGTGCCAATAGTGTTGACTGTGGAGCCGAGCAGACTAAACTGTTGAGCAATCTCAATCTCTTCACCATCCATCCTGATGCTGCCAATTGGTCCAGTGGTGAGAATCTTTGTCTTCTTAACAATGAGTTTCAATCCATACTGAAGGCTGCAGTCCTTGACCCTCTGCAGCAAGCATTTTAGGTCCTCCTCAGTTTCAGCAAGCAGGGTTGTGTCATCTGCATAACACAGATTGTTAATAGATCTTCCACCAATCCTGACGCCACACTTCTCCTCATAGAGCCCAGCCTCATGCTTTATCTGGTTCCTGGACATCCCATCTGAGCCTCTACACTCCCTCTCTTTCTTCATCTAACTGGATACAGAGTATCCTGGAGAGGACGTCAAAGCAAGGCAATGAAGGAGCCACATAATAGAAGGAGCCTGCGTCCTTGACTGATGTTGGAAAGTAGAGATATTTCTATCCCAATCTAACCCACACTGCATCCTTATATGTTGTTGTTGTTGTTTAATGCCATAGAATCGTAGACCACCCATAGCGACCCTATGAATGAACAGCCTGAGCACTGTTCATACATAGAGTTTCCGGAGGCAAGCCATTTCGGAAGTGGATGCCGCTCCTGCTTCCAGGCTTGATTTAGTCGGGAAGCTCCAGCCAACACTGTCCACCATGGGTGCCCATTACCAGGATTGGCACATCACTGTCACAGGCTTCAGCATCACAGCAACCACGAGTTACCTCTGTACAGCAACACACAGACCAGTGCTATACCACCTAGAACAATGTTTGACAGGAAGACAATTTGAACATGGCCTAGAGCCGCAGGCCCGAGGGCCCTTTGGGCTTAAGGCCGCCTCCTGGTTCAAACCCTAGGCCCAGGCTGGCTAGCCTCACTCCAGGGACAGAGCAAACCTGCACGTCAAACACATTGCCGGAAAAGCAGTCGACGCCAAAAGCTTGCCACGATTCCTGCACTCCCACCACCATGCTCCTGCCTTCTGGCAAGGAGAGCTTCCCAAGAGCTCGCATCCTTATATAGGCAAGACAAATTTTTATTGTGATAAGCCAGAAAGAAATAGACTTATCTGTTAAAGCGTTTATCCTGTTTCAATCATAAAGACCACTATTTTATTGTTTTAACCTCTGTTGAACCATTTTCCTATTTTGGATGTTTGCACTCTTTCCAAATAATGCCATGATTATCCTTGAACAAATGATAGATGCCCCCCCCCCGAGTTGCTTCTTCTAGCTTATTTATAGAGTACATTCTCCAGAGAGGAATGACCAGGGGTATTAGTGGGCCAAAAGGATAAGCCATTTGATATCACTCGTGTTACATTATTGTCAGGCTGTGAGATGTTGGGGCTAATTAGTGAAGCATCAGCTGCACGTGCTCTTTCCCCTCATGTCCAGCAAGCCTGGGCTTTATGATTTTTCGTTATCCTGGTAAATGCCATGGTACCAATTAGAAAGTGCATTTTAGGAGCTTTTCCTGAGGTCATTTACCCTTGCAATACTTGGTGGGAGCTTTGCTACTGCGAAGTGTCTAAAAGAGATGAGTGGGTCCTCCCAGCCTCCGCTCCTTCCCCACCCACTGGCCTGCCCTCTGATCTAGGCAGCCTAGGGACCAGCCAGGCGCCTGCTCCAGGAAGCTGATGACACCGCAAAATGGAGTAAAAGGAATCAAGCTTTCACTTCTACATTACAAAACAGGCTTTTGGAAACTCACAGAAGACACTCCAGTTTTAAGAGGGGAGAAAAGCTTTCTGTGTTTCAAAGCCTGGCTTTTGAATCAGAAGCCTCAGGCCTGAAGGGCTCGGGGCATAGGTTTAGGCATAAATAATAGATTTGGAAGAATACGTGATCAGTCAGAGGCAGACAGCTCTGCCCCAGGCGAGATAAAGTTTCTCCGGACTGAGGCAATGGAGAAGAGAAAGAAGAAGAGAGCTTAAGTGATGGGTCCTGAGGCGGAGTGTGTGACAGCGGCCCGAGGGGCGCATCGAAGCAGGGGCTCCTCTATATTCTGCCCATGCCAACTTTAAAGCAGAAGGGTTGGCCCATGTACCTGGTTTTGTGCCTGGCACTGTGCTACGCAGCGTGGAAGCAGCTGCGAATAAGTGACAGCAAGTCCTTGTGTCATGAAGCTGACCCTGTAATCGGGGGAGAAAGACAGTAAGCTATGCACAAATGTGAGTAAATACACACGTGTATATGTATTTGTCTCACATCCTTTGGGCATATTCTCAGGAGAAATCAATCGTTGGAGAGAGATTTCATGCTGGAGAAGGTGGAAGGTCCGAGGAAAGAAAAGCCCAACAAGGTGGTTTGACACGGCGACTGCCACAGTGGGTTTGAGAATGACCGGGAGGGTGAGGATGGTCCAGGGTGGAGAAGGTTCAGATTGTTGTTCACAGTCGCTTGATGTCATAGTTGACTCAACGGCATCTAACAACAACAGCTACCATGTTAGTATGTGGATGAGCATATGCATATAGACGTACACACAGACATGCTTACGTGTGTCCAGCACACACATGTATGTGTATGCCAGGCACATGTGTATACCTCACACATATACACTATTATATATTATCACATGTGTGTGCACATATGCACACATATGTATTTATAAGTGTGTGTGCCTTACACATATGTGTAAGCATACATGTGTGCGTATGGATATATATGACACAAATAGTTAAATTCACAACCATTAGCTGAAAGGTTGGCAGGACTTAGCACAAGAGGCCTGACCCTCTGCTTCTAAAGGCCACAGCCTTGAAAACTGTACAGAGCAGTTCTCTTTGCACACATGGGGTTATCAAGTCAGAATCAACTAATGGTAATTAAGTTGAGTCACAACCAACCTATATCAAGTAGCAACAAGAAACATGGTCACAGATATACTCACATATGCTCTCACATATATGTTGTTGTTGTTATTGTTGATTGCCTTCGAGTCAAGCATGACTCACAGAGACCCTATGAACAAAAGGCCTGAAGTCCCTCTACAACTATCGACATTTATCAAAGTTCATAGAGTTTCCGGAGACATGTTGTTTAGGAAGTGGATGACACTCCTGCTTCCAAACCTGTCATAGAATGTTATTGGTTGAGTCACCTACGATGCATAGCAACCCTATGTACAGCATCTCTGAGCCCTTCCCTGTCCTGAGCCAGTCTCACTAATTCTGACACACCAACCCCCATCGCCCCAGTTACTGTATCAATCCATCTCATCCGGGGTCTCCCTCCCCTGTGCTGCCCGTCCACCCTTCCGAGCATGATGTCCTTTTCCAAGGACCAGTCTCTCCTGCCCAAATTAAATGAGGTGGAGCTTCAAAATCCTAGCC
Source organism: Elephantulus edwardii (assembly GCF_000299155.1). Classification (NCBI taxonomy): domain Eukaryota; kingdom Metazoa; phylum Chordata; class Mammalia; order Macroscelidea; family Macroscelididae; genus Elephantulus; species Elephantulus edwardii. The sequence goes on from NW_006399853.1 coordinate 10,710,976, forward strand.
TCCAAGGAGACTTGGTTTCACCCTCTCTAAGACAGACCTCTTGTTTTCTTGGCAGTCCATGGTATGTTCAAGACTCTTTTCCAGCACCACAACTTGAAGGCATCTATTCTTCTTCTTGTCATCCTTAGTCATTGTCCAACTCTCTGAAGCATAACAAGTAATTGAGAAGACCATGGCCTGGATTAGGTGCACCTTTGTATCTAGACGGACATCGTTGCTCTTCAGCACCCTGGAGAGGTCCACGACAGCAGATTTTCCCAATGAAATTCGTCTTTCGATTTCCTGACTGCTGGTGTTAAGAGTGTTGATTGTGTAGCCGAGCAAGCTGTAATTGCGAACAACCTCAATCTCTTCTCCATCTAATATGGTGCTGCCAATTGCCCAGTGGTGAGAATCTCACATAAACACATATGTACTCACATATACACTCACATATGTGCTCACATATACACACGCAGGCATTTGTCAATAGCGGTGAGTCCCTAAAACACATAAAGCAGGGCAGAGACTGGTGGGAGGTTGAATGGTCAGCAAAGCCCTCTCTGAAAGTGTGCCCTTTGAGCAGAGGCCAGAGTGAAGTGGGAGGGCATCGTAAGCCTGTTGTTTTTGTTGTGCACTCGTTGAGTTGGAACTGACCTACACCTGACCCTCCAGTGGGTTTTCAGAGGCAGTTAAACACATGGGAGGAGACTGCCCCTCCTTCTCCTGGGGAGCAGCTGGTGGATTTGAATCACGTGCCTTCAGGATTACAATGCAGCTTCTTGCCACTAGGCCACCAGAGTTCCTAGCTGGTACAATGAATTCCAGAAAGTGAGAACAACAAAGGCAGAAGCGAGTCTTAGAAGAGTCAGACAGGCAAGGAGGCCCACGTGACTGGAGCAGAGAGGAGGCAGTGAGGGGGGAGAGAGAAGTGGAGGAGGGAGAGACAAACGGAGGGGGAAGGGGAGGGGAGAGAGCGAGGGAGAGAGAGACAGACTTGGGAGAAAGGCAGTGGGGGTGAGGGAACAGCGCTGAGCGATGGGCACGTCTGGACCAGGTGGTCTGGACAGAGTGAAGGTCTATGAAGGCCTGAGGCAGTGAGGGTGGGTTGTCACTGGGTGTGTCTAGGTTATATTCACACAGCATTTTGGTGAATTATCCCACCTTCCACAGCTTCCTCCTGGTTCCCCACCACCAGGCCCTCTGTGCCCCTCTCCAACCTCTGGACACAGGAGACACTGACTCTGCCTATGCCTGATGGTGCAACGATGAAACGCTCAGCTGCAATTGGAAAGGTCAGCTGTTCAAATCCACCAGCTGCTACATGGGAGAAAGACGTGGCTTTGGTCAATTAATTACCGATTTAGAAATGCCGTGGGACCGTGCTACTCTGTCTCATAGGGTTGCTGAGTTGGGATCAACTTGGCGACACGCAGCAACAGCCACAGACCTTCTGGAGGAGACAGTGCTTGCGGGATGCTCAGCAAGGCAGGGAGAGCTGGTCTTTGGGTCCTGCCACCTCCATCTCCCTTGCTTGGTGCCCTGGTTACTTAAGCTCAGGCTGCCACAGGCGTCAAAATCCCCACCTGCTTCTGAGCTCAGGACGGCAGACTCCAGCAATCCAAGCATTTGGAGGAAGCACAGGATACTGCAGTATAAATGGCCCACCCGGCTGAGCACTAGCCCTAACAGGTGTAAGTTAGTTTCTCATTGGACGGAGCTCTGGTGACTTAGAGGTAAGGAACCGTGCTGCCAAACCTAAGGAAAGTTGTTCGAATCCACCAGCTGCTCCATGAGAGAAACAGGTGTAACCTCATTCACGCAATTCCCTGCCTCTGAGCATCTGATGGAGAGTCAGCTGGGAGTCGGTTCTGACTTGACAGCACACAGCAACAACATGGAAGAGGAGAGCTGTGTTAAGCAATTCCTCACCTACTTTCCTATGGCTGTACATGTGCGCGCTCACGCACACACACACACACACACACACACACTCAGCCTGGTGGCTGAATGGGATTGGTTAAGTTGTTAGCCTTGTCTTGTTTTAATTCAAGAGCTAAATAGTACATTGAAATGAACTTGGAATAAGACTGACCATCAGGATCCTGAAGCCTGGGTAGTGCCTTTTCAGGCCAGTCCACCTCTGGTCATCAATGCTCTGTGTTCAGGCTTGTTTCTTGGGCTGTTTGATGTTCACAGTTAGCGATGACACCATCCAGTGAGTGAAAGTGAAAGCTCACGTCCTTCTGTCCATCCATCACTGGAGATCCAGGTGTCATGAGGAGAGGCCAGTCAAGACTCCTTCCATGCTCCCCAGTTCACCAGCAGGTCTAATGAATCAGAGTGGAGTTTGTTGGTCTCCCCCAGTTTTGACTTGATGGAACATCTTTAATTCTGGTGAGAGAGAACGTGAGTAGTACAGGGAAAGCCGACACATTGACATAAAGATCAGAGTCTGCTCATCCCTCATTCCCGTTACAAGCACCTCAGAGAGATCCTGCGAGACCCAGGACCTGAGCTCACACTTTGCTTTGGCCCCGAGGCTGCAATCTCATGGCTGTTTCTCAGTCACCTGGTCTCTCCACTCTTATTCCAATGGAATTGGTCATGGTTCTTCCCATGGACAGGAAGAGGCAGGGAGAGCAAATTCAGGCATTCATCATCTAGGATTATAATGTCCCACCAAACCCACATGGAGTCTGCTCACCCATCCACCACCCAGCCAGCCAGCCACTCAATTCGGCAAATATGTACCACTTCCTTTGACGTGGAGACACTGAAGCAAGTGCTGCCATTTAAAAAAAATAAATAAAATCACCAGCACTTGTAGGAGCCACCCTTGAGGTGTATCTGCCCAGCTTACAGTCTGTTCTTGGGAAGTAGATCCCAGAACTACTGATTGAGAGACAAGTCCAGCAACCAGGCTTGTGAATCATGGGCCTCTGGCTGTGACTAATTGGATGAATGTGGATACCTGGTCTCAACCGTAGCCAATCAGGTTTCCTCTCTCATCAATCTGAAGTTGGGATTTAAGCCACCTGACAGAATGGGGTCAGAACCATCACCTAGAATCACAAGAGCCAGGTGGTGGTGGTTGTTCAATGCCCTTAAGTCAAGTGCTCTGTGAGGGTACTTGTTCAGAGTGACCCTGGGAACTGCAGATCTGAGCCCCGCCGTATCCTGTGCAATCGTCCTCATCTCTGACACACCGTACCCCACTGCCACAGTCACGAGGTCAATCCGTCTGGCTGAGGAGCTGTCTTTCTTTCACTGACCCTCTACCTTTCCAAGATGCCCAAAGTATGTGAGACCAAGTTTTGCCATCTTTTCTTCTGAACTGCCTTGGGGTGGACTAGAACTTTCAACCTTTCCATTAACAGCCAAGTTCTTAATTGTTTGCACTGCTCAGGGACTGGCAGCATCAATGTTTTTATTTGTTTGTTTTTATTAATACTTTTTAAAAAATGCCAGTGAGTCCATTCTGATCCCTGGTAACCCTGTAGAATAGAGTTGAACTGCCCCACAAGGTCCTACGGCTGTATTTATTTATGTAACAAGACTGCCCCACCTCATGCCCGCTGTCACTCCACAGATGCAGGCTGTTCCTGAGTGGTGGTGATATGTACCCATCAAGTCAGAATCGAGAGAAGATTTTAAGAGAAATGTTGTATGTCCTCGACCCACAGCTGACCCTCCAGCAGGTTTTCAGAGGCTGTAAATGGCGCGGGACGAGATTGCCTGCTGTTCTGCGGAGCAGCTGGTGGGTACAGACAGCGTGCCGTCAGATTAGCAGTGCGCTCCGTTATCACCGGACCACCAGAGCTCCAGAGCCGCTAGCCTCAATTTCTTTAAATTTCTCAAACATCAAACTGCCTCTGCTAAGGTCTTTCAGCTGAGGGCTCTGGGCTGAGGGGTGAGTGGGGGCACCTTTGCCTTTGTCCTTGGGGAGTGGCGTAATGGGAAGAAGCTGTACTTCAATCCCAAAGGCACATGGTTCGAATCCACTAGTTGCTCTGAGTTAGACGGATGAGTAATCTCTTTCCATGCAATTACCTGCCTCTGAAAACCCACTGAAGGGCCAGCTATGGATCAAGGACACATGACAACATGTCTCTTAAAAACTCCCTTCCTCCACTCAGTCAAGATATGTGTCAAGATAGCAGGGGATTTACATCTCTGAACAGTCCCCCTCTCAGGCCAGGTCCTCTAGTGACCTCTCCCCAAGGCCAGCTCAGGCCTTGTCCTCACCCTCTGGCCCTGATTCTGGGCTTTTCAACAGTGGCCGTCTTGCAAGCACAGAACCTCAGTCAGTGGTTCTCATTTCTGCTGCTCTGGACAGTTTTCCACACCACTGGGGAGGCAAAATGCTCCTCACATACATTTTTTAAAGACCTTGGAAAACTCTGCATAAATCAGGAGAGGTTCTAACTTCAAGGTTTTTGAATATTCAGGTAAGTTTTGGGGTGTCAGCCTTCCCCTGCGTGCCTTGCCCTTCAGGGATAAACTCCTCAGTGTGTTTGTTTCCTTTGCCCTGAAAGGCTAGCCAGCCCCAAGAAGGCCCTTATTATTATTCCAGATAGATTTCTCACCTCCTAATGGACCCGGTTTAGTGGTTTGACTCTGAGCTGGGCTCTGTGGCTTCAGCTGTGCTTTGTGACCTTCCAGAGCGAACATTCATCCCAATATGCAGCCCTGGTGGCTTATGCACTTAGTGCTGCTGTAACAGAGACACCACACGAGGTAGCTTTGTACAACAGGAGTTCTGTTTGCTCACAGGTTAGGCAGCCAGAAGTTCAGGTTCAAGGCTCCAGGGAAAGGCTGTCTCTGCAGACTCCAGGGGAAGCTCTTAGTTACAAGTTCTCTTTGTGGTTGTTGTTGGTCGCCTTTTGCATTGACTCCAACTCACAGAGATGCTGTGTGTAGAGTTCAGCTGGAAATTCCTTAGGGTTTTTCACAAACTCTTTCAGAAGTAGATTTCCAAGCCTGACTCTGATTTATTCATCTCCTTCCTGTCCTCCTGCTGCCTGTCTACACACACACACACACACACACACATTATATTAAAATCAAGCATCATCCATTTCAAAGATTTAAAGAGTGGCCAAGCCTGCTATAGACGGGTATGAAAACCCCATCAAAGTTCAAGTCTTTTCCCCTTACCTTCCAGAGTTAACTTTACAGTCAATGAGAAATATAAGACTACTACAGTAGTAACCTACTGATAATGTGTTGCCCTACCAGGGCAAAAGTATGTAGTTTGAATCCAGCAGCTGCTCTGTGTGGAAGAGGTAGGCAATCTCCTCCTAGATCACGCAGAGCCTCTGAAAAGCAGCTGATGGATCAGCTATGAGTCAGTTCTGTCTTGACAGCTTAGAGCAACAAGAAAGACAAGGTCTTGCCATTCAAGTGCAAGGCCGGCCCACAAAGAAAGGAACGTTCTACAATGTCACCTCTTCTATGACATAGCTTGTCCCCTACCAGTCCTTCCTACTGGGCATGCGTGCCCCTGCACATGTCAGGCAAATTTCTGGATGGATGAGAAATACTGTTCAAATAGTTAGGGAGCAGAGCAGGAGGACCTCTGATTTCTCATGACTACTGAAGTTTTACCTAAAAAAAAATAAAATAAAATGCTTAACTGTGTGTAACCAGCTAAGTGAGATAAGATGCTGATGTTGGCAAACAAAGTTTGAAGTCTTTGCCAAACAAGTCCTGATGAGTAGAAGTTCCAGTCAGAGAGCAGAATTATGGGGAGAGCAAAAAATAGATTTGTCTTGCAAACTTGAGTTTGCAGAGAAAGCAGGCTGTCTTCGGAGGTGAATCAGAAAACTTCCGCAAGCCCGCCAGGTGCTGTTGGGGGGATTCCTGCTCGAGGTGACACTGCATGCTCCAGAGGGGCCCTGCACCACACAGGACTTTCAAAGGCTACAGTTACTCAGAAACCCATCGTGAGGCCTTTTCCCAAGACGCCCTGGGGGCGTGTGTCTGACCAACTTTCTTTCTATTAGAAGCCAAGTGTCTAACATTTGCACTGTCCAGGCATCCTGAAAAGGCCCAGCTTTCTCTCCCTCACAGCCGTGGAATTGGAAACTGCTCATAGCTGACCCTCCAGCAGATTTTCAGAGGCTGGAAGCCACACGGGAGGAGTTTGCCCATCTTTCTCTGGTGGCGCAGCTGATGCGTTTGAACCATTAGCCGTTCAACTCTTTACACAGTAGATTGAAAAGTCCTGAGTGAAAAGTCACTTGGGCACATCGAATTCTTCACCACAGGCCTTTTATTTGGGAAATGCCTGCTTTGCTCTACTCCATCCACATTTCATCTTCTTTTCAACTCTGCATCAGAGGGTATGTAAGTCCCTTGAGAGTGGCACATCTGTTTTTAATTCCATCTGAAACTAGCACCTGGGTTTAATAATATGTGTCTCAAATGATGGCATCTCAAAGTTATTTCAGATGAAATGAGAATCCCAGGAAGAGACTTTGCTGCACACCTGTGCTGTGTGATCTTGAACAAGTCACTTCACCTCTCTGAACCTCTGATTTTACATCCTATGCTTTCTGAAGACTTGCTCTGCATAGGCTTAGATGACCACTCTCAGGTAAAATTTAACCTTGCACAATTTCTCTTTTTCTAGACGAGCTTACCTTGAAAGAGCAGAATCGGTTAGGTAACCCCCTTTCCAAGACTCTTTCACCCAGAGATTCCATAAGGCCTTTCCTTCTCAGGAGAAGGGAAAAGAAGCGTCTGTTTCCAGTTGACACCTAAGCAGTAAACATCATTTTTAAATAAACTGCAAAATTCTCTGCGCTATCTGGGAAGCCAAGTCTAAGAAATAAATAGAAGCTGGTGAAGATGAGAATCCCTGAAGTCTCTTTATTCTCCTGGATGGGCCCTAGTCCAGTCCTCAGAAGGGCTAGAGACTCACCAGAGGTCCTGTGGCCAGTTAGAAATGGCCAGGATTTAATGCTTCCTCCGACCCAGCTCATCAACGGGCCCACTGTGCTGAATGACCGCTCACTCTGAGTACATGCTGAGTACTACACTTTGGAGGTGAATTTGTTACCACAGATATTGGGAGGTAGTACTATCCATATATTTTGTTATTGCTTGAACCAAGTGGTTGGTTACTGAGCCTTCTGAGATCAAAGGAGAAGGTTCTGGAAAGCCAAATTCTGTATACTTCCGGTCAGGTCAGGAGCTGAAAGACCATTTGGAAAGTTAGTGCCAAGCCCAGCACAGCCCCATCCAGCACTGTCCCACTTGTGCCCATTATCATCACAAAGCTTCTCAAGGTGTTCCCTGGATTACCGCTCTCCAGCCTTTTGCCAGAAGCATTCCCCACCCCCACCCCCTTCACTTTCATTCTTTGGATCAGACTTGGAAATTGACCCAAATCATGCTGCGGCCTCACTAAAAAAATTAGATTTATAAATTAGCCAAGTTGAAATATGTTAGAGAACAGATTCTTTACTTACGGTGAAGTTTTCTTTTAAATCTCTAATCACAAACCTGTCAAATTAATTAGATTTGGAAAACTCCCAAAGCTAAGGCCATAACTCTTCTGTGAGTACGTTCCTAGTAGAGATTGTCTATGGTTCACGATGAGCCTTCACATCATAAGATCAAGGGCAGGTGGGGCTGGATATCTGCAGTGGATGTCAGTTCTCTGGTGAGAGAGCACCTCCATGGGGGGATCTGGACAGGCAGCCCCTGACTGGCCGTAGACGGATGAAATGCTCTCTCCCTGCTCCTGTTGTCCCCGCGTATGAACTGGTAGAGAGGTGGAATACAATGGTACAAGAAGAAGCAAACACTGCCTGTGTGCACTTCCATCGAAGATCCAGAATAGGCCAATTCATGTTGCTCTGTGCCAGAGAGTTGGAGCCAACTCATAGCTGACATTTCAGTGGGTTTCCAGAGACTATGAACTACAAAAGAAGAGAGTGTCACAGAACCACGTGAATATGCAATATGTGCAGAGAGAGAGTGGTAATAATAGGGCTCCTCTTTTGAGAGGGACATCACACTTGGAAGGGTGGAGAGAAGAGAGGAAGTCCCTTGAAGATATGGATTGACACACTGACTGCAGCACTGGGCTCAAGTGTGTCAGAGATCACGATTTGGTAGAGGATAGATAGGACAGGGCTCAGATCTGCTGTTCATAAGGGTCACTCAATGGCACATAACAATAACAAACACAAATTTTTAAGATAGGAGATTTAACTGCTACCCAAGCAGATATATGCACCCCCATGTTTATTGTGGCTTTGTTCACAATAGCAAAGAGCTAGAAACAACCCAAGTACCCATCAACAACGAATGGATAGAGAAGCTGTGGTATAGTCACATGATGGAATACTACACAACACTGAAAAAGAACTCACGAAATATTATACAAAATGGGTGACCCTGGAGGAAATTATGCTGAGTGAAATATCTCAGTCACAAAAGGACAAATCTTGCATAGGGCCACTGTTGTAAAACGGGACTGACATCAGGGTTAAGGGAAGGCAGAGAAGGAGGGGAGAAATGATGTATACTGGATTGAAACAGATAAGGGATATTTAAATTTAAAAGGGCTATATGATTGGGTTTTATTGTCATGACAAGAGTCCAGAATGAAGGCTGCATAGTGGAGTGGACTTGGGGGAAGGGACTGCATAACAGTGAAACAATTTTTCTTTTACTTTTCAAGGAGAAAAGTGAATTGGGGGGGAGGGGTTGGGCAGGGAGAAAAGTGCAACAATGAATGACTGGAAACCCTAAGTCTCTATAAACTCTCATTAAAATTAATTTTAAAAAAAGACAGCAGATGGCCAGATCTTTCTCTGACAGAGCGACAGGTGGGTTCAAATGGCTGACCTTCCACTTTGACCACTTTGTCACTAGAGCTCCTTGGGTAGCTCATTTAGGGAGCAGAAAAGCCCAATTTTGCTCCACTTTCAGAAGGAAGATGCCTTCCCCCCTCTTCACTCCCCACACCCCCCACATGTGTACACACGTGTGCACACACACAGACATTCACACACACAAACAACAAACCCAGAAAGAGAGGGAAAGAGACCAGTAATAAGCAAGCCCACTAATGGATTGGCTTAAGTATAGAACAACAGCCCATCACCGTTCTAGAAAATAATCAATCAAGCACTTAATTTGAAACATAAAAGTTAGCTGCCAGGAGACTGTTAATAGATAACCAGATAAATTAACAGTTGTAGGTGGGATTTGAAACCAGGTCAGATTTCTCTCACTCTGAGCCCCTCGCGCACAAAGGGCCTCTCCAGCAGGGCTCTGGCCTTCCAACTGCTTGAGAGTGAGGCCTCTCCTTTCAGCGACATCCGCCCTCAGCAGGCTGGTCACTTCAGGGAATTATCCTTTGTGCATCTTCCATAAATTTTATAACATCGCTACTTTAAAATATTGATGGGCAGGTTGGCCTTGGCCCAAGCCCACAGTGGGTTAGTGTAGCCATGAAAACCTTCAGGAGCATAGAAGCAGGAAAGAACACGTCCCCCGCCGGCCTTCCTGAAAGGGACAATTGTGTAAGTGCAGCGGGCACCTGAGCGGGAGGCGGGCCTGGCTTTGACGGCCAGCTCTGCTCACTGGAAGGGGGCTCAGAGCATCCCCAGGGAAGGAGGCCTGGAGGACGGGTACAGGGAACCCTCACAGAGCCAGAGCCACAGCCCCAGAAAGGGCAAGTGTAATCACACCCAGGCCTCGAGTAACCCCAGCCCCAAACCCAGTTCAGTCTGGCTCACGAAAGCCAGTTCTCGGCCGGTCTTCCCGTTTCTTCACTTGCTGTAAGCAAGGCTGTGTCATGAGCAAAGGCATGGTGATTGTCTGCCTCCAACGCTGACGCCACATTCGTCTTCAACTAGTCCAACTTCTCTATGTGCCAAATGTGAGAATGGTTCCCCATGGTGGACGGCGTTTGGTGGAGCTCCCCGATTAAAACAAGCTTGGAAGCAGGAGTGGCATCCACTTCTGAAATGGCTTGCCTCCGGAAACTCGATGAACAGTGATCAGGTCTTTCATTCATAGGTTCTCTACGAGTCATCTACGACTCGACGGCACCAACAACCAACAACATAACTCTATCTGCTCAGTGTGTAGGTTGAATAGGTATGGTCAAAGGAGAAAACCCTTCCACACACCTATCAGATGGGTGCTGCTAAAGAATATGTTGAATATACTATGGACTTCCAAAAGGATCAATGGCTCTATCGTGGAAGAAGTGGAGTCAGGGTGCGCCTCAGAGGCCGGGACAGTGAGACTTTGTCTCCGTATGTTGAACAGGTTGTCAGGAGTCCTCGGAAGAGAACATCATGCTGGGAAAAGTAGAGAGTCTGTGAAGGAGGAGGACTCTCTGTGAGATGCAGTGACACAGTGCCTTGAACATTGGGCATAAGCCCGGCCGAGACTGTGAAGGTGACATGGGATGGGGAACGCTTTTGAGCTTTGCTCTCAGGGTTACTCTGAGTCACAGTCAGGTCGATAGTAAGTACCTAAGAGTGTCAACCTTCCAATTGTATGTTCAAGGACAGCGCTGGGACGCGGCCATCCTGGGAGCATTTTACAACACGTTGTTGTTGCTTTTGTTAGGTACCATCCAGTTATAAATAAGTCTCACAGCGAACAACAGATCTGAACGCTGGCCTATCCGGTGCCATCCTCACAACCTCCAACATCCTCAAGTCCATTGCTGCTGCCACTGTGCCAGTCCACCTGGTTAAGGATCTTCCTCTCCTTCGCCATCCCCAGCAACATTGGCATGGAGGCCTGGTGGCCTAGTGGCAAGAAGCTGTACTGCAATCCTGAAGGCACATGGTTCAAGACCAGCATCTGCTCTGCGAGAGAAGGATGCCCAATCTCCAAGCCTGTGATTAACTGCCTCTGAAAACCCACTGGAGGGTCAGCTGCGGGTCAGTTCTGACTCCATGGTACACAACAACAACAAGCAAGATGCTCAATAAAGGATTTGGCAGATGTTACAAATCAAGGATTTTCCTCCTAGTCATTAGACACTTGCCAGCACATCTCTGGATTGCCTCACAGCAAGAGAAACCCACACATCGAACTCCAGTCTACCTTGCCAGACCTCGGCTCATCGTGGGTTCTCACCAAGGAAGGCAGGCTGTGACTATTGGTTTTGAATGGTGGCTACTCTCCAGAAAACTGCATTTACAAACCTTCCCAACCTGCCTCTTCTCCATGTGGTCATTTAGCCTCATTTTTGGTTGTTGTGTCCTCTCCGGAGTAAAAGGAAGATCATCTGGTTGGCTTCCTCCTACCTTTGATGGGTTTAAACGGTGATTAAAGTCAGACAGGAGCTCTCCAGGGAGGGGGAACAGCCACCTTCTCTTTACTGAGGGGCCAGAACCTGTGTGGGTCACTTCCGTGGTCTCACACTCCAGGAGCTGTCCCTCGTCGAAAGGCAGCTTCGCCTGTGTCCTCACTCCATGAAGCTCAGGCATCTCTATGAAGCTTCCAGAACTCGTCTCTGCTCCCTGGTGCTGATGCAGCCAGAAAATAAAAGGCAGAGACACTCTGCTGGGGGTTCCTTCTCACACCCTGCCGCCGATTCCACTGCGGCTCACAACCACCTTTCAGAGCAGAGGAGAACAGACCCCAGGCTGTAACCTCCCCAGGAGCAGCCTGCTCTGTCTTCCTCCTGCTGAGAAGCTGGTGGATTTGACCTCCTGACGTTTCCCTAATCAGCCCAATTCTTAAGCCACCACACACCAAAGCTTCCATGCATATTCTTAGTCTGGGGAAATAGAGTTGATTTTAATTTTTTTTTTTTTTAGAAATAACTGTAACAAGGCTACCAACCCCCCCCCCCAAATTCATGCTATCTGGTTGATTTTTGACTCGTAGTGATCCTTTAGGACAGAGGAGAACTGATTCTCAGGGTTTCCAAGATTGTAAATTATTCTGGAAGTAAATTGCCTCATCGTTCTCTTGTGGAGAAGCTGGCAGATTCGAACTGCTGACCTTTTGGTTAGCAGTGTAATGCTCAGTCTACCGTGTCACTAGGGTTCCTTACCCATGCTCACACACACATAGCTACTGCACGTTTCTCAGCTGCAGTGAAATGTCTAATTATAGCCCATTATATTCGGCTCCCCAGAAGGAACGGCATGCCTGCTCAGCTGGGGGCTTGGGCTTAGGGGAATCTGGGAGGGATCACGGAGGAAGGTCCTGGGATTGTCCTAGATCATGAAGATCAAGGGATTTCAGCTAATGATACACTTTTTAAAAACCTCAAAACCCAACACCCACATACACACAAACCTGCCTCAAGCTCATTGCTGTGGAGTTAGACTCATAGCTGTTGTCTAACTTAAGCGTGTGGCAGGTGGATTTGAATGACCACGAGAGACTCAGCCTTTGGAGTCTGTAGGTAGTACAAGATCCTACAGACAAGGCTGCCACAGTGCCCTGAACAGTGACTGGAATTGAAGCGATTCAAAGACGCAGCTTTGGAGGGGATCTCAGGATGGACAGGAGACTTTCAAGGGATGGCTGCTGAGAGCGAGTATTTCTGTTCTGGTTAAGTTCAGAGACACAGGAAGAGGCTGTGGGGGTCACTGTTTGACATCGAGTTTTTGTTTCTTGTCTGTCTTGGAACTAAAGGGGGGGAAATTGAGATTGCCCAGTCTCAAGAAAAACCCACTTATCTACTGAAATGAGCATTGAGGAAAGGGCACTGCACTTCAGGAACAACGGGCGCTGTGGAGCAGGAGGAGGGAGTGAAGATGTGTGGGAAGGAAGGAAGGCCCATGGCGCCCAGGAGGGCCTGCTCTGAGGCCAGGCACCACGGGGATCCTGACGCTTTGGATATGATGCTCCCTTTCATTCTCTTTGGCTGTCACAGACCCCACCAGAGGAACATGAATTGGGGGCAGCTGGTGGTGTTTATATTACCAAGTAATAGGGAAGCTGGAAAAAAAAGTAAGGAAGACCAAAGAACCCATACCTCTGAATTGTGGAGGTGGTGAAGAGTACTGTACATCCTACTAAAAGAACAAACAAGTCTGCCTTGGAGAAGGTGCAACCACGAAGTTCCCTGGAGTCAAGGATGTCGAAAGTTCATCTCACCTGCTTGAAGCATGTGGCAGGAGGTGCCAGTCCTTGGGAAAAATGACATCAAGCTGGGAAAGGCAGAGAGTCAGAGAGAGAGAGAGAGAGAGAGGAAGACTCTCAACAAGATGGACTGACACAGTAACTGCAGCAATGAACTTGAGCATGGCAGGGGTTGTGAGGCTGGCACTGGACAGGGCAAGGTTTTGATCTGCTGTTCATAGGGTTGCTGCAAGTGGTAATTTACTCAAAGGCAAGTAACAACAATAGAGAAGCAAAACACCTTTTTTTATGTAAACAAAAAATCACTTGACTAAATTGGACAGTAGTTTTTGGGGGTTTTTTAAAAGAACTTTTAAAAAAAATTTTTTAATTATTATTATTATTTGTGTGTGTACCATCAAATTGGATCAAGAAGAGGGTCCATCAGGGATGTATTCTGTCTCCATACCTTTTCAATCTGTATGCAGAACAGATCATCCAAGACACTGGGCTGTACAAAGAGGAATGTGTTAGGTTAGGTTAGGTTAGTGGACTTAAAGAAGAAGTCAGAGATATGAGGAGAAAGCTTAATGCAGCTTTATTAAAGGGGGGAAAGGGGAGCGCCTGGGTGAGTTCCTCATCCTGGAGGGGCAGGATGGCAAGTCACACTGTGAACTTGCTGGGGAGGATTTTTATAAAGAGTCTTTAGGGAGGGACATTCCACTCTGATTTATGAGCCACCTCTTAGCTTAGCCAGACAGGCAAGGCCGTTTTCTTTTCTTATCAGCAACAAGCAAGGCCATCAGCATGTGAGTTCTGAATTCTTCATACTTCTCTTTGGCCCTCTTTGCCCAGACTAACAGAATGTGGCATCAGGATTTGTGGAAGAGTCATCAACAACCTGCGTTATGCAGATGACACAACCCTGCTTGCTGAAACTGAGGAGGACCTGGAGCGCTTGCTGCAGAAGGTCAAGGACTGCAGCCTCCAATATGGATTGAAGCTCAACATCAAGAAAACAAAGATTCTCACCACTGTGCCAATTGGCAGCATCAGTATGGATGGTGAAGAGATTGAGATAGTTAACAGTTTAAGTTTGCTTGGCTCCACTATCAACACTCTTGGTAACAGCAGCCAGGAAATCAAGAGATGAATTGCATTGGGAAAGTCGGCTGTGAGGGACCTTTCAAGAGTCCCTGAAGAGCAACAAAGTCAGGCTGGAGGCTAAGGTGAGCCTGACCCAGGCTACAGTCTTTGCAGTTACGTGCTATGCATCAGAGTTGGACAGTGAATAGGGTTGATAGAGAATTGATGCCTTTGAGCTGTGGTGCTGGAGAAGAGAGTTGAATATACCATGAACTGCTAGGAGAACAAACAGGTTTGTCCTGCAGACGGTGAAGCTGGAATGCTCCTTAGAGTCAAGGATTCTGAAGCTTTGTCTGACATACTTTGGACATGTTGCAAGAAGGGACTGGGCCTTAGAAAGGGACATGTTTGGCAGAGTGGAGGGGTGGTGAAGGAGAGGAAACCTTCGATGAGATGGATCGATTCTGTGACTGGAGTGGTGGGAATGAGTGTGTTTGAGATGGCTAGGTTGGCACAGAATAGAATGGTATTTAGAGCTCTTGTACATAGGGTCGCTATGAGTCGCAAATGACTCGATGGCACATAACAACAACAACCGTCAAATTGGATCTGACTGGTACAGAAGGAGATTGTCCCTTCTTCTCCAGCACCGCATCTGGTGGATTTGAACTGCTCACTTCTAGGATTGTAGTGCAGCTTCTTGCCACTAGATCACCAGAGCTCACTGGACAGTAGTTTTAATAACAGAAAATATTTTTCATTTTTATGCTACCCCCACAGTCATGTCAAGCTTTAACCTCCATTCACATTTTAATACATTTAAGTAGACAATAAGATGATAAATCAAGTCCTGAGTTGTAGAGTTTCTGATTTCCAAAGCGTAAATATTCTCACTACAATCAATATCAAGCTACCAACGTGATGTCATTGGATACAAAGTTGGAAAGAACACAGTAGCACCCATGGTATGCTATTCTTACCACACTATACACATGGTCGATGCTGGCATGGGTTGAATCCCCTCCCCTCAAACCACAGGTATGTACTAATGTAATACAGAAACAATAATCTGTCTGATAAGCCATGCAAAAGGATTAAAGATGAGGTGGGATGCAACACCCTAAATTATATCCTTTTCATTGATGTAAGAGGAGTTTAAGTGAAGTCTGGCACCTGAGTCTCATTAGATAAAAGGAGATAAAAAGCCAGCAAAAAAGAGAGACTTTGTATCACCAAGAAAGTGAATGGAGTGTATTCTGTGGACCCAGGTCCCTGAGCTGAGAGGCCCGTTGATACAGGGGAAGAAGACGTGCGGAGACCTCTGAGGAACACCGAAAGAAACAAGGCTCCTCCTCCAGAACATACGTGGAGAAGAGGGCCTCTTTTAAGAGTGGGCACCCCAGATTTGGGCTTCTAGTTTCCTCCGCTGTAAGAGGATACATTTGTTAAAACCATCCACTTCTAGTATCTCTGTGGTAGAAGCACTGGATAACAAAGACAGATGCAAATAACTTCTAGAGAACTGATGACAATAAAACACAGGGAAATTAGGAAGTGAGGAGTTTTGTGAAATTACTGCCACTGTTTCCGCTGTTTACAAAGTAATTGTAAATTACAGACTGCTTAATGAAGGCTGTGTGCTTAACAATCTGAAAAGTTTACAATCAACTAACTGGGAGCTTGCATTTCACAGCTTGTACTGAATGCCTGAGTAGTCAATTCCATGCCATACACAAACATTTTAAAAATAAGGTAAAGGTTAAAACACAGAATACTGCATGAACCCTCATGGCAGAATTTGTATGTTTTATGTTTTAACACATCAGGAAAATAGAACTTGAACCCCAAGGGTTGCTGAACAAAAAATATTGCCTCTTATGTCCGGTACCAGAAGCAGGGTAGGTGATTGCAGGAAACAAAATATCAGGTGGACAGCTCCCACAAAGCCAGACAGGACCCAATTCCTGCCTCAGGGCTTACAATACAGGCCTACACCAGGCTTTTTTCCAAAAATGTTTTTAATTCTAACATCCATCTTAACGACATACTGCACACTAATTTAGCCAATAGTTCTTGTTAGACTAAAAATGGAAGTTAATGATTTCAGCTAAAAACAGCTAAGCCATCACTATTAAAATAGATTGTTAAGACACAGACTATCATTGGTGCATTTTTTTCCCACTTCCTTTTCTCTTTGGGAAGGCATGAGATTCCGGAGTCATGGCATGAGTATCCTCCAGAGGCAGCTCCTCCCAGATCCCCTGGAGGTCATCACTCACGGAGCTGAAGGACATCACCTGCTTCTATTGCCTGTCATGTTTATCCCATTGAACATTCCACCAGCAGCTTCCCTCAGACATCTCCGTGGTACCCACCACTTGACTTGGTGCTATTCAGCTCAAAATGCTTTAAAAACCAGCTGTCGACCATCCAGCAGGGAAGTTATCTAGCTTTAAAAATGAAAGAGAGAGAGAGAGAGAGAGAGAGAGAGAGAGAGAGAGAGAATGAATAGTTCTTGGGCCTTATTGCTTGAATTACGCAGGAATAGAAGCACATGAATTGTGCACATAATTAAACATGATCGAATGATTAAATATTGTAACTGGCGATGATTAATGCCATATTCACTGACCCCAATGTGGGTTTTCTGGAATACATTTCACATATGCATCCTAAAATGTTACAGCTTGAATTTCTAAAAAGTGACATTTGAGTGTTATGGGAAGCCACCTGGTCTGAGAGAAAATACAGGAATGACTTGGTGGAAAGAAACCTCAATCGCTGAAAAATTGAGACAAACTCCTGTGAACTTTACAGTCTTTTGGAGGGAAGACCTTGATTATATCCTTCCTCTTTATAATTTTTAGAAATGGTTAGAGAAACTATTCACTGCTGTTTTCCTCTAAAGATGGCTTATTTTAGGAAAACTGCAATGCTCATTTAGGGCACTGATTTCAATATTTTATATATATATATCTAACTCTAAGGTGGAGGCCAGGGCTTCTAGGGCTGGTGGAGAGGGGTAGCCAGCCAGAGTGCAGGCAGCTGTGCCCATTGTGATAGGTGACAAGAGGAAAGTCTGTGACACCAATGGCTAAATAACCCTCCCTACAAATAGTCCCCTTACTGCTGGGACAGCTGCTGAAGAAACAACTTTCCTA
>NW_006399853.1:10728933-10745768 GCF_000299155.1 Elephantulus edwardii
TGTTCTTATTGGCCTGATGGACAGAAAGTGATGCTACCAAGCCAAAGGTGGGTGATGTGATTTTAATCTGTGGCCCTCAGGACTGCTTTTAATTGTTTTTTGGTCAAACATTCTTCTATGTGGTATAGCACTGGTCTGTCGATATGCTGTAGAGAGGTAACTCATGGTTGCTGTGATGCTGAATACTGTGACCCTGATGTGCCAAAAGCAATACTAGTCATTCATGGTGGACAGTGTTTGTTGGAGCTCCCCAATTAAAACAAGCTTGGAAGCAGGAGTGGCATCCCCTTCCGAAACCCTATGAACTTGGAAAAATGAAGAAAGTTAGACAAGTGTTCAGGTCTTTCATTCATAGGGTTGCTATGAGTCCTCTATGACTCGATGGCATTTAACAACAACAACAATCACTATGCATCTACAATTTGGACCATGAATAAAGAAGATTGAAGAGGAATCGATCCCTTTGAGTTATGATATTGGTGAAGAACAGTGACAACCCCAAGAACTGTAAAAAAGAACAAGCCAACCCGCCTACCCTGGAGGAGGGGCAGCCAGGGTCTCCTTAGAGCAAAGACGCTGAGTCTTCGTCTCACATACTTCATCCACTGGGCGCATGTCATCAGGAGAGGCCAGTTATTTGAAAAAGAGGGTCAGAGAAAGAGAGGACAACCCTCAACAAGATGGATTGTAACGGTGGCTGTAACAACGTGCCTGAGCAGATCAGAGATGACGATGAGGACGGTACAGGACAGGGCAGGGCTCAGACCTGTTGTTTAAAGGGTTGTTACGAGTCATAGTTGACTCAACTATAAACAAGGACCACCTGATGTTGGGGTGAACATGGTCAAGATTCTGACAGGAAAGGGTTCTTGGGTCAATAACTTAAGAGACACAGGCAGGTACGAACTCTTGGCCTGAGGAACCCTGGGCAGGGGTACACACATGAGCTCACACCCACATACACATAAGGCAGTTAGTTTCTAAAGCCTCCAGCTCACTTGCCTGGCCTCAGATGGGCAGCATCTGATCTTCTCAGGCGCTGTGACTGCAGACTAAGGTAACCCCTGTGGTATCAGACTGAGCAAACACCCACCCTCTCTTGTACGACTCAAATGAAGACTTCTTGAATAGGCAATTTTGAGAACAGATTAGCAGAGAAGAAAAGAAAATGTAGTGACATTAACCTAAGTAACCAATCAGTGTCATTTCTTTTAAAATAGAGACTAGGCGATAAAATAAAAAGCTCTTTGCCTGATTAGCTGAAGAGGGAAATGACAGCGTGTTCCTTGAGGACGGTTCCTGTGCCTCCAGACAGGCTTGGATTGGGCCAGAGTGTGAAGCCCAGTTTCTCATACTGCATGATCAGGGTTGCTGAAGTCACTTCAGCCACCGCGACCGAACAGGATCCAAGGGACACAGGACACCGCTGCCGTGAGTTACTGGAGCCAGGACGGGTGTCTGGGGTGTTTTCAGGACAAGTCAAGGTGATTTTCAATTTACTCCACATCAACCGTCACTGACACTTACAGATGCAGGTGAACAGCACGCCTACGTCTCACTTAAAAAAGGTTGTTGTTGTTGTTATGTGCCATCGAGTCATTTGTGACTCATAGCGACCCTATGTACAACAGCCCTAAACCCTGCTCTATCCTGTGCCAATCTCATTGCCTCTGACACACCCATCCCGACTACCCCAGTCACTGAATCAATCCACCTCATAGAGGGTCTTCCCCTCCTGCGCTGTCCCTCTATTCTACCCAGCATGATGTCCCTCTCCAAAGACCTGTCTCTCCTTACATGTCCAAAGTATGTTAGATGGAGCCCCAGAATCCTTGCCTCCAAGGAGCAGCCTGGTTTAATCCTCTCTACGATAAATCTGTTTGTTTTCTTGGCAGTCCATGGTACATTCAATACTCTTCTCCAGCACCACAGCTCAAAGGCGTCAATTCTCCTTCTATCCTCCCTAGTCATTGTCCAACTCTCTGATGCATAACAAGTGGTTGCAAAAACTATGGCCTGTATCAGGCGAACCTTAGTCTCCAGAGAGACACTGTTGCTCTTGAGTATTTTGGAGAGGTCCCTAACCGCAGACTTTCCCATCGCAATACGTTTTTTGATTTCCTGGCTACTGTGCCAAGAGTGTTGACCGTGGAGCCGAGCAAACTGAAGCTGTGAACAATCTCAATCTCTTCGCCATCCATCCTGATGCTACCGATTGGTCCGATGGTGAGAATTTTTGTCTTCTTGACATTTAGCCTCAGTCCATATTGAAGGCTGCAGTCCTTGACCCTCTGCAGTAAGTGCATGAGGTCCTCCTCAGTTTCAGAGAGCAAGGTTGTGTCATCTGCATAACGCAGATTGTTGATAGATTGTCCACCAATCCCAAAAAAAGGTTACATACTTCAAAAATGTGTATTACTTAAGATGACTTCGTTCGTACTTCAGGCACCTCCACTGCCTAGTCTCCAGCCCCAGCCAGTGAACTTGACTCATCACCCAGTTCAAAGCCAGGTCTGTGCTGAGCACAGCTTATAGAAAGTAACAGCTGCTAAGGGCCAATTACCAGAGTAAACATTTGTGTTTCCAAAGTGAGCAAACAGGATGTTATTGTTGTTGTTATGTACCATCCAGTCTGAATCAATTAATTCATAGCAGGTATTCAGAGGCAGTAAATCCCACAGGAGACTGCCCAGCCTTCTGCAATGCAGGTGGTGTGGTTCGAACCGCATCCCTTTGAGTTGCCAGCACAATTCCTTAGCACTAAGCCACCAGAGCTCCCAGCAAATAGTATACCAATTCCTAGACAACCATAGAAAGAACGACCAGTCATTATTGCCCTACCAAATGTGACCTGTGTGTGGAACCCTGACCTGTCCATGACTAAGTCAGAAATAACACTTTTAGAACAACTGAAGCCAGAAGCAGCCATCACAATATACCCTTTCCTGTCACAACCAAAGCTGTCTGGTCCCAGTTGATGGCAAGGATAGTATTCCAGAAGTTTCCTAGACACCACCTCCATGATGACCCACATCCCACAATGGAGTCTTCAAAGTTCCTCAAAGAGAGAGAAGGTTAGATGACGCTTACACCCAAGAACACCAGCGACTCAGAGAACTCACTTTGTAATGGGACAGACTTTCTGTCTACTGTGAACCTGAGCCCCAAAAGCAGAAGAAAAAGGACAGAGGACAGTTCTCAACCACTATTTATGCTGGGTCACCGTCCCCAGAAACAATCTCCTCACATAAATGTCAGTATGGGGAGGGAAAAAAAATTAGATGCTACTCAAACGTCTGTGCCGATACCACTGTCAGAAGGAGGCCGGTGGTGAGTAGCCAAAGTGTTTGGCAACCTAAAAGATCAGTGGCTCTGCAGGAGAAAGATGTGGCAGCCTAGTTGTTGTTGTTGTTGTTGTGTGCCATCGAGTCAGAGCCGACTCAGTCGGTTTTCAGAGTCAGCAAACTGCACAGGAGGAAGGGGCCTAACCTTCTCCCATGACACAGGTGGTGGATTTGAACTGAGTGCCTTTGGGATCACAGTGCAGCATCTCATTAGGTCACCAAAGTTTCCCTCGTAGCAATTAAAGCCTTGGAACCCCTCTGGGGCAGTAGTGTCGCTATGCAGGACAACACTCAACAGCTGGGTGTTTGGGTTTGGAGGTCGCTGTAGGACAACTATTAACTCATGTAGATGACATGCTTCTTTCCTGTACTGTAAGTAAATTATTTCTATTTAAGCATTTTGATTATTAGCAAATTTTCACTGTAACAGACATAGGATGAGGCAAACTGGTTAAAACCTGTACCAAATCATAATTACATATTAACATAGTAAATCCTGAATATAAAGACTGGTAAATCCTCTAATACATGCACTTCCTGAACTAGATTAGTTTTCAGGCTTGGAGAAAAGACTAAATAATCATTTCAAACTCTTTACAGACCCATCAGAGAGTTGTTTAATCCATTTAAATCCAAATATAGATCAGATTCAGATCCAGTGTTATTTCTACTGTAAGGGTAGAACAACTTCTTATTCACAAATTCCATGTTATAATGGCATGAAAAATATCCACAGGAAAACGCAACCATGAAATTCAAAGACACAACAACAGATTGTACGCAAGACCGCTGAACTTCTCTTCTCTACTTCTCAAGTGTCCTATAATATGCCAAGCTTCTGTAATGTAAAAAAAAACAAAACACCAAAATGATAAGTTAAAGAATTTACGGTTACAAAACACAGCAGACTTTATAAAGCAATTCTGCAAACAAATATGCAAGTAAAAGACATTTATTTAAGTGCCATGAAGATGATGTCTGGTGGACGAGTGCACGAGAGGTGCCAGGACACCCCTCCTTGGAAGGGGAGCAGCAAGGTTCCTTTCCTGTGCACCCCGGCTTCTCACCACAGCACGTATGACATAAACATGTGTGACTTCCCATCACAGCATGTCTGACGTACAGCAGGTGCGATTTCTGCTTTCTCCTCAGCTCCACAGCCTTGGGAACTACGCTGCGCTTGAGGACGTGCACTTAAACTTGGTTTTCTGGTGAGGTTTGTACAAAAGTAGCAAAACAACCGGCTAACGATGGTGTCACTGGAAGAACAAGCCCACACAGGCACTAAGGGCTCAGCTGGTGACAAAGAGACCGTCGAGGCCGACTCACAGAGAGGCTCTGCCTGTGAAGCCTGGACACCTGCCGCAGTAAAGACGACCACACGGCAGTTCTACTCTGTGAGACAGGGTCGCTGTGCACTGGAATCGATGGACAGTGCCCACTAACATCAACCACTGCTGATGAAAGCGCTGCCATGGTAGGCAACCAAGTCACCTCAGTGCCCAGGCGCTGAGGGGAAGGGCCAGGGGCTCGCCAGAACATTGCAGGATGTTTTCTAGATACAAAACAACTCAACAGAAAAAAGAAAAAAATAGCCTAGTGGACATTCCAAGTTAGTAACTTTTCAAGCAGAAGGGAATAGAAATGTCGATTCTGTTCATTATATAAAAATAGAATTCACTCCAGAAGAATGTTAATGTTGGTTCATCAAACCCGGTCCATGAGTGCATCCGGGCCGCTGCCCAGGCGCTGGAGGGTCCTGGTTACAGCTGCTGGCTGGTGAAGAAGGACTTGGTCTCCCGGCAGACGGGGTTGACACACAGCGGGCAGCTCAGGGTCAGCTGCTTGGAGCAGCGCTCATTGGACTGGAGGTGCGTGAGGACCAGGTCAGCCAGCGCCTTACAGACAGACAGACAGACAGCAGGGGGTAAAGGTTAGTCAGGAGTGACCTCCTCCCCTGGGCGAAGATAATCACTGTGGTGAGGGGGCTGCTTTTGATCTGAGCTGGGCATCCTCTGACACAATCCGACAACACAGCCCCTCTCCCAGGAGGCCTCGGCTGGGGGGCAAATGAGGGTGGGGAGGTCAGAGCCTGAGCCCACGTCTCCCGGGTGTGGACCAGGGGTGTGGTGGACGTCAAGAGGCTGGGGGCTGTCCGAAGGGGAAAAAGAGGGCACATGGGAGGAATTCTACTTTATTTTTGTAATTCATTGGCACTCCTTGTTCTAATGTGTGTGTGAAGACCAGGATTTGCCGGGGCTTCAGGGAGGGGCCTGGTACCTTGTAGAACAGTGGGTTCCCGTTGAGAGATTCCACTCTGCGGATGTTCTCGACGCCGCACTGCAAGTAAGGAGAAAAAAAAAAGACTAAATGCATGGGCTTTATTTTGCATTTGTTTTTTTATTTCCCTAAGAGGTGGGCTGCTACCGAAAAGAAAAAAGACACAGAGAGAGAGCGAGAGAGAGACAGAGAGAGGGGGAGAGAGAGAAACACACACACACACACACACACACACACACACACACACACACACACACACAGAGCGAGAGAAGGAAACCAGCACAGCCCCACGCACAGCTCAGTCTGACTTCAAAAGCCTTCAAGGCAGCAAGGGGGCGCAGGGCCAGGCCCCACATCTGCTCATCTCCATCTCTGTTATCACAGATTGCCCTTCGGCTTCTGTGTCCACTGCCACATGTGGTTTGCTTCTGAACCAGTTCTGAGGTTACACTTTCTGGAATCCTACGGTCCTTCCAATCTGCTCACCACTCTTTTTTCATCCGTCCTTCCTCGGGCCTTCTGCAGACTCTTACTCAAGTCAAACGCTGCTTTTATTATGTCAATTTTGTCAGACCCTTTTTGATCGCAAGTGCCAAAATGAAGCAAATTGGTCTCTGGGCCAAAGAGTGTGTATATGGACCCTGGACTGGCTTCAGTTCAGGGCTGAGTTTTTTATTTTTACAGAGAACACTTCTCTGAACAACTTGAGGCTCTTTCTCCTCCCGTCCTGCTGCCTCCTCTGAAAACACGGCTGACCTGTCCCAATTCAAGAACGACCTCAGTGCCATGGAGCTGTACCTCGGAGAGCCAGGTTCACCCCTGCCCTTCAAGCAGATAGCTTTCCAGGGGCTTCATCTTGAAATTAAAAGGAGACTTGGTGGCACAGGGTTAGGCACCTAGCTAATAACCTGAAAGATGGCAGTTCAAATCCACTCAGTGGCTCCACTGAAAAAACACCTGGCACTTGGTTCCCATAGAGAGTTTTAAAAAAAAAAGTCAAATCCAGTGCATCGTGTCAGTTCTGACTCACAGCAACCCTACAGGAGAGAAGGTCCCATAGAGTCTCCAAGCCGTGATCCTTACAGGAGCAGACAGCCACAGGTCAGAGCGGTTTGGTGGGTTTGAACAGCCCATGTCTTGGTTCACAGCCTGATACTAACTGATGTTTAGGCTGGCAGGTAAGCCTATCCAGGAATCCTCCCATAAAGATTACAGTCCATAAAACCCTCAGCGTTTCTCTGCTCTGTCACATGGGGTCACTCTGAATTGGAAGGGACTTGTTAACACACAACAAAAACATCTTTAACATTAACATCAGGAGACTGCCATGAGAGAAAAGCTGAGGTTCAGCAAATGCACGGCTTTCAATCTCTCAACTTCGAGAGAGGTTTATTTTCAAGGTCCATGTCCAAGCTCTGTGCAAACCTGAGATTTAGCAGCTTCTTCCTACAGGGAAATCCAGTAAAGTGCGTATCAAAAAGGGAACTGTATATACTCCTAACATTCCATATCTAGGAATTTCACCCAGGAAAACAAATGGAAAATGCACAAAGAAGCATATTTATGACTAAGCAGTTCACTATAGTGAAAACCACACCTTAAATATATACTAATCATTGATTTATTGGAAAAGATAATATCATTTTAGGGGAGTTATGATGACCAAGTGACAAGTAGTTGCACTGCAAATGAAAAGTAAGTAGCTTGAATCTCCCAGTTACTCTGAGGGAGAAAGATTGGCAGTCTCCTCCCATGCAATTTACAGTGTCTGAAAACCCACGGGAGGGTCAGCTGTGAGTTGGTTCTGACTTAATGGCACTCAACTACAACTGTTAGGTACACAGCATATTTTTTTTTGTTATAACCTTTTTCTTTTAATTAATTTTAATAGACATTTACAGAGGTTTTGGATTTCCATTCATTCATTGCCGCACTTTTCTCCCTGCCCACCCCTCCCCACCAGTTCGCTCCCTTCTCTGAAAAGAAAAAGAAAAAAAAAATTCCTTCATTAGTACACAATTCCCCCATCCCTTCCCCCTACCCCCACCCCAAGTACACTTCTCTATGCAACCTTAATTCTGGATTCCTGTGCTAACCATAATAATCATGTATCACCTCTAATCTGTACACAGCTTATTTTTAAGCAAAGAAAAATGTCAAACCAGTAGGAATAAATATAACTTTTTTAAGTACGTAGATGAATATAATTTTTATGAAAGTACGCAACTGGATGAAAAGACGAACAGATGTTACAGATTTCTGAGAAGAAAGCTACGATTGAGTTCTCTTCTCTTCATTAGACTTCTCTGAACTCTCTGAACTCCACTATTTTCATCAGCAAAAAAGCAAGAAAGCTTTTCAAATTCTGGGGCGGGGTGGCAGGGGATATTCCAACTATTTATTAAAGAAAGTGGTTTTAAAGTTTTAAAGTCAGTGCATTTGCCTATACGAATAGTAAGTCAACTACAGCTCGGTGGTTTTCCTTACCCACTATCATGTTATTAGTTGCTACAGAGCCTTGGTGTCACAGTGGTTAAAGCACTAAACTGCCAACCGCCATGATCTGATGACCCAGGCCCCACACAGGTGGAAGATGTAGCAGTGTCCCTCCCCTACACTTACAGCCTCAGAAACGCTGGGAGAAGTTCTACCCTAGGGGAGCTCTGGTGGCCTAGTGGCAAGAAGCTGCAACTACAATCCCAGAGGCGCACGGTTCGAATCCACCAGATGCTCTGCTGGGGAAGGAGGGGAAATCTCCTCCTGTACCAGTCAGATCTGATTTGATGGTACACGTACACACACACACACACACACACACAAGTTCTACCCTGTGTTACAGGTCACCGTGAGTCACACTGACCCTAGTGGCTGTTGGATTTTGGGTATGAGATTTGCATTAACTTTATCCAAAGAATTTGGTCTTTGCTCTTAGCTCTTGACAGATTTAAAATTAAAAAAATTGTGTCTAGAAATTTAACCTAGAAAAACAACTGGAAAATACACAAAGAATTATATTTATTACTGAGTAGTTCACTAGGGGAGTTCTCGTGGCCTAGTGGTAAGAAGCTGTGCTGCAATCCCAAAGGCACGTGGTTTGAATCCACCAGCTGTCCCACGGGATAAGGATGGGCAGTCTCCTCTGGTGTGACTAAATGCCTTTAAAACCCAGCTAGGTGTCAGTTCTGACTCGAAAGTACACAACAACAGTTCACTACGGTGAAAAATCATATCTTAAATATATACTAATCACTGATTTATGGAAAAAACATAGTATCTTTTAAAAAAATTGCATTTTTTTTTAAAAAAAAGGGGTTCTCAATTTCCCTAGTGGTCTAAGTGTCTAGCACAAGGACCCCAAACCAAATAGGTCATAACAGAGAGAGGGGACTCTGGGAGGGGGGCTGGCTAGAAGGAACCCCATGTCTACGTAATACTCCCTGCTCATCACAGACCTCAGGGGGGTGGGGCTGCGGTTTGCATTATACCATGGCCCCCCCACCCCCGGACACCTTATCTAAGGACGAGCTCCTGAACCCTGAAACTCAAAGTTCTCAGGAGCTGGCTTCCTGTGCCCTGTACCTGGTGTGCACCTGGTGAACTCTGACCTGGGGAGAGTGTGAGTGGAGGGGACGCTGCCTGCACAGAAGGTCTCAGGGCTGAACAGAGAGGTAGAGTTGTGGGGCAGGGGCAGGAGGGTGCAGGGAGTGGATCTGGTTGAACATTTGCTATGTATTGACTCAGTCACTGATAGCTAACTTACTTATGAAGTAAAGCAGCTTAGTAATACAAATGACTGTGAAGGAGCACTCCCATTCAGACAGAAACTTGGGTTTGGCACAAACCTGCGTGCACAGTTTCCGAGCACACCTCTTCAGAGCACGCAGCCAGCTCAGGTGGCTGAGGGGTTCAGTGAGCGACCCCCACAGATAACCCTGCACCCTCACTGCAATCAATCACAGCTTTCCCATAAGCCCCTTCTCAGAACTGCTGCCCTTACTTCCTCAGCTCTGACTGGAGGCCACTCCCCACACAACCCTGGTGGTGGGGGGAGGCTGGGGACGGGGAGTGGGCTGCACTTCCCCAACATGCTCATGCTGCCCTGCACCTGCCGTCCAGCCTCAGAGAACCCAGAGGGGGCGAGGTGTTCTCCAAGGCCAGGCATCCATCCATCACCCCGCGGATGGCCAGAGCAGCAAATGGGGGGACAGGGTGTCGTGGGGACCCACAGTTCCCATAGAAACCACACTCACAGTGGGCCCAGGGTGCAAGCCCACCCTCAGAAACCAAGAGACAGAGCTGCAGCAGTTTTTCTCCAGCCTGAATGGAGACCCACATCCATCTTCCCCACATGACACTAAGGACGGTTTCTGTTATTTCAATACGCAGATTGATCACACTGCAGGCGTGGACGGCTAATTAAGGGAACGCATAAGCAAGGCTGAGGAAATGACCGCACACCAGCTTCAGTGATGCCGTCCTCTTGTACTAAGTGAGACAGTGACACCACAGCCCAAGTCCACGGAGGAACATGGCTGAGCGACACGTTTAAGTACCTGCAGAGATGGCCCCCTTTTCCAACAGGTACCTTGGACAGAGAAACTGGAGCCCGGCACTCACCTCGCTGGCGAGGACCTGCGCGTACTCGATGTCCAGCTCGTACAACGTTTCGATGTGGTCACTGGTAAAGGCGATGGGGACCAGCAGGATGTTCTTCCGGCCCCGCTTACAGAGCCCTTTGATAGTCTCGTCCGTCTGCGGGCCCAGCCAGGCCATAGGGCCAACCTGTGAGAAGGGAGGGTGAGCAGACAGGCATCCACTCCCAGCCGCTGCCCCTACACACACCTGCCTTAGAGGGGCTCAGGTCACGCGACACCTACTCCAATTACTTTGGTATTTCCACATGTAAGTTGAACCTTCTAGAAGTTGTTATTGTTGTTAAGTGTCGTCGAGTTGTAGACGACTCATGAGCAACCCTAAGAATGAAAAACCTGAACATTTGTATAACTTTCATAGTTTCTCCACATTCAGAGAGTTTCCAGAGGCACGCTATCTCGGAAGTGGATACCACTCCTGCTTTCAAGCTTGTTTTAATCGGGAAGCTCCACCAAACACTGTCCACCATGCATAACCATTATCGCATTTGACACATCAGTGTCACAGTGTTCAGCATCACAGAAACCACTGGTTACCTCTGTACAGCAAATGGACAGACCAGTGCTGTACCACTTAGAAGAATGTTCGACCAAAAACAATTAAAACAAGGCCTGAGGGCTGCAGATTAAAATCACCCACATTTGGCTTGGTAGCATCACTTTCTGTCCACTTGGCCAACAGAGCTTTCTCTGTATAGTTATAAATAACAGTATGTGGCATTACAATCAAAAGGAATATACTAAATCAACTAGCCAGTGGGTCTTGAGTCCATCGGACTCGCTTTCCTTCTAGCAGTGGTGAGCAATCAGGATACAGTCCAAGTGACTGGTCCCGAGCTGACCGTTTTATAACTAAGTCCTAAAACAGACTTTCCCAAAAGGCCTGTCTGCCAGCAAGCATGGGGAGGCCACCCACCTTGGACTGCCACACCAGCCGGTAAGGGTTGGAGCAGCCCAGCTTCTCCATGACTCTGTGGACAGTGGCTCCTACCTCCTGAGGGTAGGGGTCCCCTCTGTTGACCACCTGCAGTGGAGACACAAAGGTTCAGGTGGTTTAATGTGACAATGTGACTTTCTTAGGTTTGATCATTTTACTACAGTATATAGATGTATCTAGCAAAGCTGGGTGAAGGAAACAGGGAAGTTTTCTTTTTGCTACTTTTTTATCAGTTGAAAATTATTGCTAAATGGGGAAAAAAGTCATTAGAAACAAATGCCCTGGAAAGTTTTAGAGGCATATTCTTCCTTTCTAAGGCCTGGGCCTCCCTGCCCTTCACACCCCTCATAGACGCCTGGTATTCTTCAGTCCTACAGGGGACCCGGCAGCCACAGAAAACCAGGAAGGAGCATGTCCATTCCTGGGGACGGGGAAGGGACATGAGGAGCTGGCTGAGATGAGAGAAGGCCACACCTGGAATTGTTCACGTATAAAACATACTTCTCCTGACACGCTCTCCTCATATACAGGATGGTTATCAGAAGGATGAGGCAAGGGAGGAGGGTGAACATGCAGCAGGATTTGATGACACCAGAAAGGGAAATCCCAATGTCCAGGATCTCTAAGGCCACCTACTGCCGAGAGCAGGGACTGTGATGCGGCTGAAGGCCGGAGGTGCGGCCACCAGATGGCAATCGCGGCTGGCAGGCACTCGGGGCCCCAGAAACCTACAGCTCACACCACTGACCACTCATACAGCTCAGCCTCTAGGGAGATGTCCATCTCCATCACCCCAACTGGAAAAGCCACATTTTCAGGACAGGCTATCAGCTCTGAGCTGATAAAGGAATGTGCTTATTCTAATCCCTCACAATAAGCAAATACATCACAGCACACTAGCTCCATGACTCTATTTCGAGGAACACATCAACTGGGTTTAAATTGCAGTATTTTCACTAACACTCCAGGGTAATGTGAAAAACTATCTCAGTAAGTGAAACACTAGAGTCGTCTTGGGAAATACCTGCAGACCGGACCCCAGTCCATGGAGGCTGAAGGTGTGGATCTGAGCATTCTTAGAATGGTGGCCCCCAACTGCACCCACCAAATACCATGCTGAGAGCCTTCCGGTCTGTGACAAGGACTTCTCTTAACTATCCAACTTCTTCAAATTCCATGTATCTGATTAGCTCTTCAAAGGACTGTTTCAAAAGCATTGATTAAGTCATCTTCTATTTATTATAGATGTTGACCATCACCATAGGTCACACGAGTTCCCTGAGATTTAAGTCAACACCTATGTATGGTATGACCCAGTGAATTAGCTGTCAGGAGACTTCAGGAGATTGATACAATTCACATAAAGTTGAGTCAGTTGGGGCCTTATTCTTGTATTATGCTTGTGATGTTATGATTATGTTGTGATGCTACATTGTTCTGTCACATATACAGAGAATGAAACTGTCCAACAATCATAAATAGAAAAAAACAACCAAAAAACAAAAAACGTTCTTACTTACAGACATCGGCAGCGAGTGAGCAGAAAAGAGAATGACCACGTCACTCCTCTTGTCCGGGGGGAAATGTTCCAGTTCTTTGAGAATGTGGTCGGCAAAGCACTGTGGGAACACCGGGAAAGGAGGGTCAGGAGACAGTGGGAGGGAAGGCAGGCCCCCTCCTGAGTGAGGGCTGTGGGGAACACCTCTGAGCTGCCCTCACAGAAAGGAATGTGTCTTTAAAAAAAGAGAAATAAAAGTTGAGTGATCCTTGCTCTGGTTCATCATCAGAATGGATTCGAACAGTTGCTGGGGCCCAGGGAATTTGCTGGGAAAACTTCTGAAGTTTGATAATGGTGCGGGGGCCCTGCTTCCCTGGGGAGGAGTGGGCTCACTTCCAGATGGGAAGGAGACACAGCCGCTGGGCTAGCAGGAAAAACGCTGACGGGGTCTTTCTGAGCCCTTCGTACTGTGGCGTTCGGGTGTGTATCACATCAGACATTGCAAAGGAAGACGACACACTCTTCTAGTTCTGCAGCCCTTGCCTACAAACCCCACTGGACTGCATTTCCTGAGGACAGACAGAGCCGGCAGCTCGCCCCTTACCCTCACCGAGGGGCAGATGCAGTAGGTTTGGAGGCCATCCGTCACATCTGTGGAATGTGGCCCAGAAGGTGGTCCCTTCCCCCCTCTGATCTCTGTCCACCAGACCCGTGAACTCCCCGCTAGCCGGCACTTTCTGACTCCCATCGATAGGTGCTGAAATGCCAGATCTGAAGAGGTCTGCTTTCATCTCCCCCTTTAATCATTCCTTGTCATTTAAGCTATAAAGGAAATGCTGCAAAGGGCAGTAATGGGTCAATTGACGAGATCGGAATACGAACGTAGAGTAGATACTGGTATCAGTGCTGCATTTGCTGAAGTTACTGTTATGTGAGAAAATACCCCAGATCTGAGGAAGTACACGCGTAAGTATTCAAATGCAATGGGAGAGGGTGGACGTATTATAACTTACTATCAAGTGGTTTGGGAAAAGGTTATGTGCTTTTACACACAC
Organism: Elephantulus edwardii; assembly: GCF_000299155.1. Classification (NCBI taxonomy): domain Eukaryota; kingdom Metazoa; phylum Chordata; class Mammalia; order Macroscelidea; family Macroscelididae; genus Elephantulus; species Elephantulus edwardii. Next base: position 10,742,700 of record NW_006399853.1, read on the forward strand.
ACACACACACACCCTCATGGGTTCTATATTAATAATAGGACAAGCTAGGTAAAGAATCTTGGAAGGAGGAGTGGCACCCACTTCCATAATAGCTTGCCTCCAGAAACCCTATGAACCTGGAGAGAGGATGAAGGGCGCCCAAGCGTCGAGGACTCTCCTTCATAGGGTCGCTATGAGTCGCCTGCGATTCGACGGCACTTAACAACAACAGGCAAAGAATAGAAGTGACTTCCTTATACTATTCTCAGTCTAGCATTTTTCTCCATGTTTGGTGTTTCTGAATAAAAAGTTTCTGAAATAATGAGTACTGCATAAATTTTCATTTGTAAGTATTTTGAGGTTGTAGTGTTAATACGCCAGAATGAGCAAGCTCTTTGCTGACCAAATTCCAATATTATTAATCTTTCTAGAACCTGAAAATCTGGTAGATAAATAAAGTGTGGCACTAAACGGGAACTAGTGAATTAGTTTCCTTTTCAAATTTTCTCATTTGCCTACAGTGTAAATGTGGTAAGGCTGAATACAAACAAAAATAATACATTTACTCTTGCGGACTTTACAGTGTTTAGAAATTAGGGACACTCAGAAAAAATGAGATTTTGGACAACAGCCCAGATGGGAGATCAACTTCAAAGTTTATGGGGAGTCTGGGATTTAAGAGAAATAGCAATATTAATTAATAATAATAGTAAGATAATGCTCATGTAATTCCTGTCTATGATAAAGTGGATTAAAAATCATAGAAAAGTTTTCATCTTAGTTTCCCAGTATCTTCTAGTTATCAAAACTCCTCATATACTTCAAATTAGGAATAAATTCTATAAACTTGACTTCCAAAATAACTCACATCATTTCTGATGTTAGTATAGCTCTTCTTGAAAAAACCTTTAGTAAAGACACAACTGGTGTGGGTGTGGCAGTTGAGGGTGTTTGGAGGCCTGGACCCTGATCTCCATTCTGTACCCCACCTGTAGACCCTGGTCCCTATCTTGAACGCCATTTGCAGATCCCATCCAGATCCTGCACCCCCTCTGCAGACCCTGATTTCCAGCCAACACCCCATCTGCCGTCCCTCCTCCTGACCCCGCAGCCCATCTTGAAGACTCAGCCTGATCTCACACCCCATCTGCTAATCCCACTCTCAGCTCATCCCCAACTCCCACCCCATCTGCAAACCCCATCCCGATCAGGCACCCTATCTGCAGACTCGGATCCTGAGCCCGACGACCCCGCACCCCATCAGCAGACCTCGATCCCCAGCCCACACCCCCACTGTAGCCTCACGGAGGGCCTCCCCTCTGCACAATGAAAGGGCACCTCGCTCCCAGCCTTCAATCACCACCACTGCCAGACACACTGCGGAAATTCCCTTTCATTTCTCCAACAGAGACTTCCTCAGTTAAGAAGCCTCTCCATCTTTCCACTTCCCCCCTTTTCAAAGGCCTGAATTTTAATGTGGCGCTAATCACTCCTCCTTGGGCAGCAGGTGCTTCGCAGACCCCTCTGCATAGACCCCTCTGCTTCTCCCACATGGCAGCTCTCCCCTCTCACACCCCGTTTCCTGCTCAGGGAAGGGGGTGCTTGGCAAGCGGGACAGATTCACAGAACACATTGACGCCCGCATCCAGGCAAGGTCCCTTCTTTCCACTTTTAAAACAGGATTTCCACTCTCAGCCTTAATATCTTTCATCAACTGCAGGTCCAGGGACCCAGGCAATGCTGGGAAGAATGAGGCCACTTTCAATAACATCCAGCACCATCTAGTGGTCTGAGACTTTAAGTGTCCAACCCCAGGAATTTGAAAAAGTTAACAGAGTGAAGGCTCAGGGAAAGACTTGGCACATAAATACCCTACAGTCTGACCTCAGATAACTCAAATACAGAAACGTCCACCAAGAGAACAAAATAATGTTCTTGGAATTACCAGCCAGGTTTCCATATTCAAAAGGGCAGAAGTATGCACAAATAGCAACAAAAAGGCATTAACTTTATAAAAACACAGTTTTAACAGATTCTCCAAAAATAAACTGTTAAAAGAAATATTATGTACTCTGTAGAATATGGCCATATGAATGCCACAGACCTATTCATCTATGAAATCATCGTATCTGAAATGTCAGCTCCTTAGAAGAGAGGATGGCGGAGGGACTCTTTCTACGAAGATGGCGCCAAAAGCGAAGAAAGAAGCCCTTGCCCCTCCCAAAACTGAAGCCAAAGCAAAGGCATTAAAGGCTAAGAAGGCGTCCTGAAGGGCATCCACGGACAAAATAAAAAGAAGATCCACACATCACCCACCTTCCAGCGGCCCAAGACGCTGAGACTCCAAAGGCAGCCCACATACCCCTGGAAGAGCGCCCTCAAAGAAACAAGCTTGACCACTATGTCATCATCAAATTTCCCCTGACCACTGAGTCAGCCATGAAGATGATAGAAGATCACAACACACTTGTGTTCATTGTGGATGTCAAGGCCAATAAACACCAAATCAAACCAGCTGTACAGGAGCTACATGACACTGATGTGGCTAAGGTCAACACCTTGATTAGGCCTGATGGAGAAAAGAAGGCCTATGTTCGACCTGCTCCTGACTATGATGCTTTGGATGTTGCCAACAAAATTGGGATCATCTAAACTGGGTCCAGCTGGTTAATTCTAAATACAAATTTTTCTCACCAAAAAAAAAGGAGAGGATGGCAAGACGGCGACTCACATAGCAAACATGTTCTCAGGAGGGAGAAGGATCTCATGTTTGGTAAAGCCGAGTGTTGGCGAACGGAGGGAGAACCTCAGTGAGATGGACTCACACGGTGCCGACAGCGGCGAGCGTGGCCTGCGAGGCTGGACAGGGCGTGAGAGGCTGGACAGGGCGTGAGAGGCTGGACAGGGCGTGAGAGGCTGGACAGGGCCCGAGAGGCTGGACAGGGCGTGAGAGGCTGGACAGGGCGTGAGAGGCTGGACAGGGCCCGAGAGGCTGGACAGGGCCCGAGAGGCTGGACAGGGCCCGAGAGGCTGGACGGGGCCCGAGAGGCTGGACGGGGCCCGAGAGGCTGGACGGGGCCCGAGAGGCTG
>NW_006399853.1:10745868-10750025 GCF_000299155.1 Elephantulus edwardii
GAGAGGCTGGACAGGGCCCGAGAGGCTGGACAGGGCCCGTGAGGCTGGACAGGGCCTGCGAGGCTGGACAGGGCCAGGCACTTCCATGGGACACAGGGTCCCTGCTGACCTAGGGAGCAGCCGTTAAGCTGAAGGAAGAGTCTGACCTTTTCAGTCTTTCTCTTCCCAATGTAAGTGAAGAATTTAATCTCTCTTTCAAAACTTCCATCATCCAATTAAAGGTCAGGAAGTGTCAGGCTGAGGGGCCAGTCCCTGACTGGCACGTGGGTGAGGGCCCCCGCTTACCTGAATGAGCAGGGGGTGCGTGGGCCACCTGTCGATGGTGCTCCACCTCATCCTCGGCTCCCTCCCGACCCCACTGTAGAACCTGTAGATGGCGTTTAAGCTGCTGCCTGCAATGGAGGGGGCGGGGGGGGCTCATTTAGGACATGCATTTGGAGGACGATGAAAACAGAAACTAAACTGCAAAAGACTGCGGTTAGAAGTTCCAAATAGATAACTGCTTTTATACCACATCAGAGTAATTATAGTCCAATACTTTATAAGCTACATATAGATTGAACACTGCGAGAGTTCTGCAGAAGGAATGCCAAGTTGGACTTTAATCAAACCATAGTCAACCATAACCACCACCACCAAAAAATAAACTCCTTCCAATATTTCCCATGTTAAATGGGCACTCTTGTTTTTAAAACGGAATGCCACTTTTTCTTCATTCATCAGAATATTAGCATATCAATAAAAAGAAAGTTTATTACGCAAACCTAGAAAGTGGGTTAAGGTCCATGAACTGATCCATTTACCCAACTGCATTCAAGGCTTGAACACTGGCAGCCGCTGCCTTCCAGCTGCCATCTGTAATGCGTGCAGACTGGCCAGTAACTCAAGGAGCAGGTGAACCGTGAGACTTCAATGACACCCGTGTTTCAGGGAGACACGAACTGCCATTCAAACCTCAAATGACTAAGCCTTTCCTTCAGCCCTCGGCTTGCCTGGCTGGTTTTTAAGGGTCACCAAATGCACCCTCGTTGCAGAAGCAAAGCCCTTACCTGTGGTTGAGCAGCTGTACTGAGGGTACTGTGTGAAGGCAACAGCTCTCTCAAGCCCGTCCCTCTCCATCTCTTCAATGGCTTCTTCAGTTAAAGGGTGGACATACCGGAATCCAATGTAGTATTTGTGAGGGGCTATCAGGAAGTCCATGTGGAAAGGAGAAAGTATTCATCTTAATATACGTGGAGTTGTTCAGCATAATGTAATGTTCAAAGAACCAGTAACAACTCCATTTCCTCCAACCTGGAAAAACGTGGGTAGCTGTAGAACATTCCTTGGACCTTATCCAGTCTTTGGCTGACACTAGGATTTTCAATGACTGTTTTCTGGGATTAAGCTCCTGTTTACTCTAAATAAGTTTTTAAAACTCGAGCTTCTACTCATAATAGGCTTTGTGTCAGAATCGAGAAGAGGGAGGACAGAAGAGACCCTAATTATAAGGTGCAGGAGCGGCATCCAGTTCCTAAACAACAGGCCTCCGGAAACTCTATGAACTTTGATAAATGACGATAGTTATAGAAAGGCTTCAGGTTTGTTCACAGGGTCGCTATGAGTCGTGCTCAACTTGACGGCAATCAGCAACAACAACAAGAAGCCACTAGGTTTATCATTATTATTATTACTAGTTCTCCTTAAACCCCATTTTCAAATAAGGAAGCAGTGACTCAGAGGTTACTTCCCTTGTCCAAAGTCACATGCAGTAGATGGTCCACCTGGAATTATAACCTGGGTCTCCCACCCCAAAACCCACACTCATCCACACCCCAGCCTGCTTCTTTCTCCACCAATTGCCTTAGACTTCAGTCACCAGTTTTATACAATGAAATACAATACACATAACTTCATATACATTGGAATACTCACTAAAAGTCCACTGAGAACAAGAAATTAAAATGACAAAAAAAAAATCACAAAAAACCCAAAGAGCGCTTAAACTGAAGGCATCAAGAGGCATTTAAAGTAATAGTTGTTCCTAGTGGCAAGACGCTGCACTGCAATCCCAGAGGTGAGTGTTTCAAATCCACAAGATGCTCTGCTGGAGAAGCAGGGACAATCTCCTCCTGTATCAGTCAGAGCCAATTTGACGGCGCACACACACACAAATAATAAAAATAAAATTTAAAAAAAGGTAATAGTTGTTGGCACTGAGGTAGCCCAAGCCAGTCGCCTGCACCTACTTATTCCCCTGTATCTCAAAAGCATATGCAATCACATGATTTCTTTTTTTCCTCCCACACTGCAGTGAAGTTGACCCTAACTCCCAGTGATCTCATGTCTTCAGAGCAGATCTGTGCTCCGGGGCAGAAAAGGGTTTTCAATGGCTGAGCTTCCAGGAGGAATCTTCCAAGACTTTCTTCCAAGGGGCCACAGGGTGCATTTGAACTTCCAACTTTTTTGTTGGCAGCCAGGTGTGTTAATGATTTGCACCATGCAGGCCCTCCCAAAATTTATTACGCATCTATAAAATTTTAAAAAACTGTTAAGTTTCCTGCAGTTACCTTGTCTGGTTCCTTGCCATTTCATCGGATTATATGTAATTTATGTGAAGAGATGACACTGAATGGGCATATTTAAATGCTAAATAATAATAAAATCAAGATGATGTCATTTCCCAAAGCATGAGCAAATACGGCAACTAACAACATTATACTTCATGTGAAGTGAAGGCACGGATGGTAGCGAGGCTCATCCGTGTATGTCCACGGACATCCCTCCATCACCTGATTTAAGGAATGATGAAACAATGGAATGCCATCAAGGGCAGAGCATTGTTGAGAAGCTTATATGAACATGGAATAGACTGTCTGAATTTTTGGTGGGGATTTTTAAAAAGCACAAGAAGGAAAGAGTACAGACAGAATCCTTTTTGGCTGCACATCTTTTGAGGCTTTCTTTAATGAGATCTGATGGACTGAGGTACATAAGACACGAGGATATGACCCTGTGAGCAAGCTTCTGAAAGACTGACTGTGCAAATATTATGTGGTTCCTGCTAAAACTGCCAACAGTCACAATGTCATTAAGTCCACTTTTAAACAACTGCGGGTGATCTGCACTGAGGTCTAAGTGGAATTTGCTTTCTAATCTATTTTGAGACAATACACTTATCAGACTGACACAGTCCAATCCCCCCGTGCTAGCCAGCCAGCCAGCCAGCCAGCTTCCCGAGCTGCTTTCCACCTGCGTGGTATCTGCACATCACAGTGAGAGTTCTCCAACAGTCCGGAGAGGCAGAGACTGCCGGGGCAGATAAAGGCAGGGTGGGAAGCCACCTTCTCAAGTGAGAGAGTGTTCTGGAAAGATAACGCGTTCTCAGCAGGCCATTCAGGGACAGCCTCCAGTGAAGCAGAGTGTGCTCTCGGACAGGGTCCCCGCAGCAGGCCCTTCTCACCACGGGGTCCCTGAAGCTGGTTCCTATTATCATGTCCACTTTAGAGCTGAGGTTTCCTGAGGTCAATAACCTGTCCCCAGGTCACACAACAAGGAGTGGGGAAGCTCGATCAGCAGAGAGAACTCTACTCTCATCCATTAGACCTCTCTAAAGACAACTGGCCTGCTTACTGGGCAACACTTCCACTTACAGCCTCCGTAGATAACATGACTCACACAAACCGCCAAACTGCAGACTTAAGTGTATTTTGGGTTTAGATTTCCATTCTATTTCGCGACTCTTTCTTTTACACTTCTCAACGAGTTCCTAAAATGACAGCAGAGCACCCTAACTAAGTGAAACCAATTCCAAGTCACATCTGTTGACATAACTCACTGAACTGGGTAATCTTCTAGGGAGCTCTCACTGCCTAATGGCAAGAAGCTGCGCTGCCAACCCAAAGGTATGTGGTTTGAATCTGCCAGCTGCTCTGGTGGAGAAAGATGGGAAATCTCCTGGTCCATGTCATCTCCTGCCTCTGGAGGGTCAGCTGTGTGCAGCTCCGGCTCGTTGGTAAACAACCACAAATGGTAAGAGGACAGGTCTGCAGAGCTGGCGGCTCTCCGGGCCTCCACATTAGCTATGCCAAACAACTCCTATTCCTAAAACACAGCAGCACGAAACCTTGATGTCGACTTGTATCACAGTATCTTGACTAAAGATGACTTTTCCTAAC
>NW_006399853.1:10750223-10761705 GCF_000299155.1 Elephantulus edwardii
CACACAAAAATAATTTTAAAAAAATATTTTAAAAAATAAAAAAAACACACTCCTCCTTTTCTAGGGAAGAAAGGATAACAAGGGGAGAGGAATAAGAGAGGAGAAGGGTACAAAGAACAGGAAGCTGGAAGGAAAGAAAGTAGGAGGGAGGGAGCTGACGGGCACCCTGTCCAAAGGGGCAGGTCTGCAGGCCCAGGTTTCACGTCCACACAGTGAAGGTACCTGGAGCGAGCCTGGGGTCATCCTCGGCTATTCCCTTGGGTCCTCAGTGCAAAGCTCCCAAGAGGCATTTCCAACGCTGAACCTCCAGGTGACACCTTTCACTGAGCTCTGCTTTACTGTTCTGTAGATATTGCATTTTTTTGACTACTTGAAGGTTTGTGGTAACCTTGAGATAAGCATGTCTATCGGCTCCATTTTTCCAACAGCCCGTGGCCACCCTGCGTCTCTGAGCCACACTGCGTTAATCCTCACAATGTTCAGGCAGTTGTATAATGTTATTGTCCAGGCTGCACATATACAGTATAGTGTAAGTGTAAATCTTACACGCACTTAGAAACCCCCAAAGGTGTGTGAGTCACTTTATCTCTGTGCTGCTTTATTCTAGTCCAGCATCTCAGGCATGCCTGCGTGGACCTGCCTCTGCTGTCTGTCCACTCACCAGGCTTCACATCTCACTGTACTCTGGGGTCTCAGAAGGCTTTCTCTCTGCCTCTGAGGAAGACCCGCCTGAAGGTCGGGAATAAACTAAAAATTCAGAAACACGACGACACTATTTCTCAAGTGAGCTGAGCTGCCCAGGCACACGGTACAGCTTGAAGCTCTGTCCCTCCATGCAGGGGAGGTAGTGGGTACAGCTCAAGGGGACACTGAGGACTCCTTCCTACGGGAAAGGCAAGGCTGGTTTTGGTCCTGCTGAGCCAGGCAGTGCCCGGAGGATCCTCACTGTGTCACACTCCTGCCGAGTGATGACTTTGTGCATGCCTGGCAGCAAGGACCTCCTAGGTGCAAGGCGAGAAGGGCAGGATCTGTGATGGTTAAGGTCATGCTTCAGTGCAGCTGGGCCAAGACTCTCAGACATTTGGCAGTTACTGAGAGAGGTAGTTTGGTAGTTATGTAATGATGTAATCACCTTCCAGTTTGTGATTTGATACTCTTATTTTGTGCAGTGTCAATTTTCACTAAGAGTCTTTGGAGCCTAGGAAGGGGGGAGGGGGAGAGAGACACAGACACTCACACACAGAGAGAGGGAGAGAGAGAGAGTGTGTGTGTGTGTGATGGATTATTTGTAATCAATGGAGATTGATGGTGATTAAGCACAGCACTGCGAGTCCACTCATTCACATACTCAGTGTTTTCACCTTACATGTGAGCATCTGTGTACTAGAGGTCTTTCAGGCAGTTCCCTGATGCCGGCTGGCCGCTCTCTCACACCACGTACAAGCAGTCACTTAAATGTCTTATAACAGGGGAACTGCTGAGTGATGAAAGCCGCTGCTGAATGTAGCTTGTGGCTTCAGTGATAGCTCGCTAACTCGGCTCTAAATGGTGCCTGTTGTTGATCTAATTAGCTATCCACCCAGAAAGAAAAGGCAATAGTAGCCGCCTCAATCCATTTCCCATAGATTTCTGTCAAGTGCAGTGACATATGCATCTTTTATTCATGGACGGTAACTCCTGCCTTATAATCCAGCTCAATTTAACACACATCTCAAACTTCCTTTTGAAGCTAATGTTCCAAGTCTTTGGCTTTTTTTATCCGTAACGTAAGTAGGTGAACAAAAAGGCTATACAGTTAAGGACAAAGGACGATGCCTCAAGAGTGGAGTGAAGTGACTTCATTATGCAGAAACCCCACGATTCAAGGGCTCCTGGTACACAGGACACATGTGCTTTACAACACTGTTTCCAAGTTCAACTTTCAACAACGAGAGAACAAGTCCGGTGCAACATTAACTGAGAAGCTCTTTACCTGTGTGCGGGGACAGCTCGTCCAGCAGCTTCACCATCCCCTCTCCTTGCTTCGATGTCCACATCTTGATGGGGGACCCACCGCCAATCCTCCGGTACTGCTCTTGGATTCTGGGGGTTCGGCGTTTGGCGATGATTGGTGCCAGCTTACTAAATCATTTAACATGGAGGTAAGTTGATTTTATTCCACTTTAGAAACCTGAGAAATACTTTTCTACTCAGTCAAATGCTGACAAGCAGAATTTCAAGAGGTGCCTAATGAGATTAAGACTTTGACAAACAAGAGCTTGCGGTCGTGGCAAAAGCCGACTCTGGAGTCTAGATAAGAACAGGATGCACAGGACGCGGCTCTGCTCCCCAGGCCATTCTGGCTGATACCCCAAAAGCCAGGACACTGTGCACCACGCAGAGAGATGTGCATCTAGCAGGAACTAGGAAATAAAGTACACCGAGCTACTTCTTCCTCCAGCTTGAAAAAATGACATACAAACCCTACAGATCTGTATTTGTGAGCAAAGATGCATTTGCAAGAATTATCACTGCAACTGGGTAAGCAACCCATATGCTTCTCTGTGAAACACTAGTTAACTAATAATAATTAAGGCACAGAGAACAATAAAATTCTACGCAGTGTACAATGAAATTCTAAACAGTTGTGAAATGACAGTCAGATCTGCTTAATCTTTTCTAGAAGGGGTTCCAAGATACATGGCGAAGTTTAAAAAGAAATAGTAAAATATCAAGCAATGTCCAAAGCATGTTCACATTTGTGTAGAAAATGGAGAGGGCACACACCTCTGTGGAATTCTGGGTGGCATACACAGGTAATGCACTGACTAACCAAAAGATTAGAGGTTCAAATCCACCCAGTGACACCTAAGAAGAATGCCCTGGCTACCTTCTTCCAGATAATCAGCCACTGAAAACACTATGGAGCACAGTTCTATTCTGACAAAATAGGAAGTTGCAACAGGTACTAGTATTGGGGGAGAGGAGTTGTGGTGCTGGAGAAGAGTGTTGAATATACCATGGACTGCTAGGAGAACAAACAGGTTTGTCCTGGAGAGGGTGAAGCCGGAATGCTCCTTGGACTCAAGGATTCTGAAGCTTTGTCTGATATACTTTGGGCATGTAGAGAGGAGGGGCTGGTCCTTGGAGAGGGACATCACGTTTGGGAGAGTGGAGGGATAGCGAATGAGAGGAAGACCCTTGATGAGATGGATCGATTCTGTGAGTGGAATGGTGGGAATGTGTTTGACATGGCGAGGTTGGCACAGGATAGAATGGCGTTTAGAGCTCTTGTACATAGGGTCGCTATGAGTCGCAAGCAACTCAATGGCACATAACAACAACAACTGCGGGAGACAGACAGAGAGTGAGGGAGAGAGGGGAGGAGAAAGAGGGTGGGGAGAGGGAGGGGAGAGAGAGAGAAAGGGAGGGAGAGAAAAAGAGAGAGAGGGAGAAAAAGGGTAGAGAGAGAAGAGGGAGAGGGAGAAAGAAGGGGGAGAGAGGGAAGGCGGGAGAGAGAGGAGGGAAAGAAAGAGGGGGGGAGAGAGAGAGAGAGAGTGTGTGTGTGTGTGTGTGTGTGTGTGTGTGTGTGGATATGTGGCAAGGCTTCCACCTGCCATATAGGGTGACTGTGGATTGTAGTTGACTCAATAAAGATGTATATACACACATCCAGTTTATTTAATATGTCCTAGAACACATTATTTGTGTATATATACATATATGCTCATATTGTTAAAAGGCTAAGTATCCTTGAGTAGGAACTAACCCACAGCTGACTCGCCAAAGGGGCTTCAGAAGCAGTAAATCTCATGGGAGGAGATTGCCCATCTTTATCTCATGGAGCTGCTGGTGGATTCGATCCATATGTGCCTTCGGGTTAGCAGCGCGACTCCTTACCACTAAGCCACTACTGCTCCCTAACACACACACTCACACACACGTAAATATATACATATGCACGCACCTCTGAACAGTCATAGACTACTTCTAGATGGAACAGTGCTTGCCTTTGGTATGGACAACTAGGTTATCAAATACTTAGTGAACACTTTTATACCGTTTACATTTTTACTCACATGTACTAATTTTTCATCAACAAATCTACTTTGAAGGGGAAAGGGGAACCTACAACCTTCAGACACTTCAAAGCCAGCACTGAGCTCATTCTGGGAGACCACCATTCAGAAAAACTAGAGGCAGGCCTGCAAAGTGATCCCCGTACCCGTGAGGAACATGAGGAAGCTCCTCCTCAGAATAACCAATCATCCAAGGCCACAGGGCAGCGTTTGTCCAAAACCGAAGTTCATGCAGCAGGAAGGGACTGGAAAGATGGGAGAATGGAATTCAGGACCACAGGGAGGGAGTGAGGAAAGTGCTACTACTCTGAGGGGCTGCAGCTAATGGACAGAAACAGTTAAACGTTAAGCTAATTAGCTCTATATACTACTCACAGGAAATTAAAAGACACATTGCATTGGAAAGTCAGCTGTCAGAGACCTCTCCAAAGTACTGCAGAGCAACAATGTCAGTCTGGAGACTAAGGTGCATTTGATCCAGGCCATAGTCTTTGCAATTATGTGCTATGCATCAGAAAGCTTGACAATGACCAGGGATGACAGAAGGAGAATTGGGAGAATTGATGCCTTTGAGCTGTGGTGCTGGAGAAGAGTACTGATTATACCACAGACTGCTAGGAGAACAAACAGGTTCATCCTCAAGAGTGTAAGGCCACGCTGCTCTTTGGAGGCAAGGACTCTGAATCTTCGTCTGATATACTTTGGGCATGTTGCAAGGAGGAACCAGTCCTGGGAGAGGGACATCATGCTTGGGAAGGTGAAGGGACAGCACAGGGGAGGAAGACCCTCGATGAGATGGAGTGATTCAGTGACTGGGGTAATGAGGGTAAGTGTGTCAGAGACAATAAGATTAGCACAGAATAGAGCAGGCTTTAGGGCTGTTGTACATACAGTCATTATGAGTCGCAGGTGACTCGACAGCACATAGCAACAATACAGTAAGATGGTCAAAGAAAAGGACAAGAGAAAGGACTGTATCATCCACCATACAGATGGATAATAACCACTGTCTCACTGGATACTAATCAGCGACTAAACACAAAGTATGATGTCAAGTGCACGGGCTGTGTCAGATCAAGACAATCATCATTTTCAAGGCTCTGGGAGAAAGGGCCTCGAAGAGAACCCTCACTAGCTAGCTTGCTTTCTATTCTGTGAGTCTTCCAGTGTCACGTCTTTCTGATGGCTAACAGAAGTAAATAATGCCACTCTATCAGAGAGCTGTTAAACCTTAAAGTGGAGAGCCCCAGTTGAGAGGCAAGCGAAGGCACAGAGCACAGGTGTTGCAGGCAGCTTACTTCTGCAGTGGCAGCGTCATGAGGTCTCGGTCCAGGAAAAGCCTCAGCAGGAAGTCGTGGACATCCCCCAGCGTTTCAGGGCCTCCCATGTTCAGCATCAATATCCCGGTTTTGGGCTTCCTACACAAAGAAAACAGAAAGGCTGATTTAACACACTTTTTCATTCCTTCGAGGATGGGGTCCTGGAACAGTTAGCAAGCTCTCATCTAAACCCCAGGATACAAAGGTGAAGACCTGGCCATCACCAGCTCCCGGTCCTTGGGGACACTCAGGTCTCCCTGGTCCTGCGCAAGCGCTGCTGGCCTCTGACACTGGACTGCATTCGGCTGGAAATGTCTCTTTACTCAACTGTCAGCCTTGTGCTGTGGGGCTGAAGCACCTGCACAGGTGGGCACCATGTGACCTCATAGGTAACTTACCTCTTAACACCTCCAGACTTCAGTTTCCTATCGTGAAAAGAGTACTATTAGCCACCTCAGAAGTGGCTTTGAGAAGGAAATCAAGGCCCCGCGGTGGCACATGCCTGTGAGCTGTGGTGTTGGAGAAGAGCACTGAACATCCCATGGACCGCCAAAAGAACAAACATGTCTTGGAGAGGGTGCAGCCAGAGGGCTCTTTGGAGGCGAAGATAATAAAGCTTCGCCTCACATACTCTGGGCATGTTGTCAGGAGGGGCTGTTCCTTGGAGAAGGACCCGACGCTCAGAAAGGCAGAGGGTCGGTAAAGGTGAGGAAGACCCTCGACCAGGTGAACTGACATGGTGATTATCACAACGGGCTCTAATGTTGAGGATGGCCCAGGATAGGACACAGTTCAGATCTGTTGTTCATAGGTCAATATGGGCCATGCTTGACTCGACCGCACCTAACAACAACAGGTGGTACGGTGGTTTGTGCCACTGCTGATCTACAGTTGGGTAGTTCAAACTCTGAGACGTGCAGTGTCCACACGCAGCTCACTTCTGCTTCTCGAGAGCACGGCGTGGGGATCTGCTCATGTTAGGATTAGAGCAGGGAAAACCCTGCAGCACAGCACTGCCCTGTCAGAGGGTCATCATGAGAACTGACCAGATGGCAGCAGGCTGCCGGGCTTTTGGTACTTGAGTCACCCGGCTGAGCATCTCACACAGTAGGTCCTACTATACACAGAGAAGTCCTGGGCGGCCCTATAGGGGATTTTGTGTGTGTGTGTGTGTTTTTCTTAAATTTAATTTTATTTCATTATTTTGTGTGTGTACCGTCAAATCAGATCTGACAGATACAGGAGGAGATTGTTCCTCCTTCTCCAGCAGAGCATCTGGTGGATTTGAACCATGTACCTCTGAGATTACAGTGCAGCTTCTTGCCACTAGGCCATCAAAGCTCACCCAGCCCTATAGTTTCAAACCTCCAAGTCTAACATCGGCCTGTCTCTCTCTCTCTGTCACCTGCTCCTCCTTCCTCAGTTCGTCTGTGGATTATTATTCGTGTGAATTCTTGCCTGCTTCTCTGCTCCTTTCTCCAGCTCCTCCTCCTCCTCCTCCTCCTCTTCCTCCTCCATCTTTCGGTGCTTCGCACTACAATAAATGACACCCATCACTTTACACCCAGCCCTCCCTACATCCTTCATCTAAATAATCTAAGTGATCCCTGTAAGAAAAACTCCGAATGAATAAAAATACACAAAAAAAGAAAGTAAAACTCTGTAACAGAAGTTTGGGGGTTTTTGTTTGTTTTGGGTTTTTTTTTTAATTAATTTTAATGAGTTTACAGAGACTTTGGATTTCCATTCATGCCCAACTTCCCCCCGCCCCCCAATTCACTCTTCTCTTTGAAAAGTAAAACAAAAATTCTTTCACTGTTGTATAATCCCTCCCCTCAAGTCCACTCCACTATGCTGCCTTCAATCTGGACTCTTGTCATGACAATACTACCTAATCACATACCCCTTTTAAACAGTCTCGCCCCGATCTGTTTCAATGCAGTATACAAGTTTTAAGCCTGGTCACTTCAGGGAAATGAGAACGGTTTACAGATGTAAACGCTAAACTCAACAGCAGCACTGGATCCCACACTCAAAGTGACCAGCCCAGGAAGAGGACGCCCCACCAACAGCCGGTCCCAGACAACAGTCGGCCTGGGTGGCGCTGGCACCTCGCGTGTGCCCAGTGAGTTCTGACAGTGCCAAGGGAACGAGCAGCCTGGAGAAGGACCAAGCATGCAGGTGGGTGGGGTAACCAAAGGGCCTTCATGCTCTTTTTCATTTTTCAATACTGAAATCTAATTCAAATACCATAAAACTCACCATTTTAAAGTGCATCATTCAGTTACTTCCTCAAAGATTCACAACGTCACTCATCACATCGTTGAGAATATTTTTATCATCCTCAAAAGAAATGCTTTTGGTGGCCTAGTGGCAAGGAGCTGCAACTACAATCCCAGAGGCGCACAGTTCGAATCCACCAGATGCTCTGCAGGGGAAGGAGGGACAATCTCCTCCTGTACCAGTCAGATCTGATTTGATGGTACACTCACAAAAATTATAAAATAAAATTTAAAAAATGTTAAAAAAAAAAAGAAACGCCTTATCTGTCAGATAAGCACCCTTCTCCTACTCTCCCTGTTCCCCAGCAAACAGTGTGTACCAGTGGAATCACACAACAGGAGTCTCTCATGGGCTACAGCTCCCTTGGTGTCTCCCCCACTGTAGCATACATCAGCACTTTGTTTCCTTTTATGTATAATATCCTATTGTAAAATACAGAAAGGCTTCAGGTCTTCTGTTCACAGAGTCACTATGAATCGTGCTTGACTCAACGACAATCAACAACAAACATACACTCTCACTTCATTCTTCACAAGGATACAGAGAAATAGCTTCTCATCAGGAGGACAGTGTTCAGTGTGTTCTAAAACTTAATAATGTTATTGTGTAATTTAACTGGCAGTTTTTAACTCCTGCTGACAGCCTAACAGCCCAGCTTCTCAAATGAACTCTTTGCTGTTGTTGTTGCTGTTAGGTGCAATCGAGTAGAGTACAATTTACAGCAACCCAATGAACAGTCACCCTGATGAATCCTGCCTATCCTGTGCAGTCCTCCTCCTGATCTCGGCCACACTAGAGCCCACTGCTGAAGTCACCATGTCAATCCACCTCACTGGAGGGCTTCCTCTCCTTCCCTGACCCTTCATTTTTCCAAATATGACGTCCCTTTCCCAGGAATTGCTTTTCTAGCCACATGTCCAAAATACGAAAGATGAAGCTTCACCAAATCTTTGCCTCCAAAGGCTACTCTTGCTTAACTTTTTCTAAAACATGTTCTTTTGGCATCCAAGTGCCAGCTACACTACATCACAAGCTGAACCACATGAAGAAGAATATGGCATCAGGATTGAAGGGGGACAATCAACAACCTGTGTTATGCAGAGGACACAATCCTGCTTGCAGAGAGAGAAGAGGACACCGGAAGCACTTACTGAAGATCAACTGTTGGCCTTGAGGCCGTATTAGAGATTGGGCGGACGGTGCAGGAGGGGAGCAAGGTTCAGATATGTTCAGAGGGTTGTTGTGAGCTGCAGTTGACTCGACGGCACGTCACAACAGCAACGAAGGAGCCGTGGCCATGTAGTGCATAAAGTATAAGGCTGCTAAATGCAAGGCCAACAGTTCAAATCCACCCGCTGCTCCTGGGGCAAACGGTCTCTTCCTGTACAGCCTCAGATATACCACGGAAGGTCAACAAGGTGGAGCCAGCTCCAGAGCAGAGGCTTTAACACTGAAAGCTGTAATGTGAAGCAGCAGAGGATATTCAATGCATAAATGTGGCTGGTAGCCTCCTGATCAAGTTCACTGTCAGGGCATGAGGGAGAAATCGGAATTACCAGATTAGATTTCAGAATAAGAACCAATTCTTAGGAAAAAAGAAATGCTGCACTGCAAGGAGTTGAGGACATTTTCTCATTTAGAGTCCTTATAAAGAATAACTACAAAGGAGCCCTGGTGGTACAGTGGTTGAGAGCTTGGCTGCCAGGCAGAAGGTTGGCAGTTCAAATCCACCAGCTGTTCTGCAGAAGAAAGATGTGACAGTCGTCTTCCATTAAGTTTACAGGCTTGGAGACCCTACGGATCAGTTTTACTCTATCCTAGCACGTGGCAATGAGTCAGAACCCAACAGATAGCAATGGCCTTTGTCTTTTTAATAAAGATTAGCCAAGACCTCTTTTAACAATGTTGTCTTAGACCAGGGTTTCTCCACCTTGGCACTCCTGACATTCCATCCGAGATAATGCTTTGCTGTTAAGGTTTTTCTGCATGCTATAGGATGCTTCCAGGTCTCTATCTATTACAAAGCCAAGAGCACCAATTCCCCTTGACCAGCTGTGACAGCCACAACTGCCTCCAGACATCTCCAAATATCACCCAGGGGACAAAAATGTCCCCAACCTCTAGTGAGAACCGTGATCTTAAAAGAAGGTGAGTGAATCCCCCCTTTGCTTAAAACATCATCGTTTAATGGGTTTTCTGATGAGAAGGGGCAAAAAAGTTATCACTAAATTACCAAATTGGGGCTGAGTTTTCTTTCCTTGATACCTGAAAAATCCCAGTCATTATTTTGTGATTATGACGTTCCTTTAATCTTCCTACTGGTCTACCAGTGCTCTCCCGGGACCCTGAGTTTGCCCCTCAAAATCTGTGACTCACAATACATTAAATGCATTTCTCCATGGACTGCTGCCAGCTCCCGGATTACCGGCTAGAAGCCCTGGGCGAGGGACTTACCTAAGCCACAGAGGGTGTCGGCATTGAAACGAGATTTAGGACGGAGGATTTCATCTACAACACCTGAGCTCGGGACAAGAGCCGCTTTAAATGGGACTCTACTTGGCCCTGCTCCCAGCTTCACAGACCCATGTGGGTCTTATCTGTGAAACACAAGCACAGGATTTGAAAATGACTAAACAGGCATGCGCTTAATTCAACACCACGTTGTGCATGATGAGTGGTGTATTAGGGGGCCCTGGTCCCCACCCCCCAGCCCAGAACGTGCAGTACAGAGCTTTAGTTAAGGGCTTCTGTCTCTCCTGCCTCCAGACAGAGCCCATCTGAGACAACCGTCTGAATGGCCAACATTCCTTTGTCTAAATGCAAAACGGTAGGCAGTAGAACATATTTAAAACTGCTCACCTGTAAATGTTTCAGTGTTTTGCCATTTTTATATGCTGGGATTCTCAAAATAGGAGGCGTGGCCTTTGAATTAAGAAATGTACATAACAGAAATTTAAATTGATCAATTAATAAAGAAATAATAACACTACTCTGCTATCTATAGCAGGGAGCAACACAAAATATAAATAAAACCCCAGCTAACTGTTCTTTCAAACCTCTAAGGTGTAATCGGCCTGTGGCTCTCTCTGTGCACAGATGTTGGCCAACCAAGACTCTTGGGTCAAACATGCATCTTCCCCCAGACCCCCAAGTCTGCTTTATAAACAAAGTTTTAATGATACACGGAGGCTGGTCTATTCCACCCGCTGCTGGTTCATGTTACCACAGCGGAGCAGCTGCGCCAGCTATTGTACCGCCCCCAAAGCCTGACGTTCTCTGCAGTCTTTTCCCAGAACTAGTGCCTGGTCTTGTCTACACTAGTCGAAGCATGAAACAGCCCAGTGCCTCTGCAATGTGTCATCAGAAAGATTCACAAAGACACATATCCTGGCCCCAGATCTGAGATCCCAAACCTGAAAAATGGCCACAAGGCTCCACACCACAGAAGTGGGTAAATAAACGGTGATTTCATGAAATACTCTCAGCTTATTAAAATGAAGGGAAAGAAGATACCAATTTCTACGATGATATATTATTCAACAAAGTGGTAAAAGTAATATGTTCAGTAAAATTGCAGGGTAAGCATGTGTGCTGTGTGAGTACTGATTGGTGATCCCGGTTAGTGGGAGTAGGAATTGTTTTGGTTTCTTGCCTGTCTATACCCTTTAGACTGTCTCCAATAAACACATTTCTTTTACACAGATGTGATATGTTATTACTTAATAGAACTATATACTTAACATTTTTGTTTCATTTTAATATTACATAAGAAGGTGTGTGTGTGTGTGTGTGTGTGTGTGTGTGTGTGTGTGTGTGTGTGTG
>NW_006399853.1:10761855-10765659 GCF_000299155.1 Elephantulus edwardii
CCCCTATAATAAGGTGATATTAATAGTTTAATATCACATCTTTCATGAGGATATTAGGATTTAATGTTAACACTATGTATGTTATTTTTTTACCACTAGGAAAACACAGTAATGAAGTAACTTTTCTTCCACAGTTCACAGAAAATCAGTTTTTCACTTTACCACAAATACTAAGTATTACGGGTATTCTGTGGCATGGATGAGTGGACAAAGAGGGGTGACCCCTGCTGCTTCCTCACCACTTCCGGCCCTTTGAGGTCATCTGGGGCCCACCCCTAGTGCCTGAGGAAGCTCTGGTGGCATGGTCTACAGTGAGCTGCACTGCCAACCCACGAGGAAGCATCTCCTCGGGTTCAAATCCCTCCGCTGCTCTGGGGAGGAAGATGGCGTGGCCTCCTCCCGTTAGGTTACAGCCTTCGGAAGCCTGAAGGAGGGTCACCGTGAGTAGGAACCCACTGGACGGCCGGGTCTAGTCCATGTCCCACCAAAGCTCAACCTACTCAGCACTTCGAGCAGTGCCCCCGGGAAGACGCAGCTGCTGACCCGTTCAGTCCAACCCGTGGTGACGAAAGGGCGCGTGTCACAGGGGCCCTGTGCTCCGTGGGCCTTCAGGGCTGACCGTTCAGAAGTAGATGACGAGGTGCCTCTGAGAAGACCTGGACCATCCACCTTTTGGTCAGCAGGCCATGCATCACCCAGAGACTCCAAATATACACAGCAAATACAAAATATTTTCCTTTCATATTTTCTACATAACGTCTGCTCTGGTGGAATGGTGGTGGAGCTCAGTGGCTCCTGGGTGCGTCTTCCATTCCCTAAGGACACATCGATCTGAGGAATTCCCGTCAGGACCCGAGGAAGACCTGCAAACGTGGTGGCTTCGGTTACTGAAAAGGACTCTCCCTGCTAAATCACGTCAACAAACGTAAGGATGAGGCAGGCACACGTCTGGGCTTCACTGGGATAAATCCTGCCAGGCCTTTTGACAGGCTCTGGTAGCACAGTGCTTAAACACTCAGCTGCCAACCAAAAAAGGCCGGTGATGTGACCCCACCAGCCACTCCTCGGACAAAAGAAGCTGCCGTCTGCTCCAGTAAAAACTGCAGCCTCGGGGCCCCTGTAGGGCAGTGGGATCGTCCAGTGATGAGTTGGGATGGCACAGGACAGGGCAGGGCAGGGCACAGATGTGCTGTTCGCAGGGTAAATACGGGCCGGGGTTGACTTGAAGGCACCAAACAACAGTTACAACATATAGCTATGAGTCAGAATCACCTCATCAGCGATGGGCCTGGGTTCTGGCTTCTTGTGTCATTTCTAATGCTTTTCTTTCTGTTGTCAAGTCCATTCCAACTCACGGTGGTGACCCTGCATGTGTCAGAGGAGAGTGTAACTCCACGGGGCCTCAAAGCCGACTGTTGAGAAGTCAAAGAAACTCTATCTGGTTTCTTGGATTAGCGAGTTAAAAGGTAAAAGCCAGTAGTAGAGTCTGATACAGAAATCTTCTGTGGATCTGTTCTTTTCCCGGTACAGAACATGCAATTGGGAGGTAATGTTATGTTAGACTCACAGATACATATAAATGTGTAATATTCATGAATTAAATTGCTGCATGACTTCTAAGCCACACTCAGCTACAAATGTCCTTTAACAAAAGCCAAGTGGGAGTGTGGGGGATAAAATCTGAAGCTCACAGCTGTTGAAGGGAAGCCCAAAGCAAAGAAGCAAGCATTTGTACACAGCGAGTCTTCTGAGTCCCTTCCTTCTTAGGCAGCTTGTACCCACCACTGTTGGCATAAACACAAGGACATCGTTCTTTGCACCTAAAATTGGACTCGTACCTCTTTTCTGGTTGGGCCTGGGGTTTCGTGCTCTTGACCTGCGGGGCTGCTGCTGTGGCCGCCGCTGCTGCCGCTGACTGGCACCTCCACGGTTGCTGCCCCTTGGAGCTGCCGGGCACCACTGTAACAAAACAAGGAACAACATGAGATTCGGGAAGCAATTTCCTTTGAAGAGGCCCTCAGCGCCTTGTTCCTGGATTCTGAACTTGGTGACGCACTGTGACGGGGACGACTCGGCCGGCGTCTCCCTTGGGCAGTGGAGGTACCCGAGCGGGTCTCCGTGGGACGGGTGGTACCTCAGCCCCTGGGACGGGACAGCTTTTCAGAACCTTCCGGGACTCTGATGTGACCCCACAGGAGAAGCCCTGTGTGTTATGGAAGATGTAAAAGTAGTTGACGGTCGTACATGTGAGGAGCCCGCAGAAAAGGGGAAGGATTCCCAGTGCAAAGAGCAAGGTGGGCACCTGTTTAGGTCACGGTGCAAGTCTCGTTCCCACTCACAAACCGGCCCCAAAAGCACCAGCTCTTGGTAATTAGTCTTGACAAGTGGCCTCGATCCCTGTCCTGTGCCCTATTCCCCCCACTCCAGGGCTGGAGTCTGCAGGGCCCAGGGGACAGTCCCCCTACTGGGTAGGGCACCTCCGTCCCAGGCCCCCAGCCCTCTTTCCTGGGTCTCTCCTCTTGCTGCCAGGAGAAGCAATCTTCGCCCTGAAGAGTGGCAAGGCAGGTGGCTGGCAGGGATCAGGGGGAGCTCAGACATGCAGGCTGTATTGTCCACGCATGTCCACACAGGACTCTTGACAACAAGGGTCAGGGGTAGGATGAGAAGCGGAGGACACCAGAGGCCAGAGGGCCACCTCCCAGGTCACTCGACGATTCCATGGCAGACACTACAAAGCCAGATCTGCCTTTCTGGGTCATGGTGAAGGTCTACTTGTCAACACAGGACAGCTAAACAAGCTTAACATTTGTTATACCGCATGCAGGGAGCTGCGGTGGCTTAGTGGTAAAGAACTGCGCTGCCAACAGAAAGGCATGCAGTTCGAATCCATGCAGCTACTCCACAGAGGAAGGCTGGACAGTCTCCTCCCATGCAACTTACAATCTAAAAACCCGCTGGAGGGTCTGCTATTGGTCGGTTCCGACTCAAAGGGAATGAGTGACAGATACCAGGTGTAAAGGTGGTGGAGTAGGATGAGTGCTGGCCTGCTAACCACAACTCTGGCAGTTCAAACACACCGGCCCCTGCTTTCACGAAGGTGTGCACAGCCTCAGAAACCCAATGGAGAGTTACCGTAAGTCACAATCAACTGGATGACAGTGGGTTTGGGGGAGTATCTATCACATCCAAGCAGCCCTGGTTGCACAAGGGATATAAGCATTAGGTGGCTAACCGAAAGGTCAAATGTACGATCCCGTCCAGTTTCCTGAAAAACCACAACATGAGATCCACCTGAAGCCACGCAGGCAGATGGCAGCGAGAATGGATTGTCACCGTGCCCCACACTATCCACATGACCCCCTCGTCATCCTCAAGCTGACTTGGCTGACACGGCCCTGGCTCTGTCCCCTCCTGCCTTCTCACCCTCCTGGTGAGGAACCCTTGCTGGGTACAGATCTGTTGCTTACAAGCAATGGGACCTGAACCAGGTTTTTATGGTTCTGAGCCTCGGTTTCTCCAGCCATGAAATGGGATGATGGCCTCATGCTGTCAGGCCTCCTGTGTGTGCTGAAGTTGGTAAGAGAAAGACTCCTGCACCGTGTCTGCCACACAAAGCCTAACACTCTCGCCGCTTGTTGAGTTTTTAGAGGCTGGAGCTCACCTGCTCTCGCTGTTCTTTTCTTTCTACTACTCAACCCATCTATAAACTATCTCAACCCATCTAGAAGTTATTTCAACCCGTCTATGAGCTATCTCAATCTGTCAATAAATTATCTCAACCCATCTATAAACTACCTCAATCCC